>NW_027361675.1:24482500-24947500 GCF_039654945.1 Dendrobates tinctorius | reverse complement strand
TGGTTTGGGTAGTGTGAGGGGCCACCTAAAAATGTTGGAAAAAAACGCAAACGCGGTAAAAACGCGCTAAAAACGCATACAAACGCATAAAAACGCTGCGTTTTTTTCATAAATGCTCATAAAAATGCTTGAAAAAAACGCAGCAGTTGTATGCTTATGTATGCGTTTTTTCAATGCGTTTTTTTGCGGGAAAAACGCGCTGCAAAAAAAAGCAAGTGTGAAACTAGCCTTAGCGCGCGCACGGCCGGGGGTAGCTCCGCCCCCGATCCGGCTCTCTGCCCGGCGTGCCCGCCCCTTCCTTGTAGCGCCGCCTCCTAGCGGACAGCGGCGCCTGCGATCGGCGCACCCTATCTTTAGCATAGGGTGCGCCGATCGTGCGCAGGCCGTGCGCTAGTTGCGCTTTGACCTGCGCTGCGCACTTTTGACGGTGCGCCGTGCGCGCCAAAATCAAACTTTTCGGAAATCCGAAAAGTTTGATTTTGGCGCGCACGGCGCACCGTCAAAAGTGCGCAGCGCAGGTCAAAGCGCAACTAGCGCACGGCCTGCGCACGATCGGCGCACCCTATGCTAAAGATAGGGTGCGCCGATCGCAGGCGCCGCTGTCCGCTAGTAGGCGGCGCTACAAGCAAGGGGCGGGCACGCCGGGCAGAGAGCCGGCTCGGGGGCGGAGCTACCCCCGGCCGTGCGCGCGCTGAAAATGCGCTAATGTGAAACCGGCCTTAGTGTGACCCCGGCCTAATCCGTAAAAGGTATGTTGGAAGCACTGTACACACACACTCCAAAATATGTTAGCAAAGCATACTGAATAGTAAAATCAGACACTAAGAGCAGCTGACTGGCCGGGGTGCTCGGTGTCGCACCCTCACTGGTCAGACATTGCTGACCTATTCTAAGGTTAGCCAGCATTAAAGTCATGGACAACCTCGCTTGTGTACTTATTTGGAGCCTGCAAAATGATTTGGACCAGGGCCAGTTTTGTTTCCATATAAGGCTAAGTGCACACGTACCGGAACTCTCGCGGAAATTACCGCGAGAATTCCGGAATTCCAGTCCGCGGGAAAATCGCATTTTAAATTCCCGCGATTTTCCCGCGGAAAAACTAGCATTTTGCAAGCGTATTTAGCTTGCAAAATGCTAGCGTTCTCCAAGCGATCTGTAGCATCGCTTGGAGAACTGATTGACAGGTTGGTCACACTCGTCAAACATAGTGTTTGACAAGTGTGACCAACTTTTTACTACTGAGGCTGCTTATGCGGCATCAATAGTAAAAGATAGAATGTAAAAAAAAAAAAAAAAAAATAGTGTTATTCTCACCCTCCGACGTACCGCGCATCCGTTCCCAGTAATCCTTTGTGAAAATGCCCGCGATGACGTCAGTTCTCGCGGGATCGCGACGTCTCGGTAATTCGCGATGACGTCGCGCGAATGACCGCGAGACTTCGCAATCCCGCGAGAACGGACGTCATCGCGGGCATTTTCGCAAAGGACTACTGGGACTGGAGCGTGAGGAGAAGCGGGAAGGCTGCGCGGGACGTCGGAGGGTGAGAATAACAATATTTTTTATTTTTAAATTCTATTTTTTGCAGGGATATGGTACCCAAAGCCCGGAGGACAGTCTCCTCTCCTCTGGACCGTGGCTACCCTCCGCAAATGTTCTGCTTACTTTCCGCATGGTGTGCACAGCCACATGCGGAAAGTAAGCGGAACAATGCATTCCTATGGGTGCGGGATCGCCGCGATTCCGCAAATTAATGAGCATGCTGCGGTTTTTACCGCGAAGCGATTCCGCCGCGGTAAAACCGCAGCATTAGTACAGCATTGCGGAATCCCATAGGAATGCATGGGATGCTTATTTTTCGCGGCAAAATCGCGCGGTTAAAACCGCCGCGGAAACGCGAAAAAAACGCCACGTGTGAACTCAGCCTAACACTGAAAAGATCCTTCATGTTCCCCCACTGGCGCCCTTCCCCCTGACTCCCCTATTACTGCATTGTAATAGAGTCATGTGCAGTAAGAATAGTTTCATATCGGCACTGGTGATCTGATAATGAACCAGCAGTAGCCCAGCGGGACATCTATTCCCCCAGACTAGTAGTCCGCACCTTCATTGCTACAGTCATTCCCTCTTGGACGCGATTTATTCGCATCCGTGTTTTTTCTGCAAATGGATGAAAACGCATGGAACTGCACCCTAATGAGGATCTGGTTGGAAATGTGAAATTCTGACTTCTGGGGCAGAGGATAGGGGGAGAGAGGAGAGGGGAGAGAGAGGAGAGAGAGAGGCTGGTGAAAGAAAAAAAGAAAACGGGGCTCGGAGCCTGCGCAGTATGAAATCCACATGCAGATTGGATGCAGGCATCCTGATTCAGGTGCATTTACATTGACAATCATATGTTTTTACTGACAAATATCAGGATGTCTGCAGATTTTTTTTAACACCCAAAATTCGCAACAAGCTGCGTTTTGGGAGAACATGGAAAATCCTGATGCATCCTGATCCTGATGCAAACGCAGGTCCGTGCATCCCTATGTTAAGTATAGAGATGTAATCTGGATCAGGATTGCTACGCTTCACAACACACAGTACCAAAACACTAGTGTGAGCGCAGCCCCACTTGTGCAGCCCCTAACCAGGTGCCCCCATGTCATATACATGCTCCCAATATATTTTACTATCATTACCACACTGTAACACAGGGCACAAGCCCTTCTAGTGAGGCAGGAAAGATCACTGTATGACAGAGCAGCATGCGGGCATAGTCTAGATTATGTCTGCAGTCTGTTCCCATACAGTGTCATCACTTTCCCATTCAGCACATCCCTCACTTCCGAGCATCAGTGCCGCAACACGGATCCCTGCACACGGACCCGTGTTGTCCTGGATCCATGCTCCATGTTAATTCCAGACGTGTAGCCGCGGATCCGTGCGTCTCCCTGTGCCTGTGTGCTTTTCAGATGACACAAAACTGGAACAAGTTGCGTTTTTGTGCATCTGATAAAATATGCAGACACAGCGATTCATGGGAAAACGGTGACAACTGGATGCAAAGTCCCATCCGTCACCACTGAAAGTCAATGGAGACGAAAACGGATCCGTGTGCATCCAAAATATGCAAGTGTGAAACCAGCTTAACCCTATAAGGCCATGTGCACACGGTGCGGATTCTGCTGCGGATCTGCAGCGTTTCAGGCTCTGCGGGTCCGCAGCAGCTTTAGGTACGTCGTACAGTGCCATTGTTTTCAATGGTAAACTGAAAACCGCTGTGCACATGCTGCGGATTTTTCCGCGGGTTCAAATCCACAGCATGTCAATTCTTTGTGCGGAATCCGCTGCGGTTTCACACCTTCTCCATTGTAGAGGTGTGAAACCGAAGGGCTAAACCGCAGGCTAGTCATCGCGGTAATTCTCGCAAAGGATTACTGGGTCCGGAGCGTGGAGAGAGGTGGGATGGCTGAACGGGATGTCGGAAGGTGAGAATAACAATATTTCTTATTTAAATTCTATTTTTTACAGGGATGGCCAGCGATGCCGGGCGCTCGGCATCGCTGTGCTGATCGCTGGTGAAGCTGTCTGTGTGACAGCTCACCAGCGATCCTGACACCTTGATATCGGTGTCGGTATCGCTGGTAAGTCGCTATGTGTGACTCCAGCTTTACCCTACCCTCAGCAAGAACTGACGCGTCTCCCTGTAGGGTTCCTGTCCTGTGTGACTGTCCTGTATCCTCTTCACTCACTCAGTGCTGCACTGCTGCTGAGCTGAGGCTGATTTTAACTAATAGTATACTAAAGTATACGTGAGAGTCTACATGAGACCAATTTGCTGTCACTTGAGTTTAACCCCTCTACAGTCACATGCCATATACTGAATGCCATGCATGCATGTCTGAAGCTAGGAGGAGTATATCACTTTAATTATTTCCACTCACTCCAGCACAGACAGCACACATTTCTCTCTGTCTCCTGACAGCTCCGCCTCCTCCCAGATAAATCACTGCCACTGCCTGGCGCCAGAAAAAGTAAAAAAAAATAAAAAAAAAAAAAAAAGAATCGGGTCGTTCACAGTGCAGAGCCGGCTCATTTCGTTCCCAGCGGGGAGCCGGCTCTTTGAATCACTAACACATCACTAACAAACTAGGAGGAACTGACAGGAAAAATTCTCACCGCGGACTAATAAAGCCTAAAACATACATGATAACTGATGAGATTAACATGAAGCATTATTGTTAAGCCTTATAAGTAGAAACTAAAAGCTGGAAATATGGCTTGCTTAGGCTAGTTTCACACTAGCGTTTTTTTGCGCATTGCAAACGCATACAAAAAACGCATCATGCATTTTGTATGCGTTTGCAGCTTTTTTGCGCATGTGTTTTAACCATTTTTAGCCATTTTTACTCTTAAAACGCATGCGTTTTTAAACGCAGAAATGCGCATATCCATGCGCACATCTGCGTTCCCGTAGACTGTAATGTGTTTTTTTACGCATTCCGTGCGCATGCGTTTTTTTGAGACCGGTCGGACGGACCGAAAATGCAACAGGTAGCGTCCGGCGCGCTTGGGCACACACTACAAAAAACGCATGCACATGTAAAACGCGTACGAACACATGCAAACGCTAGACCATGCGCACCCATGTTAAAGACGGGAAAAGGACGCATGCGCATGTATGCGCAAAAACGCAGCGCAAAAAAACGCTAGCGTGAAAACAGCCTTAGGCTGTGTCCACACAGCATTTTTTTAGCGGTTTTTACCGCGGTTTTCGCTATAAAACCACTAAAAATAAGCTGCACAGTCGTTTCTATGCATTTTGCACTTTTTGTGCACACTGATGCGTTTTTTACCGCGAAAAAAACCGCATCGCGGTAAAAAACAGCATGCTCATCAATTTTGCGTATTTTCCCCGTTTTAGGCCTCTTCCATGCGGATTTAAACCGCTGCGGAAAAAAACGCATCAAAACTGTGCAAAAAACGGAAAAATAGGTGCGGTTTCTGGGAAGGGATTCAGGTTTTTGAGCAGAAAATTTCTGCAACGTGTGCACTTAGCCTTACACTGTACAGCAGGTTGTCTTGTGGATACAAGTGGACTCCTATCCAGGATAGGTGATAACTTGTGGTGGTTATGTACAAAAGAGAAAAAAAGTGATGGCACTCACCGTTAAAAGGCATTGGCACGGGAGGGACGTACAGAGTGTGGACGACGGCCGTTTCACGCACTTCCGCTTCAACTTTGAAGCACAAGTGTGTGAAACGGCCGTCGTCCACACTCTGTACGTCCCTCCCATGCCAATGCCTTTTAATTAATAAAGAATTTTCACGAAAGAACGGTGAGTGCCATCACTTTTTTTTTTTTTCTCTCGTACATAATCAGATTACATGTTTGCTTTTCTGGATTGAGCACCCGTTCGGACGGTAATTTGGCGATCGGTCCAGGTGTGTGATTTTGGAGAGATCCCGCCCCGCAGTGTGTTATGATGTATATGATGGGGCCTCCACAACACGCAGGCGCAATAGCCTGATGTTGGTTCTCAGGCAACGCGCACTGCGCATGCCCGACAACTCTTGTCACAGCGCAGGTGCCGGAATACAAAACAGGAGGAGGCGGCAGCGCACAGGGGCATGATTGACGGATGGTGGGCGGTGCCCAGACACAAGACAAGGGGAATGATGGAAGGATGGTAGGTGGCTGATACAGGGGGACACACCATACCTATGGGACACATTACAGGTATGAGGACCTGTTTATAAGGCTAAGTGCACACGTACCGGAACTCTCGCGGAAATTACCGCGAGAATTCCGGAATTCCAGTCCGCGGGAAAATCACATTTTAAATTCCCGCGATTTTCCCGCGGAAAAACTAGCATTTTGCAAGCATATTTAGCTTGCAAAATGCTAGCGTTTTCCAAGCGATCTGTAGCATCGCTTGGAGAACTGATTGACAGGTTGGTCACACTCGTCAAACATAGTGTTTGATAAGTATGACCAACTTTTTACTACTGAGGCCGCCTATGCAGCCTTAGTAGTAAAAGATAGAATGTAAAAAAAAATAAAAAATGGTGTTATTCTTACCTTCCGACGTCCCGCGCATCCGTTCCCAGTAGTCCTTTGCGAAAATGCCCGCGATGACGTCCGTTCTCGCGGGATCGCGATGTCTCGCGGTAATTCGCGATGACGTCGCGCGAATGACCGCAAGACTTCGCGATCCCGCGAGAACGGACGCCATCACGGGCATTTTCGCAAAGGACTACTGGGAACGAGAGCGTGAAGAGAAGCGGGAAGACTGCGCGGGACGTCGGAGGGTGAGAATAACAATATTTTTTATTTTTAAATTCTATTTTTTACAGGGATATGGTACCCAAAGCCTGGAGGACAGTCTCCTCTCCTCCGGACCGTGGCTACCATCCGCAAATGTTCTGCTTACTTTCCGCATGGTGGGCACAGCCACATGCGGGAAGTAAGCGGAACAATGCATTCCTATGGGTGCGGGATCGCCGCGATTCCGCAAATTAATGAGCATGCTGCGGTTTTTACCGCGAAGCGATTCCGCCACGGTAAAAACCGCAGCATTAGCACAGCATTGTGGAATCCCATAGGAATGCATGGGATGCTTATTTTTCGCGTTTTCGCGGCAAAATCGCGCGGTTAAAACCGCCGCGGAAACGCGAAAAAAACGCCACGTGTGAACTCAGCCTAAAAGTCGATATTTAAGCGTTACTAGGGTCAGAAACAGAAGAGCCACCTTCACAGAATGCAGCCTTCGTGCTGCTGAAGGTGGCTCTTTAACCCCTTTCTGCCATATGACGTACTATCCCATCCATGTGCCCTGGGACTTAATTCCCAAGGACGGGATAGTACGTCATAGCGATCAGCGGTGCTCACGGGGGAGCGCCGCTGATTGCGGCTGGGTGTCAGCTGATTATCACAGCTGACACCCGGCACTATGTGTCAGGGGCAGTCACGGACCGCCCCCGACACATTAACCCCTGGCACACTGCGATCAAACATGATTGCAGTGTACCGGGGGCATAGGAGAGAAGCACGCAGGGAGGGGGCTCCCTCCGTGCTTCCCTGCAACCCCTGAGCGACGCTATGTGCTGCGTCGCCCCGTGATCCAATATGGCAGCGGGGGCCTGCAGGGAGGCAGCTTCCTGAGGAAGCCTTGTGCAGCGCCTGTCAGATCGCTAATCTGATTAACAGCTGTCTAAACTGTCAGATCAGAGATCTGACATCTTATAGTGATGTCCCCCCGGGACAATGTAATAAAGTAAAAAAAAAAAAAAAAAAAAAAAAAGTAAAAATAATTTATAAACAAAACAAAAAAAAAAAAAAAAAAAAATCGCTAAAAAAATTAAAAAATATTCCCCAATAAATTCATTTTTTTGGAAATAAAAAAAAACCAAAACAATAAAAGTACACATATTTAGTATCTCTGCGTCTGTAACGACCCGCCCTATAAAACTGTCCCACTAGTTAACCCCTTAAGTTAACCCCTTAAAAAACAAGCAAAAAACAATTCTTTATCATCATACCGCCGAACAAAAAGTGCAATAACGATCAAAAAGACGGATATAAATAACCATGGTACCACTGAAAACGTCATCTTGTCCCGCAAATACAAGCCACCACACAGCATCATCAGTGAAAAAATAAAAAAGTTATAGCTCGCAGAATAAACCGATGCAAAAATAATTATTTTTTCTATAAAATTGTTTTCATTGCATAAAAATGCCAAAACATAAAAAAGACATAAATGAGGTATCGCTGTAATCATACTGACCCGAAGAATAAAACTGCCTTATCAATTTTACCGCCCGCGGAACGGTGTAAACGCCCCCCCAAAAGAAATTGACGAAAAGCTGTTTTTTGTTCATTCTGCGTCCCAAAAATCGGAATAGAAAGCGATCAAAAAATGTGACGTGCCCGAAAATGGTACCAATAAAAACGTCTACTCGTCCCGCAAAAAATAAGATCTCACATGACTCGGTGGGTCAAAATATGTAAAAATTATAGCTCTCAAAATGTGTTGATGCAAAAACTATTTTTACAATAAAAAGCGTCCTTTAGCGTGCGACAGCCGCCAAACATAAAAACCGCCATAAATAGTAAATCAATCCCCCTTTATCACCTCCTTAGTTAGGGAAAAATAATAAAATAATAAAAGTATTTATTTCCATTTTCCCATTAGGACTAGGGTTAGGGCTAGGGTTAGGGCTGAGATTAGGGTTAGGGGTGTGTTGGGGGGTTTCCACTGTTTTGGTACATCAGGGGCTTTCCAAACGCGACATGGCATCCGATCTCAATTCCAGCCCAAAAAGTCAAATGGCACTGCTTCCCTTTCGAGCTCTGCCATGCGTCCAAATGGTCGTTTACACCCACATATGGGGTATCAGCATATTCAGGACAAATTGCACAATAACTTTTGGGGTCCTGTTACCTTTGGAAAAATAAAAATTGGGGGTGAAAAGATCATTTTTGTGGAAAAAATATGATTTTTTAATTGTACGGCTCTACGTTATAAACTTCTGTGAAGCCCTTGTGGGTTCAAAGTTCTCACCACATATCTAGATAAGTTCCTTGGGGGGTCTAGTTTCCAAAATGTGTCACTTGTGGGGGGTTTCCACAGTTTAGGCACATCAGGGGCTCTCCAAACGTGACATGGCATCCAATCTGAATTCCAGCCAATTTTGCATTGAGAAAGTCAAACGGCGCTCCTTCCCTTCTGAGCTATGCCATGCGCTGAAACAGTGGTTCCCTCCCACATATCAGGTGTCAGCGTACTCAAGACAAATTGCACAATAACTTTCCAACTGTTACCCTTGGTAAAATAAAAAAAAAATTGGACCTGAAGTAATTTTTTTGTGAAAAAAAGTTAAATGTTCATTTTTTTTTTAAACATTCAAAAAACTCCTGTGAAGCACCTGAATGCTTAAAAAACTTATTGAATGTGGTTTTGAGCACCTTGAGGGGTGCAGTTTTTAGAATGGTGTCACTTTTGGGTATTTTCGATCATATAGACTCCTCAAAGTGACTTCAAATGTGTTGTGGTCCGTAAAAATAAAATGGTGTTGCAAAAATGAGAAATCGCTGGTCAGCGTTTAACTCTTATAACTTCCTAACAAAGAAAAGTTTTGATTCCCAAATTGTGCTCATGTAAAGTAAACATGTGGGAAATGTTACTTATTAAGTTTTTTGTGTGCCGTATCTCTGTGATTTAAGGGCATAAAAATTCAAAGTTGGAAAATTGCAAAATTTTCAACATTTTCGCCAAATTTCCATTTTTTTCACAAATAAACGCAAGTTATATCAATGAAATTTTATGACTACCATGAAGTACAATATGTCACGAGAAAACAATCTCAGAATCACCGGGATCCAGGGAAGCGTTTCAGAGTTATTACCGCATAAAGGGACAGTGGTCAGAATTGTAAAAATTTGCCCGGTAATGAGCGTGCAAACCACTCTTGGGGGTAAAGGGGTTAACCTAAAAACGCCCTGGGGGGTGACAGGTTCCCTTTAACCCCTTAGTCCTTCACACCCCCCAGCCTGTTTTCCCCTTCATTACCAGGCCAGTTTTTACAATTCTGACCAATGTCACTTTATGAGGTAAAAACTCTACAACTTCAACAGATCCCACTGATTCCAGAGATTCTTGTTTTGTGACACGCTGTTGGTGGTAAATTTTGGTCGATATGATTTGTGTTTACTTATGAAAATATTCAAAATGTGTCAAAAAATTGAAAATTTAGCAATTTTCAAACTTTTAATTTTTATGTCCTTAAACCAGAGAGTTATACCACACAAAATAGTTATTAAATAACATTTCCCACATGTCTACTTCACATCAGCATCATTTATTAACCCCTTCATGACGGAGCCCTTTTTCGTTTTTGCGTTTGTTTTTCGCTCTCCTTCTTCCCTGAACCATAAGCCATAATAATATCGTCATGCTAAGGCTTGTTTTTTGCGGGACGAGTTCTACTTTTGAACGACACCATTGGTTTTACTATATCATATATTCAAAAACGGGGAAAAAATTCCAAGTGTGGTAAAAGTGCAATTCCACAACTGTTTTTTGGATTTTTTTTTACCATTTTCAATGCTAGATCTGACCTGTGATTATGATTCTCCAGGTCATTACAAGTTCATAAACACTAAACATGTATAGGTTCTTTTTTATTTAACCTTGGAAAAAAAAATCCAAAGTTGGTTAAAAAAAATTGCACCATTTTCCAATACCCGTAGCATTTTTCGTGATCTCGGGTTGGGTGAGGGCTTATTTTTTGCGTGCCGAGCTGATATTTTTAATGATACCATTTTGGTGCAGATACAATCTTTTGATCGCTCTTTACTGCATTTTAATACAATGTTGCAGCCACCAAAAAAGGAAATTCTGGCGTTTTGACTTTTTTTCTCGTTAGCGATCGGGTTAATTCTTGTTTTATATTGTGCAATTCTGAACACAGCGATACCAAATATGTGTATATTTGATTTTTTTTATTGTTTTACTTTGAATGGGGAGAAAGTGGGGTGATTTGAAGTTTTATTTTTTTATATTTTTAAAAACATTTTTTTTTTCTTTTGGCATGCTTCAATAGTCTCCATGGGATCATCGCCTGTATGGCTCTGCTACATACAGGCGATGATCAGACATGCGCTGTACTAGTACCGGCGCATGTCGTGAAGGGGGTTAAACATAATTTTTTATGGTTAGGAAGTTAGAAGTGTTAAAAGTTTATCTGTAATTTCTCATTTTTCCAAAAAATGTACAAAACCAATTTTTATGGACCACGTCATATTAGAAGTGACTTTGAGGGGCCTATGTGACAGAAAATACCCAAAAGTGACACAATTTAAAAAACTGCACCTCTTAAGATGCCCAAACCACATTTAAGAAGTATATTTACCATTTAGGGGCTTCACCAGAATTAAAGCAATGAGGAAGGAAAAAATGAAAATTTTTCTTTGTCCCACAAAAATATTGCTTTAGCCCCAAATTTTGCATTTTCAAAAGGGTAGCACGAAAATGGACCATACAATTTGTTGTGCATTCTCTCCTGAGTAAATCTATACCCTATATGCGGCGTAAAAGTACTGTTTGGGCTTCACATTTGAAGAACCCCTGACATGCCAAAACAGCAGAAAACCCTCACAAATGACCTCATTTTGGAAACTACACTTCATGAAAAATATTCAGGATTGAGAGTCCTCAGTAGTTGATACCTTTTAATGGCTAACTGAAAAGATGGTAACACATTGCAAGCTTTCGAGACTACTCAGGTCTCTTCATCAGGCTAGACTAATACAAAATCTGAATGTCCAATGTTTATATTTATGTTTCTCCCTCTCCCATATTGATAGTTCTGCTTCACATCACTTGTCTTATCTATTGCATTTTTTCTAGGCTGTATTGTGCATAAATATGTGACTTCAGATTTTGTATTAGTCTAGCCTGATGAAGAGACCTGAGTAGTCTCGAAAGCTTGCAATGTGTTACCATCTTTTCAGTTAGCCATTAAAAGGTATCAACTACTGAGGACTCTCAATCCTGAATATTTTTCTATCTACTGGCTAACACGGTACAAAGATATACATCTTTCCTGTATCATACACTTCATGAGGAATTCACTTAGGGATGTAATAAGCATTTTTATCCCTCAGGAGATTCACAGAATTGTATGGCATTGAGCTGAGTCTCCTGAAAATTACGATTTTTTTCCACTAAAATGTTGCTTTGTCCAAAAGTTTTAAATTTTGAAAAGGAAAAATAGGAGAAAACGGAGCACAAAATATGTTACGTGATTTTTCCTGAGTATGCCAGTACCCCATATGTGGTCAAAATTTACTTTTGAGGCACAGTCCAAAGCTCATAAGGGCAGAAGCACCATATTGTAGTTCACATTTTGCTGGAATGGTTTGAGGGTGCATTGTCACATTAGCAGAGCTCCTGAGGTGCCAGCAGAAACCCCCAATAAGTGACCTCATTTTGCAAACTACATCTTAATGAATTCATCTAAGGGTGCAGTGATCATATTGATTAGTGATGATCGAGCACTAAAATGCTCCAATGCTCGGTACTCGAATCGAGCAGGTCAGACGCTTGGACGGGCTCAACTTGAGTAACTAGTATAATGGAAGTCAATGGGAAATTCGAGCATTTTTCCAGAAGACCATAACAGGAGGGCTGTCGGGGCAGGAAAATCACTGAAATTAATAGAAAAAATGCTCAAATGGAATGGAAACAGCATGGGAAAGACTCATGGATGCATCTCTGATTCCCAGGCCACTGCTGGGAACAATGTTGTCAAAGTATTACTCCACTTTTACGGACTGACAATAAAACATACAAAACTGAAGATAAAATGGATTTAACAGGAAAAAAAATGCCTTACCGCATGCGTAGTATAATGCAGTCACTCTGGTATCCATGGTTACGACTACTATAGCGTTCCTGTCCGCGCTTGTGCAGCTAGTAAGCAGTTTATCATTATCAATGGCCGGGTTCTCGGGAGCGCAGGTAGCGCATGCGCAGTATCTCCCAGCCTGGCCACCTCATTCCTGCACTACAGCACCCCCTGATGAAGGAGTTCTCTTCTCCGAAACGCGCGTCGGGGCGCGTTCCCAGGCATCCATCTTTGGCTCATGAGGTATTAATTCTCTAACATTCTTTTCGGTCCCCATTGTACAATGCGATTTTTGCTCTTTGCACGATGAATCTCTATTACGCACTGGAACTTACTGTTCTTTGATCTATGCATATTTGTATCGTTATTGCATTTCTTTATAGCACCATACATTATATTATATATAACTTTTTTGGGGACCCTATTTAGTATACATTTTTTGTATTTTTTATTATTGAGCCTGCATTATAGGGCTATTTATACAACTTCATATTATAGCCTACCATGCTATTATGCTATGTATAAACTTTGGTGATGCCTTTTTTTAATGTGTACACCCATTTTTTAATAAAGGGTATTTTATCTATTTTGAGTGTTGCCATATCTATTACAAGTATATGATACCTTGTCAGTTTCAACTTCCACCTCACTCAGTGTGCATAGTGGTTTCTTACCGGATGGTCTGCCATCCATTGTTTCAGAGGGGCTATCTGTACAATTAGTTTATATTATTACATTGGATTTATTATTAAACTAATATTGAACATCATCCCCACTGTTTTAATATTTTATATCTTCTGTGTTCTGCATAGGTTATGGCACACTCTGTTATGGATTTCAAGACCAGGGAGCTATCCTGGCAGGGCCAAGTGAATAATGTATTTGGCAACATTAGCGCAACAACTGTATCTAATACGGATGGTTTGACATTCAACTCTCTATCTATGTCAATTAAAAAGCTGCTTTTTAAACGAACTAGAATTTGGTGGACAAAAGCATTTTTGCAAAATTATATACAGAAATTATTGATACCGAGAGGTTTAAGGGTACGGGTGACCCCGACCTTTATAGTAACAGATGATGAGTTTGTGGAATCTTGGGAAAAGATATGCAATGAAACTTCGTGGAAGCTAATGGAGCTTTTGGTTGGGCTTAATACCAAATTGATCACAAACGTGGACAAGGAATTAGATGAATTATTTATCAAAGCAAAATCTACCTTGCCTCCTGAGCAGTTCAACACACTTAATGATTCCCTTGATAAAGACCTAGAGACTCTGGTGAAAGATATACAACGGAAACATACTAATAAATTGATTAGGGATCAAACTGATTTGTCTTCGGGCAAAATCTATCATTGGAAAAGACATATGAGTGATAATTCGAATAGAGAACGCTCTGTTTCTGTTGCTTCAAATTCGTCAGTTGGTGATGTCTCTGTTGCCTCTATGGTTACCCCTAAGAGGAAAAGAAATCTGCGTTTTCCTCCTAATAAGAGAAACTATTCCCCGGATGTGAATTCTAGTCGCTTGAAGGTAATTAATTTAAGTACTCATACGTTCTCATCCCTGGAGATTGATATTCTATGTAGAGGGCTTATGTTTTGCCCTACAGCAAACTTTGACTGCTTTACTGCAGTGAAGGATTTGCATTTGTTTGCCAGGAGATTGCTATTCAAGCGTATATTTCATAATCAGGATAATTCTAAAAATTTTTTCGACAGAGGCGGAACAGAAGGCAATAGTTGATCTCGAACAATTGGCAAGAGAACACAACATTAATGAAGGTGAGGTTCCAGGTGTTATTAAAAAACCATCTATCAAATTCCCTCCATTGTCCTCATGTCCAAATATAGATACTTTTGTCAGGACTGTGAGCAGTGAATTTCAAAAAATCCCTCAATATAGTTATGAAGATAATTTGAATAAAGAGGAGAGAACCTGTCTGAGGAGACTATCGGGTATCCAGGATATAGTGTTTAAGTCGGCGGATAAGGGTGGGAATGTGGTGATATGGCCCAAGGATATGTACGAGACTGAGGCATTCCGTCAGCTAAACAATGTGGAATGCTATAAGAGGCTGACGTTTAATCCTCTTTTGAAATTCCAGGCTGAATTGAAAACATTATTGAATGATGCCAAGGAAGATGACATCATTTCTAATGACCTCTTTTCGGCCTTACAAGTTCATGAACCCACTATTCCCACCCTATATCTGCTACCTAAAATACACAAAAATAAAGAGATACCACCAGGCAGGCCCATCATATCAGGGAGGGGTAACTTTTTAGAAAATGTGAACAAGTATATTGATCATATTTTACAACCATTTGTCACTTCCCTCCCGTCATATACTAGGGATACTAATGACTTCCTCAAGAAGGTCGACGGTTTGCACATTGATGAAGATTCCTCTTTTGTCACTTGTGATGTGGAATCTTTATACACCAACATCAGACACACCAATGGGATAGCGGCTGTTTCTTATTTTTTACAACATTCTTCTTTTTCACGATCCTTCATTATATTTTTTATTAATTTATTAGATTTTGCGTTGACACACAATTTTTTTATTTTTAAAGATTCCTTTTTTCTACAGACCCAGGGAACAGCCATGGGGGCTTCTTTTGCCCCATCGTATGCCAACCTGTTACTGGGTCTGTGGGAGAGGGACCTATTTTTTTCTGGCAAAGTTGAACAAATGGAGCGTGTCCTTTTCTGGACACGCTACATTGATGATATTTTCTTTATTTGGCAGGATCCCATCGGTGTGTTACCCGAGTTTATTGGTGTATTAAATTCCAACAACATCAATGTGCATCTTACATATCATAGTGATTTGGAAACCATTGAATTTCTTGATGTTTCAGTGAGGAGGGATTCTGATAACTATCTTCAGACAGATTTATTTAGAAAACACACCTCCGTTAATGCACTTCTCCACGCTTCCTCATCTCATCCTCGCACTCTCATTAACTCAATCCCTATAGGACAATTCTTACGTTTAAGACGTATCTGTTCTACAGACACTGATTTTTTGAAACAGGCTGATCTCCTAAAGGCCAGGTTTCTTGAACGCGATTATAGCAGGCGATCACTGAAGAGAGCCTTCAACAGGGCTAAACACACGTCACGTCACAATGCACTTTATACGGATACGAGTAGATCTGAATCCAAGGAAGTGGTCAGGTTTATTACCACCTTCAATGGTCAAAATGATCAGATTAGATTTTATCTAAAGAAATTTTGGCCTATTTTAAAAAATGACCCAATACTCTCTAAGTACATTGGTGACCATCCAAATATTGCCTTTCGTAGATCATCTAATTTTGGTGACCGGTTGGTGAAAAGCCATTACATTTCTAAACCGGTCAACAATTTTTTGATTCAATATGCACAAACCGTAGGATGCAAACCCTGCGGCTCCTGTGTTGCCTGTTGCAATATTGTCAGAGCTCATACTTTCACTTGCTCTGATGGATTGCGTGTCTTTGACATTAAAAAATCCATCACTTGTTCATCAACAGCTGTAATCTATTATGCCACGTGCCCATGTTCCCTCATCTATGTTGGCCTTACCACCCGCCAGCTCAAGGTGAGGGTTCGTGAGCACGTTCTGGGCATAAGGGCAGCTAAAGAGATTGATGATGTTGCTTCCCTTAAAACCCTGCCAAAACACTTCAAAATGTATCACAATTGTGATTCCACTTTATTGAAAGTGTCTGGCATTGACATGATCTGTAAAGGGATTAGGGGGGGCAATATCAGCAAACGTCTTGCTCAGTTAGAAACCCAGTGGATTTGGACACTGAATACTGTGTCTCCACTGGGTTTGAATGAGAGTTTATCCTTCATTCCGTTTTTATAATACATAATAAAAATTTCTCTTGTACACTTTTAATATTTCTTTGCATTTATTTTAGCCATTGTGGTCGGCCCTCCATGTTATGGATTGTTTACATCTGACTAAGAAGAAATGGTGACAAGACCGGTTTGCAGATGCAGACACACATTACAATATAGAATATGGATGGAGTTCAGCATTTATATATATGCTTTGCTGTTGTATACTCTTCTTCCCCCCTTTTTTCACTTGCACCGTGTAGCCTGTCACCTTATATTATTATTAATATATTTTTATATATACATTTTTTTATATAAAACACACATGCGGTTATTTGTTGTATTGTGCACAAATATATATTGTCACAATTTTTTATCACTTTGTATTATGTCTCTTATTTTTATTAGTATTATTTCATTTTCATGCACAAATTGTATATACAGCATGTATTATATATTGTATATGTGTTTCCTGTATTCGTGTCCTTATAAGCTTTATATACACTATGCTATTATGCTGGGTTTTGCAGTTTCAGTGCAGTAATTACTGCATCTGTGTGTTTCTTAATATTCTCTGGCGGGCACTGGTGCGCATGCGCCACCTCGGCGCCGGTGGTTCGCATGGTGACGGCATCTCTTCATGCCCTGACACGCCGGACTCACCCGGCGGTGTTTGGTCATGTGACGCCGCACGCCATGTGACTTCCGGGTCTCGGTGGCGGCGCATGCGCCATTATGTGACCTGCCTGATTGAATCCATTATATATGAATGTGCTGGCCAGTAATGTACCTACCCCCTGACGAAGGAGTTCTCTTCTCCGAAACGCGCGTCGGGGCGTGTTCCCAGGCATCCATCTTTGGCTCATGAGGTATTAATTCTCTAACATTCTTTTCGGTCCCCATTGTACAATGCGATTTTTGCTCTTTGCACGATGAATCTCTATTACGCACTGGAACTTACTGTTCTTTGATCTATGCATATTTGTATCGTTATTGCATTTCTTTATAGCACCATACATTATATTATATATAACTTTTTTGGGGACCCTATTTAGTATACATTTTTTGTATTTTTTATTATTGAGCCTGCATTATAGGGCTATTTATACAACTTCATATTATAGCCTACCATGCTATTATGCTATGTATAAACTTTGGTGATGCCTTTTTTTAATGTGTACACCCATTTTTTAATAAAGGGTATTTTATCTATTTTGCGTGTTGCCATATCTATTACAAGTATATGATACCTTGTCAGTTTCAACTTCCACCTCACTCAGTGTGCATAGTGGTTTCTTACCGGATGGTCTGCCATCCATTGTTTCAGAGGGGCTGTCTGTACAATTAGTTTATATTATTACATTGGATTTATTATTAAACTAATATTGAACATCATCCCCACTGTTTTAATATACTACAGCACTGCTATAGCATATGCGTAAGCAGTTTATCATTATTAATGGCCGGGTACTTGGGAGCGCGCATAGTTAGAGCCTCGCGCAGTAACTCCCTGCCTGGCCACCTCACTCCAGCATTATAGACACTCTGGCTGCATAGCTGTCTTGTCTGGAAGTTTTCTCTCCGCCCGTCATCGCAGGGTCAGCTGTATCGGCATCTAGCCGATACAGCTGACCACATTGATGAGAGAAGGAGCGAGCGCTCGTTCTCCCATTTCCCCCTCTCTCTGACAGCGGGCGCCATGACGTCACTGGCCGGCGCCCACTGTCAGGAGATGAGCGGGAGCAGCGCAGGAGCCGGGAGCAAGAGAGGTGAGTATTCGATTTATTTAAAGAAGAAGTATTGGCATATCTAAAGAAGAATATAATGCTGTCTGCAGAGCCTGCAGGGCTTGAATCAGATTATGTAAAGCTGAAAATGAATTGAGGCTTGCAAGAGACGTCAAAAGCAACAATAAAGGATTTTGGAGATATGTCAAAAGTAAAAAAAAAGTCAAAGATGCTATAAGATTTTTACAAGATGAAAATGATGAAATGGTAAGACAGGATGTTGAGAAGGCTGAACTTTTAAATTCCTATTTTGCATCGGTTTTCTCTCAGAAAGGAAATGTAACATCAATTATTCTTCTACTGTCCTATTAAGGGAATAGAAGAATCCAGGATATCTATAAACAGAAAGCTAGAGAGGAAGCACTTAGCTAACCTAAATGAATTCAAGTCTCCAGGTCCAGATGAATTACACCCCAGAGAACTGAAGGAGATAGCAGAAGAAATTTTTGAACCCCTCTCCATAATCTTTGAAAATTCGTGGAGAACAGGAGAAGTCCCAGAAGACTGGAGAAGAGCAAATGCTGTTCCTATCTTTAAAAAGGGGAAGAAGGTGGACCAAGGCAATTATAGGACGGTGAGTCTGACTTCTATACCAGGAAAGATCTTTGAACAAATTATTATTTAACAACATGTATGTCAGTACCTGGATAAGAATGAAGTGACTAAACAGAGTCAGCATGGATTTGTGACTAATAAGTCATGTCAGACTAACTTAATTTCCTTCAATGACAGAATCACTGATTGGGTGGATCAGGCAAATGCTGTTGATATAGCATATCTTGACTTCAGCAAAGCATTTGACAAAGTATCTCACACAATCCTTATTGAAAAAATGACTAAGTATGGAATGGACAAGGCAACTGTTAGGTGGATTCATAACTGGCTTAGTGATCGGACCCAAAGAGTGGTCGTAAATGGCTGAACATCCAGTTGGAAGAATGTCTCAAGTGGGGTAACACAGGGCTCTGTTCTGGGCCCTGTATTGTTCAACATCTTTATCAACGATTTAGATGAAGGAATTGAGGGTAAACTGATTAAATTTGCTGATGACACAAAGCTAGGAGGGATAGCTAATACTTGAGAAGAGTGACGAGAATGGGAGGAATAGGGCTAAGCAACAGCACATGTGAAAAAGACTTGGGTATACAAATAGATCACAGACTGAATATGAGTCAACAGTGTGATGCAGCAGCAAAAAAGGCAAATGCAATTCTAGGATGTATTAACAGAAGCATACAGTCTAGATCACGTGAAGTCATTATTGCCCTCTACCCCTCTTTGGTCAGACCTCATCTGGAATACTGTGTCCTGTTTTGGGCGCCACATTTTATAAAAGACATCAACAAACTGGAGCAAGTTCAGAAAAGAGCGACCAGAATGGTGACCGGTCTGCAAACCCTGTCTTATGAGGAAAGGTTGCATGATTTAGGATTGTTTAGCTTGCAAAAGAGAAGACTGAGAGGAGACTTATTAGCTGTCTACAAATATCTCAAGGGCTGTCACATTGTAGAAGGATCATCTTTATTCTCATTTGCACAAGGAAAGACTAGAAGACTAGAAGCAATGGGATGAAACTGAATGGGAGGAGACACAGATTAGATATTAGAAAAACTTTTTGACAGTTAGAGTGATCAATGAGTGGAATAGGCTGCCAAGAGAAGTGGTAAGTTCTCCTTCAATGGAAGTCTTCAAACAGAGGCTGGACAGACATCTGTCTGGGATGATTTAGCGAATCCTGCTTTGAGCAGGGGGTTGGACAAGATGGCCCAGGAGGTCCCTTCCAACTCTACGATTCTATGATTCTAATTGCCCAATCCACTTAAAATGACACAGGGGGAGTCTAGGACCCTTTGAGATCCCCCCCTCCAGTCTGCCATTCCCCAATTCCACCAACTTCGAGGACCTCGACCACTAACATAAATTTTCTGACCCCCTTAGACATTTATGTCCCTCCAAATTCTCAGACTTGTTTCAATACCCTCTTGTATGGTCAGGCACGACATGTCGGTGCCGACAGCATTCAAATGAACACCGTCAGATCTCCAAAATTCTCCAACTCCCGATTCCAAATTCAAATGGCGTACCACCACTGCACCATTCCTCGCCATAAAATGCGACACTGCTCTATTTACCTTAATCCTCACTCTATTCACCCCTTCAACTGAGCGGGCCCCCCGCCAGACCCTCCTAGGGATGATGTCCGACCAAACAACCAAAAGCTTCGGAAACATCACCCACAGCCTCAGCAAATCGAACTTGATGTCCTTGATCAATTCCCTGCAAGGCCTTTTGCCCAAATCATTCCCACCAAGATGTAAAACAACAACATCTGGCGCCCTGTCCAAACGCTCAAAACGATGAAACTCGGGCAAAAATTTACTCCAGACCATCCTGCAAAATCGCCGTCTCCCGAGGGATACCCAACTGACGTCCCTCCGGACGAACCGCGGCCCATATCACAGCCCAGAAAACGAATGTCCCATTATCCAAATAAGCCGTTGACCATCGCCTGAAACAAAATTGACAAAACATTCTGTAAACCACAGGAATAACCAGAGACCACATCCTTAAACTAAATTCGGGCGGATATACGACCTAAACCTTGCCGATTCCCACCGCCCAATCCTCTTCACCATCTCCTCCCCTAAACCCCTCCTGGCCACCTCCGTGGCCGCACCGATCCTAAAGGAGTGACCACTGTAATCC
The DNA here is from genome assembly GCF_039654945.1 of Dendrobates tinctorius. Classification (NCBI taxonomy): domain Eukaryota; kingdom Metazoa; phylum Chordata; class Amphibia; order Anura; family Dendrobatidae; genus Dendrobates; species Dendrobates tinctorius. The sequence goes on along the minus strand of NW_027361675.1, from coordinate 24,926,768 downwards.
TTCGATATTCCAAACAACGTTTAAATACTGCAACAAATTGAAAACATGATAAAAATGAACCGTCCTTATGTACTAAAAATGGGTTATCCAACTGGCCACCCCGCCTCATAAAGTCACTGACACAAACTACTGGACACAAAGGTGAACCAATAACCCCAAACAACACCAACTTACAACCCCTTCCCTCCACATCTGTTTTAGAAGACAGAATAAACACCACGACTCTATCACTATAAACATCCAAATATTCCCTCAACAAGCTCCTTTTTTTAAATTTGGAAGGGCTAACCAACTTCCCTAAACGAAAAGCTCCAAAAAAGGCCAATGCAAAAGCTGCTCTAAATAAATCCACCTCCCACTGCGACGAACACACTACTGGCAGCTGACTACCCAAAACTAATAATACCTCATACGAAAGTGGCAGTCTCTTATCTTCCACTCTCCACCCCTTCCTCCATCCTTTCAGCGCCTGAACCACCAGAAAGGACTTAGTCACATCTCTAAGACCTCTGACCTTGAAACCAAAAGCAAGACCCGCTGTTAGGGACGGCGGAACGCACTAAATAATAAATAATAGAAAGTGCGTTCGCCACCTGGGGTCCACTGTACAGAAGGCGTTACACTGCTGCTAGGTAATGGTGGACACTCAATATGGCGGTATATCGCACGTGGGTTGAAAGTCACCCGGTGTGGGCTGAGCGTACTCTGTTGATTCACAGAGGCGCCAAAGCAATAAACATAAATACCGAGCCTGTTGGACTCACAGGTCTCAGCGGAATGCACGCATAGTATATGGTCACAGGACTAGGGCCCAAAACACAGGGTCAGTGTCCGTCTAGACCTACCGTGCGTGCGGCGTCGCTACCAAGGACACCGACTAGTGATGCTGACTGCAGCGCGGCGACTGACACAGCTGCTATACGGCAATGCCCAGGAGGGGGCGCACTGTTGAACGCTAGTTCTGTGGAGATATGCACTGTGGCCTGAAGCGTGCCACTGACTGGCGCTGACTCTATGACTAAGTCCCTATCCACACACGTAATATCAGAGGGAGGGGAATCATAATGAGTCATTCGCAGGTTCATGCATCCGTCATCATTCACACAGGTAGCAACTAGAGTCTATACTAGTGCATGGCCGAGCGGCCATGCAAACCTTTTATAGCCAGGAGCTTCCGGAAGCTTCCAGATCCCTGAGATGGACCAATCAGATCTGGAGAAGGACCTGAGCATGTGACTCCCGATCTCCAATGGGAGATCGTCTCATGAGCATGCTCAGTGGAGCGATGGAAGGACTTAGCCTCTGGAGTGACTTGCTGCTGATCAGCCTGCGCTGCTATTGCTGGCCCAGAGGTGGCAGCAACAGCCAAACCCACAGAGCTGGTCTGAGCAGAGCATCAGGAACGACGGGGCTGCTGAGCAAGCTCCTCTGCGGTCGATGGAGAATGGGGGACCGCAGGATGTGAGGCTCTGGATCCCTGCTGTGCAGTTGCAGGAACCCGCCGCCTAATACCCGCTAACATCTTGTTCAGTTTAGGCACTGACCAACCCGATTCCTTGCAATGTCCTATCAATAACAGCAATCTGCCTTCATCATCCATTCCCTCACCTAAAGAAACCCTCCAACCCTCCCAAATACTCCAAGCCTGACCGTATTGCCTCTATGACCTGTCCGATAAGGACTTTGAAAACAAATGCCCTACTGCACGCAAGGAAGATTCCACAACTCCGCTGGAAATTCCATGCCCGATGAATCCGCTTGAGGCGCCAGCTCCTGAAAGCGTTCCCACTGTAAATAAGAAAGAGTGTCAATGACAAGATTAAAAACTTTCGACTTGACCTCCGCCACAACCCATAGGTTAAAACTTAACCCCAACATGACCAAATGCTCAAAACACTTTCATGACCGCCGGGGATGCCGATGATAATGAATTGACCGCTTTTACCACTCCTTCCAGCACACAAGGAAAACGAATCTTCCTATCTCTCAACTTTTCACCCCACAATGACAGTGCCACTACAATGGGAAAGAAATGAATCAAAACCTGATTTGACAACAGACCCTGCACCCTCCAAGAAGAAGGCCATTCTGCCATCAACCAACTACCGTGAAAAAACAAGCAAAAGCCACGACCCTCCACCGTCCTCCTGAAAAGACCAAAAATATCGGCGTTCACTACCGGCTAAATCCAAATAGATTTACCGTTATAGTTCTCAAAAAAAATTGCCCATACCGTCAGGTCCTCCCGTAACTCCTTCAATCTGATGAAGTGTACCAGGGATCTCACTCCCACCGTTGCCAACGATAACTTTTGACAAAATGCCCAACTCATCGGCATAATTCTACAAGCGAAATTTAGCTTGCCCAGCAATGATTGTAAGTCACGTAGAGATATTTTCTTTGAACTTCTTGCTCTCTGCACTTCCTCCCGCAATGCGAACATCTTATCGTCCGGTAACCTACACTCCATTGCCAAAGTATCAATCTCGATACCTAAAAAACTCAACGCATTCACTGGCCCGATTGTTTTCTCAGCCGCTAGTGGAACCCCAAACTTCTTTGCCAAACTTTCCATGGTATGTAGTAACAACGAGCAGTCAGATCCCTGAGCCGGACCGACAAACAGAAAGGTATCAAGGTAGTGGATACACGAACCCAGTACAGACACCTCTTTCACAGCCCACGCCAAAAATGTGATGAACGTCTCAAAATATGCACAAGAAAGAGAACAGCCCATAGGGAGACAACGATCGACAAAAAATCCTCCGTCCCAAAAACATCCCAACAAGTGCAGGCTATCAGGGTGAACTGTCAACAGCCAAAATGCCGCTTCTATGTCAGTCTTAGCCAACCATTCTCCTTTTCCACAGAACCGCACCCAATCCATGGCCGTGTCAAAAGACGTATACAGCATCGAACATAACTGTGGATCAATACCATCATTCACCGATGACTCTTTCGGGAAGGATAGGTGATGGATCAGCCTAAACTTATTGGGCTCCTTCTTCGGGACCACCCCCAGTGGAGAAACCCTCAAATTACTGAGGGGAGCCTGTACAAAAGGACCGGCCATCCTACCCAGGGCAACCTCTTTCTTTAACTTACCAGTTACCACATCAGGAAACTGCAATGCTGATTTTAAATTTTTTGTGGAAAAACTAACAGCCATCTCAACTGACGGAATTTTGAAACAATCTCTAAAGCCCTCCATTAATAGAGCAGCTGCTGCTCTATCAGGGTACCTGCTTAGAAATCCCTCCATCGCGTCCAGTCGAACTGGTGTCACTCCTTTTTCCAATCCCTTCATCTCCTTTCTGACTGCCCCCTCTACAACATTTTGTTGCTCCATGTGTGCCTCCACAAGCCAAACATTCGTGCTAAAATTTGCATTTTGTCCCGAATTTGCATGACCCCTCATTGAACGCAAAGCACAGTCCTCTCTGCATAGCCACTGAGTGTCCTGACTGTCCCGGACCCCCAGTGCCCCCTGGAAAAGGTTGACTACCCTGACCCATCCTAGACAGAACCATAACCATCATCCAGAGAACTGTATCCTTGTGATCTCAACGAACGCTAGGACAAACTGCCTTCCGCTGCCTGAATTGCTCGTCGTACCTTAACCAACCCTGATAGCCATAAACCCGATATGCCTCACCAATCACGTCCTTATAACAGAAAAGTCCTGAACAATTTTCAGGGGCTTTCTCACCAATCACGCTAGCTAAAATAGCGAATGCTTGTAACCAGTTAGAGAAGGTTCTGGGAATTAATCGATACCTCCTCTTCTCCTCATCTTCCTTCTTAGAATCCTCCCTCCTCAACCTACCTAAATTAAAGCGTTCTAGGGGTAATAAAGAAAATATTTCAATATTATCCCCTTTCCATATCTTCTCTCTAACCTCCTGCTTCAAATGTGCACCCAGTGGTCCCTCGAAACACACATAATCCTCTCCTCTTGCTGAATCATCCAGGCGCACTGTATCTTCCTTTTCTTTTTCGCCACCCCCGCCTGACTTGACAACGCTATATCAACCGATGACGCATTACCCACGGGCAACCCAGTTGCTCCCTCCGCAGAAGCCGGCACCCTAAAACGAGGGATAACGCTACTGGTTCCTTCAACTTTACCTGATAAAGCCCCAACCCCTAAAGTGTCCCTAACATTTCCCATCCAGGCGGCTGACGGTGACAGCCCTCCCTGCAAACCTCCGGGCCCCCACAACATAGCTATGTCTCTGAGCCCGTGCATAATTAACCCCAAACCCCCACTAACTCCCCCAGAAAACACATCCTGATTCCTATTCCCTTGTGAAGCTAACAGAGGGTTAAAAGAAATTCGTTGTTCGCTCTCACCTAGTTGCCCAGGCACTGTGAACCTGGCAGCCGAAGATCCTGAATCCTGCAGCTGTTGTCCTTGAATTGAACCGCCTCTGCTCCGCTCATCCATTTCTTCATTAGCTCCCGGGTCTCCCTACCCCACAGACAGCCGACTGTTACCCCGACCTGTGCCAGCCATCCTTGTAAGGCTACAGGATTGTAGGGCTACAGGATTCGGCAGAGCTGGGAGTAGTGTGGAGACTGCGACCAGCTGGGACCGGTGTCTTTCTGTCCTCGTGGAGCTCCGTGCCTGGTTTCAGCTGGGAGAGAGTGAAGCTGCTGGCTGCCTGCCAACTTTCCTACAATTGGTACCCATTTCCAGCAAGCAGATGATCCCGGGATAGGAAAACTGGTGGAGTGTGCAGTGCTGGTGATGTTCTGGAGATCTTGTGGTCCAGGTGGAGCTGAAAGGGTGAGCTGGGCAGGTTTGGACTGACTGTTGGCGTGTCCCCTGATGTCCCTGTCTTGTTGCACCCATGCCCTCCCCCCCAGCAGTGCTGGGAGCACCCTTTATGGAAAGTTGTACATTTAACTCTGCTAAGCTGTGACTGTTCAGTCTTTATAGCTACAAGCTGAGAGTAATCATGGCCACTGCACTCTGTAAACCTACCCTTATGATTTCAAGGGACGATTTATTATTCTGGAATCATCCGCAATTTCTCATGGACGCCCCTTCTTGGAGCATGATTGCTAATTAAACAATTGAGTACATAAAATCCATTACTTCTGTGAAACCTGTGGAGGTGCACTGCAAGAGAGGTAGGAGAGGAGGCGTCCTGGCACGCCTTCGGAGGAGAGGGTTCAGAACAGCTCTTCCTTCACTCCACTTGGCTAATGTCCATTCCTTATCTAACAAAATGGAGGATTTGAGCTTACTTTGTAACATGAGATCTGATATGGCCAATTCAGCTGCTCTTTGTTTTACTGAGACCTGGTTGAATGAGACCATCCCTGATTGTAGTCTGGATCTACCTGGTTTTGTTATCTACAGAGCTGACTGTGATTGTGTAGCTTCAGGTAAACAAAGGGGGGTGGTGTATGTCTCTACATCAACACTAGCTGGTGCTGTGATGTTAACATACTGGGAAAAGGTTGCTCTCCAGATCTAGAGTACCTTGCACTCAATTGTAGACCATTTTACTCTCCAAGAGAGTTTTCATCTATGGTTCTGGTTGCAGTATATATTCCCCCTCAAGCATCTGTTAAAGCTGCTATTGGTGAATTAGCTTGCAAAATATCAGAGTGGGAGAAAGGATCTCCAGAAGCATTTGTGATCGTAATGGGGGACTTTAACAAAGGAAAACTCAACCTGGATCTCCCCAAATTTACTCAACATATAAACTGCTTCACGAGAGAGAACAATACGCTTGATCACTGCTATACAGTCATAAAAGGGGCTTACAGGGCAGTGAGGAGAGCAACAGTGGGCTTTTCAGATCATTGTCTAATTCATTTAATTCCAGCCTACAGGCAAAGGTTGAAAACATCCAAACCTACAGTTTATACAAAGAAGACATGGTCTGAGGAGGCAAAATTGCAACTACAAGCATTCTTTGAATGCACGGACTGGGAGGTATTCCAGGAAACATGCTCGGGTCTGGATGAATGGGTTGATGCTGTGTCCTCATATATCCATTTTTGTGAAGACCCATTTATTCCATCCAAATCTGTCCACTTTCGGGGAAACAACAAGCCGTGGTTTACAAATAAAGTCAGGTTGATCCGTAAGAGAAAAGAGGAGGCTTATAAAGCAGGCGATATTACTGAATTCAAGAAACTTAGGAACTCGCTATCTAAAGAGATCAAGTTAGCCAAACACGAGTATGCAAAGATTCTGGAGGAAAGGTTCTCATCAAAAGATACTAGATCTGCATGGAGAGGATTAAGAGAGGTCACCAATTATAAAAGCCACCCCACTATAGTGAACCCCAGCAGAAGTCTGGCAGCAGAGTTAAATGAATTCTACTGCAGATTTGAGGCAAGCTCTACACACAGTGGCTATTCATCTCTAAGCTCCTCAGTCTGTTCATATAAAGATCATTCATTGTGCAACACCCAAGTAGTGATCTCCGAGGCAGATGTGATACGCATCCTGAAGGGACTTAAGGTCAAAAAGGCACCTGGCCCCAGCGGTGGACTGGAACACCTTGGGCCCACCAGAGAAAATCATTCTTGGGGCCCACTATGTAGCTGCATAGAAAGAAATACAAGACCACCTATTATGCTGTAAAACATGCTAATATTCGGGTATAATATAAGGTAGAATATATCTTAATTATGTAGCAGGAGTTGGGGTAGCCTCCCTAATAGAATATAAATATAAAGCAGCCTACTCAAATAGTATAATGCAGCCTCCTCATAGAATATAATGCAGCCATCTCATAGAATATAATGCTGCCCCCCTCATAGAATATAATGCTGCCCCCCTCATAGAATATAATGCTGCCCCCCTCATAGGGTATAATGCTTCCCCCCTCATAGGGTATAATGCTGCCCCCCTCATAGAATAAATGGTGCCCCCCTCATAGGGTATAATGCTGCCCCCCTCATAGGGTATAATGCTGCTCCCTCATAGGGTATAATGCTGCCCCCCTCATATAATATAATGCTGCCCCCCATAGGGGTATAATGCACTCCCTCATAGGGTATAATGCACCGCCTCATAGAATATAATGCTGCCCCCCTCGCGGGGTATAATACACCCCCTCATAGGGTATAATGCTGCCCCCCCTCATAGGGTATAATGCTGCCCCCCTCTTAGCGTATAATGCACCCCCTCATAGAATATAATGCTGCCCTCCTCACAGGGTATAATGCACCCCCTCATAGGATATAATGCTTCCCCCACTCATAGGATATAGTGCACCCCCTCATAGGGTATAATACACCCCCTCATAGGGTATAATGCTGCCCCCCCTCATAGGGTATAATGCTTTTATATAGATACGTAGATATAGATAGACATAGAGATAGATAGATAGATAGATAGATAGATAGATAGATAATGGATAAATACATAGATATAGAGAGAGGTAGCTATAGATAGAAAGATAGATATAGAGATATATAGATAGATAGATAGATAGATAGATAGATAGATAGATAGATACAGATATATATATATAGATAATAGATATAGAGATAGATAGATAGATAGATAGATATAGAGATAGACAGATATGGGATAAATAGATAGATCTATGGATAGATAGATATATCGATAATAGATATAGATAGATATAGATAGCTACAGATAGATAAAGATAGATAGAAATAGTCTATCTATATCTCTCTAGATCTATCTATCTCTATATCTATTTATCTCTATATCTATCTCTCTCTCTATATCTAAAATAGAGATGGATAATATAGAGATAGATAGATATAGAGATAGATATGGAGATAGGATAGATAGTTAGAGATATAGGGATAGATAGATATAGAGATAGATAGAGATATAGATAGATAGAGATAGATATATAGAGATAGATATATAGAATAGATAGATAGATAGATATAGAGATATAGAAATAGAGATAGATAGATATAGATAGATAGATACATAGATACATAGATAGAGATAGATAGATATAGAAAGAAATATAGAGAGATAGATAGAGAGATAGATATAGAAATAGATACTGTAGATAGATATAGAGATAGATAGAGATATAGATATATAGATAGATAGAGATAGATAGATATATAGATAGATAGATAGGATAGAGAGATAGATAGATAGATAGATAGATAGATGGATAGATAGAGATAGAGATAGACAGATAGATAGATTATAGATATAGAGATAGATATAGAGATTGATAGATAGATAGATAGAGATAGATAGATATATAGATAGATAGATATAGAGAGAAATATAGAGAGATAGATAGAGGGATAGATATAGAGATAGATAGATAGATAGATAGATAGATACAGTAGATATAGAGATAGATAGATAGATATAGAGATAGATAGATATAGAGATATAGATAGATAGATATAGAGACAGATAGATAGATATAGAGATAGATAGATACAGAGATAGATCGATATAGACATATATAAAAAAACAAAACATAATACTCACCTCTCCTCCTCGGTCCCACACTGATCCCGACTTCAGTGTCAGGAGCTGCCCCGTCTGCCAGACACACAGTGGGTGCGCGATGTAGTGACGTCATCGCGCACTGGCTGTGAGTCAGCAGAGGGGACTGATGGGAGAGAGAACGTCAGATGACGCTCTCTCCCATTACAATTGAGGGTGGTGCCGGCCCTCACTGCCGCATAGCGGCTTACTTTGCTGTGGGGCGGGGCCCCTGGGGGAGTGGAGATGATGAAATGATATTCACTGCTTTCCACGCCCATGTGGGCGTGGGAAGCAGTGAATATTCATTTCTCTTTAGCAGCGGGGACAGGGGCTCCTGGCTGCTGCTCTGCTGGCACAGGGCCCCTAGCAGCTGCGTGGTGTGCCGCTATTAGCGACACACCACTGGCTGGGGGCCCCTGGAGCAGCGGGGGCCCTAGGCAACTGCAGGCCCTGTATGCCAGCAGGTGCCAGGGCCCACCGGAGAATCCTCCGGTTCTCCGGTGGGCCAGTCCGACGCTGCCTGGCCCTGATGGTGTATCTCCAATGTGTCTGAAAGTATGTGCTACCCAGCTTACCCCTATACTGACAAATATATACAATGTGTCACTGAAAGAGTGCGTTGTACCTCAGCGTTGGAAAAGTTCCACAATTATCCCTGTCCCCAAGAAAGTGGGATCCTCTGAGTTGAATGACTATAGACCAGTAGCACTCACATCTGTAGCTATGAAAGTCTTCGAAAGAATTATGATGTCCCTCCTGATAAAATTCACGCAGAAGCTATGGGACCCGCTTCAGTTTGCCTATAAGGAGAATCGTTCGGCAAACGACACTGTCAATCTAGCACTGAAGTACATTTTGGATCATACAGATGAACTGCACTCATATGTCCGGATTCTTTTCATGGACTTTAGCTCAGCGTTCAATACCATTGATCCAAATTTACTTCATAAGAAAATGGTAGCTCTTGGAGTCCCTCTCAACTTATTCTTGTGGATTTATAACTTCCTGACAGCCAGGATACAGAGTGTAAAAGTTGGACCATTCACTTCGGACACCTTGGTCACAAACATCGGGGCACCTCAGGGGTGTGTTTTGTCCCCGTTACTGTTTTCTCTCTATACGAATGATTGCATCTCTTCAGCAGACTCAGTAAAAATCTTGAAATTTGCCGATGATATGACACTGATTGGTCTCATCAGGGGAAATGCTGAAGACTTGTATCGGAGTGAGGTGAAAAGAATATGTGACTGGTGTAAAGCCAATAATCTTGTACTCAAAACTAAAAAAACTGCTGAGATGGTTGTGGATTTTAGGAAAGATCAACATGAGATACTTCCAATCTACATCCATGACGAAGTGGTTCTTAGGGTCACAGAGACCAAATTCCTTGGTGTTATCATCTCTCATGATCTTAAATGGGGAAAAACGTGGATGCTGTTATAAGAAAAGCACAACAGAGGATGTTCTTCCTGCGTCAGCTGAAAAGATATGGTTTGTCTAAGAATCTGCTGATCTTATTCTTTAATGCTGTCATCAGATCTGTGATTTGTTCCTCTCTGATAGTCTGGTATGGGGGAGCCACTGCACATGACAAACTCCGCTTACAAAGGACTTTCAGAACAGCAGAGAGAATTATAGGTTCCCCCCTGCCTAAAGTCCAGGATCTTTATGATAAGAATATTCGATCCCACGCATTGAAAATTTCATCCGATCCCTCTCACCCGGGACACTCCTCATTCCAACTACTCCCTTCAGGACGTCGCTTCAGAGTCCCCAAATGGAGCACCAACCGCCATATGAACAGCTTATATCCACTCTCTGTTCAACAATTAAATCGTCATGTGTAGACTATATACTGTATCTGTCTTGTTAGATGTTGCTTGTTGTATCTGTTGTTATATATTATGTTGCCTCTTTGCCACAAAGAATTCCTTGTATATATGTAATATGTACTTGGCGATAATAAATTTGATTGATTGATTGATTGTAAGGACTACAGGTGCCGTCGCTGTTGTTGCTCCATGTCTCGGGCCAGCGTCCTGCTGCCCGCGTTGAGAGGCAGCATGTGAGCCTCGTGACTAGCTGTCTGCGCCACCATCAGAAGCGCCAGATGGCCCCCCCTGGACCGCAGACATCACCTCCAGCCCTGCGGTGAACGATCCTGCTGCCCCAGGCAGAGCGCTCATGGCTGGGCCGGCCAACTGCCGCCCGCAGTAATCCCGACGCTGAGGGGCCTGGTCATAAGGCCCCCACCTCCTGGCTTCTCCCGTACCTTTGCACCGAGCAGGACCGCCAGCCACCCCTGTACCTGCCGCTCTTGCTCCCGACACCCTGCGTGCTGACTCAGACGAGGGGAGGCCGACACCTCCCCCTCTTGTAGGCCCCGCCATGTAGCTGGATTCCTCCCAGCTCTTTCATGCGTCAGTGCCAACCTGCTGCCCGAGTCTCCAGCTGGAGGGTCCCTGGAGGGGCTCCTATTGCGGCGCCGGGCCCAGGTGGTACCTTCAGGGCTTAAGCGCGCCGGAGGCTTGGACCTCCGCTGCCGGCACTCGTCAGTGGCAATCTGTGCAGCATTCGTCGCCACCCCCTGGAGAAGGCTGCTCGCCGACTGTTGCAGCCATTGTGTGCCCTGCATGCCCGCCGCGTCCTGCACTGTCTGCAGCAAGGCCTCCACGTCCATGATGACAGGTAACCTGGAGTTTCTTAGTGTCGCAGGGATCCATGTGGAATGGCTGTCCCTGCAATATGGCTGATCCCCTATGTAGTGTCCCTGTGCCGCACCTCTGACCCCTCCTACTCCCATGGGCTAACACCCTAACAGCACCCTTGCTTTTATATTAACCCCGAACGCCTCATAAACCCATAATGCTCCCTATATTCCCACGTTAACCCCGTCATGACGGCCTCCCTTGAAGGCCAGGGGCCCCGTACGGCCTCTCTGGAGCGCGGCATGAAGCAAGCAGAATGACGACATTGCATGAAGATCGGACCTGGGACCTGCGACACCCATCGGATCGGACCGCCCCGAGTGAGTATAATAAAACTTTTTTTCTTTTCTTTCAAGTCAGACCGGGGGCTTATCTACAGCATTACAGAATACTTTAGATAAGCCCCAAAAGGCAGTGGCTGCATCATATAGCGGCAAAACGAGGTGACAGGTTCCCTTTAAACCTCATTTGCCAAATGTTTGCTCATTCAGTCATTTTATTCAGATTAGTTTGCAATGTTGTAATGTCAAGGTCAGATTTTAATATCCTACATAGTTTGATGTCATCAGCAAAGATTGACACTTTACTCTCAATCCCATCCAATAGGTCATTAATAAAGAGGTTAAAAAGAATTGGTTCTAGACAGATCCCTGCGGTACCCTACTGCTGACTATATCCCATTTAGCAAGCGTACCATTTATGACGACTCTTTGTTTCCTGTCATTTAGCCAATTCTTTACCATCTGCATATAGTTTCCTCCAGTCCTTGCCTCTGTAGCTTCAGTATAAGACTGTTATGTGATGAAGTATCAAGTGCCTTTGCAAAGTGCAGATAAATAACATCAGCCGGATTACCAACATTCAGATTTCATAGAATCATAGAATAGTAGAGTTGGAAGCAACGTCGGACTGGAGCTCCTTGGGCCCACCAGAGAAAATCATTCTTGGGGCCCACCATGTAGCTACATAGAAATAAATACAGTTGTGGCCAAAAGTATTGACACCCCTGCAATTCTGTCAAATAATACTCAGTTTCTTCCTGAAAATGATCGCAAACACAAATTCTTTGGTATTATTATCTTCATTTAATTTGTCTTAAATGAAAAAACACAAAAGAGAATGAAGCAAAAAGCAAAACATTGATCATTTCACACAAAACTACAAAAATGGGCCAGACAAAAGTATTGGCACCCTCAGCTTAATAATTGGTTGCACAACCTTTAGCCAAAATAATTGTGACCAACCGCTTCCGGTAACCATCAATGAGTTTCTTACAATGCTCTGCTGGAATTTTAGACCAATCTTCTTTGGCAAACTGCTCCAGGTCCCTGATATTTGAAGGGTGCCTTCTCCAAACTGCCATTTTTAGATCTCTCCACAGGTGTTCTATGGGATTCAGGTCTGGACTCATTGCTGGCCACCTTAGAAGTCTCCAGTGCTTTCTCTCAAACCATTTTCTAGTGCTTTTTGAAGTGTGTTTTGGGTCATTGTCCTGCTGGAAGACCCATGACCTCTGAGGGAGACCCAGCTTTCTCACACTAGGCCCTACATTATGCTGCAATATTTGTTGGTAGCCTTCAGACTTCATAATGCCATGCACACGGTCAAGCAGTCCAGTGCCAGACGCAGCAAAGCAACCCCAAAACATCAGGGAACCTCCGCCATGTTTGACTGTAGGGACCGTGTTCTTTTCTTTGAATGCCTCTTTTTTTCTCCTGTAAACTCTATGTTGATGCCTTTGCCCAAAAAGCTCTACTTTTGTCTCATCTGACCAGAGAACATTCTTCCGAAACTTTATAGGCTTTTTCAGGTAAGTTTTGGCAAACTCCAGCCTGGCTTTTTTATGTCTCGGGGTAAGAAGTGGGGTCTTCCTGGGTCTCCTACCATACAGTCCCTTTTCATTCAGACGCCGACGGATAGTACGGGTTGACACTGTTGTACCCTCGGACTGCAGGGCAGCTTGAACTTGTTTGGATGTTAGTCAAGATTCTTTATCCAACATCCGCACAATCTTGTGTTGAAATCTCTTGTCAATTTTTCTTTTCTGTCCACATCTAGGGAGGTTAGCCACAGTGCCATGGGCTTTAAACTTCTTGATGACACTGCGCACTGTAGACACAGGAACATTCTGGTCTTTGGAGATGGACTTGTAGCCTTGAGATTGCTCATGCTTCCTCACAATTTGGTTTCTCAAGTCCTCAGACAGTTCTTTGGTCTTCTTTCTTTTCTCCATGCTCAATGTGGTACGCACAAGGACACAGGACAGAGGTTGAGTCAACTTTAATCCATGTCAACTGGCTGCAAGTGTGATTTAGTTATTGCCAACACCTGTTAGGTGCCACAGGTAAGTTACAGGTGCTGTTAATTACACAAATTAGAGAAGCATCACATGATTTTTCGAACAGTGCCAATACTTTTGTCCACCCTCTTTTTTATGTTTGGTGTGGAATTATATCCAATTTGGCTTTAGGACAATTCTTTTTGTGTTTTTTCATTTAAGACAGATTAAATGAAGATAATAATACCAAAGAATTTGTGTTTGCAATCATTTTCAGGAAGAAACTGAGTATTATCTGACAGAATTGCAAGGGTGTCAATACTTTTGGCCACAACTGTACAAGACCACCAAATGTGTGGTAAAACACGCTAATATCAGAGTATAATATAAGGTAGTACAGGTCTTAATTATGTTGCAGGGGTTGGGGTAGCCCCCTCATAGAATATAATGTAGCCCCCTCAAAGAATATAATGTAGCCCCTCATAGAATATAATGTAGCCCCCTCATAGAATATAATGTAGCCCCCTCATAGAATACATTGTAGCCTCCCTCATAGAATAATGTAGCCCCCCTCATAGAATATAATGTAGCCCCTCATAGAATATAACGCAGCCCCCTCTCATAGAATATAATGCAGCAACCCACAAAATATAATGCAACCCTGTTGCGAGTTCATTTTCCCCTTCGTCACTGAGGTCTGGTGAACTCCCTATTCTGGTAAAGGAAGGTAATGAGCCTGATTATCAGGCACCTGAGCCTAATGAGGATGACTGGCTGAGTGGAGTCACGGACTGGATATAAGGCTGCTGACGCCCTTCTGCCCTGCGGGTGATTTCTCTGTGGACTTCTAGGACACCAGTCTGATTCCTGCTCCTCTAAAGCTAAGTTTTCTGCTTTGCCTGTTAGCTTTTGTGTTTTGTTTTTGTTTTCCTTGCTCTTCTGGATTCTGCCATTCCCTGCTGGGGTGAGCTGAATCTCCTTTTGCCGGTTGCTCTGTCTTCAGAATATTCCTGAGTACTGACATAGCTTTTTTGAAGCCTAGCGTCTTCAGGGCCTTTTTCACTGTCAGTCTGTTGGCTCTTATTTTCATAGGGTTTTTCACGGATTGCAGACAGCAGCCTTCCTGTCCTTTCCTATCTAGTTAGCTTGGGCCCCGTCTTTGCTCAGTCTATCTTTCTGTCTGTGTTAGTGTTTTCATCTTGCTTCACCGTCATTATATGTTGGGGGCTGCCTATTGCTTTGAGGTCTGCTCTGGGGCAGTTTAGGTTTCCCCTTTCTTTCGGCCTATTTAATTCTCCGGCTGTGATCGAGGGGTCTAGGGCATCGAAGGAACCCCCCACGGCTACTGTTAGTTGTTGTGGATAGGATCAGGGATCTGCAATCCGATAGCTGCCAACCTCTCTGGTTTTCTGGACTTAGCTAGGATTTATGTTTTTGCCTCCTACGGTGACTCAATCATAACAGAATCACCCGCCATACCGCAGATCCTAGGGTACTCAATAGCAGGAAAGAATTGTGTTTAAAAAAAAAAAAAAAAAAAAAAAAAGGTGTGTGTATATTCTTTCCTCTATATCTCTGAGGCCGTAGGGGGAATTTTTTTTTCTCTCAATGGAGATAAAGCAATTGTCTGATCGTGTGGAGCAGCTCGCTGCGGAAGTGCGGGGAATTTCCACCTACCTTGCTCGTTCGCATGCTGTTGAACCAAAGATCCCTACACCTGATGTATTTTTTGGGGATCGATCTAAATTTTTGAGTTTCAAAAATAATTGTAAATTATTTTTTGCCTTGAAGCCTAACTCGTCAGGGAGCTCCGCGCAGCAGGTTAAAATTGTCATCTCTTTGCTGCGTGGCGATCCCCAGGATTGGGCGTTTTCTTTGAAACCAGATGATCCTATTCTGACTAATGTGAATGCATTCTTTCAAGCTTTGGGGTTGTTGTACGACGAACCTAATGCTATTGATCAGGCTGAAAAGACCCTGTTGGCATTGAACCAGGGTCGAGATTCTGCAGAGTTGTACTGTCAAAAGTTCCGAAAGTGGGCGGTCCTTACTACCTGGAATGATAATGCCTTGGCTGCTCTCTTTCGGAAGGGTTTGTCAGAAGCCGTAAAAGATACTATGGTGGGATTTCCTGTTCCCTCTGGTCTGGACGATTCTATGTCTTTAGCCATTCAGGTTGATCGGCGTTTACGTGAACGCAGGATTGCACGAGAGGTGTTGCCACCGGTTGAACAGACGTCTGAACCTATGCAATGTGATAGAGTTTTGTCTAAGGCGCAACGTCAGGAGTTCAGAAGGCGTAATAAGCTGTGTTTTTTCTGTGGAGATGCCTCGCATATTATTTCTGTTTGTCCTAAACGAGAGAAATGCTTTGCACACATGTTTTCTGTTGGTGGTGTTCAACCTAAGTTTCTTCTGGCAATTACTCTGATCTGCTCCCTGTCCACATTTTCCGCCAAGGCTTTTGTGGATTTGGGAGCAGCGCTAAACCTAATGGACTTGGATTTTGCTAAACGTTGTGGATTTCCGATGACACCTCTGCAGATGCCTATCCCTTTGAGGGGGATTGATGCTACTCCTTTGGCTAAAAATAAACCTCAGTTTTGGACCCAGGTGGTCATGCGGGTCGCCCCAGACCATCAAGAAAATTGCAGATTTTTGGTGTTGCATGGTCTGCATGATGCCGTTGTTCTGGGGTTTCCCTGGTTGCAAATTCATAATCCAGTTTTGGATTGGAAATCTGTGTCTGTAGTGAGTTGGGGTTGTCAGTGTGCCTTTAGTGAGGCTCCGGTTTTTTCCACCTCTCCTCAGTTGCATGATGTTCCTGACTATTTGGCGGACTTTTATGATGTATTTAGTGAGAATGAGTCTGCGTCCTTGCCTCCTCATAGGAGTTATGACTGTGCAATCGAACTAAGCCCGGGGTGTAAATTTCCCAAGGGTCGGCTCTTCAATTTATCTGTACCCGAGCACAAGGCTATGCAGTCCTATATTAAGGAGGCGTTGGAGAAGGGTCATAATAGACCATCCTCTTCACCCTTAGGTGCCGGTTTTTTTTTTGTGGCCAAAAAGGATGGTTCTTTAAGGCCTTGTATTGATTATTGTGCCCTCAATAAAATTACTATTAAATATCAGTATCCGTTACCTCTGATTTCGGATCTATTCTCTAGAGTTAGAGGTGCTTGCTGGTTTACCAAGCTTGACCTCAGAGGGGCGTATAATCTTATCCGCATTAAGCAGGGGGATGAATGGAAGACGGCGTTTAATACTCCGGAGGGACATTTTGAGTACCTGGTGATGCCTTTTGGGCTCACTAATGCCCCTTCTGTCTTCCAGTGCTTCATGAACGATATTTTCCGAGACTTTGTCGATAAATTTTTGATTATCTATCTGGATGATATTTTGATCTTCTCCAAGGATTGGGATTCTCATGTGGAACATATTCGGACTCTGTTCCGGATCTTGAGGGAGAATTCCCTGTATGTCAAAGGATCGAAATGCCTTTTTGGAGTACAGAGGATTTCATTTTTGGGATTTATTTTGTCTCCGTCAACTATTGAAATCGACTCGGCCAAGGTACAGGCCATTTATGATTGGGTTCAGCCCACTTCTTTGAAGGCCCTCCAGAAGTTTTTGGGTTTTGCTAATTTTTATCGGAAATTTATAGCAAAATTTTCTAGTATTGCCAAGCCATTGACTGATCTGACTAAGAAGGGTGCTGATGTGTTGAATTGGTCTCTGGAGGCTGTTGCTTCCTTTCAGGAGCTGAAGCGAAGATTTACCTCCGCCCCGGTTTTGCGGCAACCTGATGTCTCACTCCCGTTCCAGGTAGAGGTGGATGCTTCTGAGATTGGTGCAGGAGCTGTTTTGTCCCAAAAGGATCCTGTAACATCTAAAATGAATCCCTGTGCTTTCTTTTCCTGAAAGTTCTCTCCATCTGAACGTAACTATGATGTGGGGAATCGGGAACTGTTGGCCATGAAATGGGCATTTGAGGAGTGGAGACATTGGTTGGAGGGAGCTAAACATCAAGTTGTGGTCCTCACTGACCACAAGAATTTGATTTACCTAGAGTCGGCTAAACGCTTGAACCCTAGACAGGCTAGGTGGGCCTTTTTTTTTTTTACACGTTTTGATTTTGTGGTCTCTTTTCTTCCTGGAACTAAGAATGTCAAGGCAGACGCCCTCTCTAGGAGTTTCTTTGCTGATTCTCCTGTGGTGACCAAGGCTGCTACCATCTTAGGCGAAGGGGTAGTTCTTTCTGCCATCTCGGCCGATTTGAGACTTGCTCTGCAAGAGTTCCAGGAGGACAAACCTGAGCGTTGTCCCAGTGGAAAGTTGTATGTTCCTGACCAGTGGAAGAAGAGAGTGATGTCTGAAGTTCATTGCTCTGCATTGGTTGGTCATCCAGATATTTTTGGTACTAGAGATCTGGTGAGTCGCTCTTTTTGGTGACCCACCTTGTCTCATGATGTCAGGAATTTTGTGCAGTCTGTGGGACTTGCTCCCGGTCTAAATCTTGTTCTCGCTCTAGTGGGTTGTTGTTGCCTTTGCCGGTCCCCAGGAGGCCATGGACCCATATTTCAATGGATTTCATCTCTGATATGCCGGTCTCTCAAAGAATGACTGTTATTTGGGTGATTTGTGATAGGTTCTCTAAGATGGTTCATCTTGTACCACTCCCTAAGTTGCCATCTTCCTCTGAGTTGGTGCCCCTGTTTTTGCAACAGGTGGTTCGCTTACACGGGATTCCTGAGAACATTGTATCTGACAGAGGAGTTCAGTTTGTGTCTAGATTTTGGAGGACTTTCTGCTCCAAGCTGGGAATTCAGTTGTCTTTCTCCTCTGCTTTTCACCCTCAGACCAATGGGTAGACAGAGAGAACAAACCAGACCTTGGAGTCGTATTTGAGATGTTTTATTTCCGCTGATCAGGATGATTGGGTTTCATTTTTGCCCTTGGCCGAATTTGCTTTAAATAATAGAGCTAGTTCTGCCACTTTGATGTCACCTTTTTTTGTAACTTTGGGTTTCATCCTCGATTTTCTTCAGGGAAGGTGGAGCCTTCTGCCTGCCCAGGTGTTGACACTGTGGTGGAGAGAATGCACCAGATCTGGGACCAAGTGGTGGATAAGTTATCTCTCTCTCAGGAAAAGGCCCAGCGGTTTTCCAATCGACATAGGACCATTGGTCCCCAGTTTAAGATTGGTGATATGGTGTGGTTATCATCAAAAAATATTGCTATGAAGGTGGCTTCTCCTAAGTTTAAGCCTAGATTTATTGGACCTTACAAGATTTTGGAGATTATTAATCCAGTCTCTTTTCGTTTGGCTCTTCCTGTCACATTTAAAATCCATAATGTGTTCCATAAGTCCTTGTTGAAGAGGTTTGTTGAACCAGTTGTTCCTGGGGTGGCACCTCCAGACCCTGTATTGGTTGAAGGTAACATGGAATATGAGGTAGAGAAAATACTGGATTCCCGTTTGGCTAGACGGAGACTCCAGTATTTGGTTAAGTGGAAGGGTTATGGTCAGGAGGATAATTCCTGGGTCTCTGCCTCTGATATTCATGCCAAAAGATTGGTGCGTGCCTTTCATCGGGCTCACCCTGATCGCCCTGGTGGCGTGGTTGAGGGTTCGGTGACCCCTCCTCAAGGGGGAGGTACTGTTGTGAGTTCATTTTCCCCTTCGTCACTGAGGTCTGGTGAACTCCCTATTCTGGTAAAGGAAGGTAATGAGCCTGATTATCAGGCACCTGAGCCTAATGAGGATGACTGGCTGAGTGGAGTCACGGACTGGATATAAGGCTGCCGACGCCCTTCTGCCCTGCGGGTGATTTCTCTGTGGACTTCTAGGATAGGACACCAGTCTGATTCCTGCTCCTCTAAAGCTAAGTTTTCTGCTTTGCCTGTTAGCTTTTGTGTTTTGTTTTTGTTTTCCTTGCTTTTCTGGATTCTGCCATTCCCTGCTGGGGTGAGCTGAATCTCCTTTTGCCGGTTGCTCTGTCTTCAGAATATTCCTGAGTACTGACATAGCTTTTTTGAAGCCTAGCGTCTTCAGGGCCTTTTTCACTGTCAGTCTGTTGGCTCTTATTTTCATAGGGTTTTTCACGGATTGCAGACAGCAGCCTTCCTGTCCTTTCCTATCTAGTTAGCTTGGGCCCCGTCTTTGCTCAGTCTATCTTTCTGTCTGTGTTAGTGTTTTCATCTTGCTTCACCGTCATTATATGTTGGGGGCTGCCTATTGCTATGGGGTCTGCTCTGGGGCAGTTTAGGTTTCCCCTTTCTTTCTTTCGGCCTATTTAATTCTCCGGCTGTGATCGAGGGGTCTAGGGCATCGTAGGAACCCCCCACGGCTACTGTTAGTTGTTGTGGATAGGATCAGGGATCTGCAATCCGATAGCTGCCAACCTCTCTGGTTTTCTGGACTTAGCTAGGATTTATGTTTTTGCCTCCACAGAATATAATGCAGCCCCACCATAGAGTATACTGTAGCCCCCTCATAGGGCATAATTTTGCCCCCTCATATAGTATGATGTAGCCCCCCAGAATATAATGTAGTCCCCTTAGAGAATAATGCAGCCCTCCCCATAGAGTATACTGTAGCCCCCCCAGAATATAATGTAGTCCACTGTGAGAAAAATGCAGTCCCTCCACAGAATATAATGTAGCCTACTCAAAGTATAATTCAGCCCCCCCCTCATAGGGTATAATGCAGCCCCTCTCCACATCCATCATTGTTCTCCCCCTCCATCCCATCATTGTCCTCATCACCACCTCCATCATTGCTTTCTCCCCACCACCCCATCATTCTCCCTCACCACCTCCATCATTGCCTATTCCACCACCTCAATCATTGCCTCCTCCCCCACCATTGTCCTTTACACCACAACCATCAATGCTTTCTCCCCCCACCCCCATCATTGCCCATTTCAACCCCTCCATCATTGCCTTCCCCCACCCCATCATTGCCCATTTCATCACCTCCATCATTGCCTCGCCCCACCCCCCATCTTTGCCCATTTCATCACCTCCATCATTGCCTCCCCCCACCCCCCATCTTTGCCCATTTCATCACCTCCATCATTGCCTCCCCCCACCCCCATCATTGTCCATTTCATCACCTCCATCATTGCTTTCTCCCCCACCAGCCCCATCATTGTCCATCTCATCACCTGCATCATTGCCTCCTCCACCTTCATCATTGCTTTCTCCCCCACCAGCCCCCATCATTGTCCATCTCATCACCTGCATCATTGCCTCCTCCACCACCATCATTGCTCATTTCATCACCTCCATCATTGCCTCCCCCAGCACCATCACTGTCCTTCCACACCACTCCATCATTGCCAACACACACACAGCACTGCACCTGTCTCACACTCACACACAAAGCACCGCACCACATACAAACACACACGCACGCACACAGACAAACACACAGCACACTCACCTCTCGGCAAGTTCCCTGCAGCACATCCTGGCAGCCTCTTCCTCATCAGCAGCTTTCTGTCTGAAACAGCACTCTGGATGATGACGTCATCCAGCTGGGCTGTCTCAGACAGGAAGCGCTGGGTAGGAAGCCGGCATGTGCTGCAGGGAACTTGCGGAGAGGCGACTGTGCTGTGTGTCTATCTGCGAGCGTGTGTGATGCGGTGGAGGGGATTTACATGTGGGCAGTGCTAGCTGCAACCTGCGGCCCGCTAGTAAAGAGAAATCGTATTCACTCCTCTCCATGCCCATGGGGGCATGGGGAACCTTGAATATTCATTTCTCTTTAGCAGCAGGGACAGGCTTGGCTTCCTGTCACCCACTGCTGCTCTGCTGGCACAGGGCGGGCCCCCTTGACTTAGGGACCCCAAAGCCACTGGTTGGGGGCCCCTGGAACAGTGGGGGCCATAGGCAGCTGCTGGCCAGTATGCCAGCAGGTGTCAGTGGCTGGGCCCACCGGAGAATCCTCCTGTTCTCCGGTGGGCAAGTCCGACCCTGAACTTGGAAGGGACCTCCTGGGCCATCTGGTCCAACCCCCTGCTCAAAGCAGGATTCACTAAATCATCCCAGATGTCTGTCCAGCCTCTATTTGAAGACCTCCATTGAAGGAGAACTCACCACCTCTCGTGGCAGCCTGTTCCACTCATTAATCACCCTCACTGTCAAAAAGTTTTTTCTATTATCTAATCTGTATCTTCTCCCTTTCAGTTTCATCCCATTGCTTCTTGTGTTTCCATGTGTAAATGTATTCCCAACCTGCACAAACTGCTCATCCTGCTGGTACCCAAATGCTGAGCCGCTGCTGCCATATGATTCCCTATTACTGCACCTGCTGTGTGGTACAAAAACAGAGCTCCATCGTTATAATGCCTCCTTTGTGATCTCTAGATGGTAAAATTGCATCCATTAATTTCCTGTGCATGTGCCCTCCACATTTTGTCCCTAGAAAGTAATAATACTCCATGTGCAACTTTGATGGTCACAATACTGAGAGCCCCTATTACGATAATGTTTAAGTGCCCACTTAACATTTAATTATGTCCCTTACGTTCCCAATGTACAACTCCCCTATATACAGTATGGTGGGCCCACAGCTCCCCTCTACACCATATGATGATCCCACACCTCCCCTATACACCGTATGATGATCCCACAGCTCCCCTATACACCGTATGATGATCCCACAGCTCCCCTATACACCGTATGATGATCCCACAGCTCCCCCATACACCGTATGATGATCTCATAGTACCCCTATACACAGTATGATGCTCCCACAGCTCCCCTATATACAGTATGATTGGCCCGCAGCTCATGTACATACAGTATGATGTCCCCCATAATTCCCCTATATATAGAATGATGTCCCCACTGCTCCTCCAATACACAGTATAATTGTTCATTGTGTTCTGACACTGTGCAGCGCCTGCACTGAGAGCCCCTCTGCCAGGAGGAAATTAACTTTATTCCTCCCGGCAGCCTTGCTCTTCCAGTCATAGTGGTTGTGCTTGCACGGTTTCAGTCACCGTTCTGTGTATAGAAAGTGGGGTCTGTAACAGCACCACAGCACTGACTGACAGCCACCTCAGCACCGTCTGACATCCAGTAACTACCCTACTGGTGCCCCTATAAATAATAATGCTTCTTAAGTGCCCACTTAATATTTAACTGAGTCCCCTCATGTACAGTAATAATGGCCCCAGCCTCACTGATGTGAGCAGGGGGTGGTGTGATGACCGGTTCGGCTTCTCCCAATTATCTTCTATTGATAAAAGTCAAACTTATCTAGTCGACATGTGCAAATAGCAAACATGGTCGCATGACCGCCTGATCGCACCAGTGGTACTGGGGTCTCATGACAGCAGGTGCACCATATCATGATTTGGCCGTCTGTAGTCTCAGAGTGACTGCAGACAATTATCCTGAGCCTTTAATAACATTATAATAAACTAATTATGAAATTATTAAATAGATTGCAGCTCGTCGTTACTGTATGGTTATACTTGTTAAGGGGCCGACAGACGGACATATTTCTCGTGTGAGGATTGTATTGCAATCCTCGGACTGACCGTCGTCTCTCCTGACCTGAGTGTGACAGCTGCATAGTAATCCATCACACTGTCACACTCAAGTCTGGAGCGGTACCGGCCATTCCGAGGATTGCGGTGCGATCGTCGCATGAGTTATACGGCCGTCTGCCTGCGCCCTTTGCTAAAGCCGGGGTCACACTTGCGAGAAACTCGCACGAGTCTCGCACCTCAACACCCGGCACTGCCGACAGTATTTCTATGCAGCTGTACACACTGGTCCGAGTGCCGGCGGCAGTGCCAAGTGTTGATGCGCGAGTTTCTCGCATCACACTCGCAAGTGTGACACCGGCCTTATACTTATCCTGGTTATACTAATACTTAGATATTAACCCATTATTAATGTATTAATTTTATTAACCTGTATGGTTATGCTAATCATACAATACTTATAAAAGACCCAGCTCGCAAGTATAAAAAGCCCCCTACCTCACTATCTCCAGCCCCCCAAGACAGCAACTGTTACATGTGATGGATGGGAGTGCATATAATTTCATATCAAAATAGTATAATAATCAGCCCCCTATTGCCATGTCCCCCCTCCTCCACACTACCCCCATCCTCTCACATTCACCCCCCAGTGCCGTATCCCCTCTCCACCACCCCAACACCCACAATACTCCCATCCTCTCACATTCACCCTCCAGCACCCCTGTCTCCTCTTCCCCATAATATCCCCATCCTCTCACATTCACTCCCCAGTGCCCTAGCTCCCACCATACCCCCATCCTCTTACATTAACCCCCCAGTGCCCTAGCCCCGACAATACCTCATCTTCTTACATTAACCCCTCAGTGCCCTAGCCCCCACAATACCCCATCCTCTCACATTAACCCCCCAGTGCCCTTTCCCCCTGTTCAGCCCCCATAATACCCCCATCCTCTCATTCACCTCCAGTGCCCTGTCCCCCTCTTCAGCCCCCACAATACCCCCATCCTCTCACATTAACCCCCCCAATGCCCTGTCCCACTCTTCAGCCCCCATAATACCCTCATCCTCTTACATTCACCTCCAGTGCCATCTCCTATCCCCATAAAACCCCCATCCTCTCACATTAACCCCCCAGTGCCCTAGCCCCCACAATACCCCATCCTCTTACATTAACCCCCCAGTGCCCCAGCCCCCACAATACCTTCATCCTCACACATTAACCCCCCACAACACCCCCATCCTCTCACATTAACCCCCCAGTGCTCTGTCCCCCAATTCAGCCTTAACAATACCCCCACACTCTCACATTCACCCCCCAGTACCCTAGCCCCCACAATATCCCCCATCATCTCACATTCAACCCACAGTGACCATGACATGCCCAAACTAAATGAATTTAATCAATTCCATCCCCACTTACTGATGTAGTTTGCAGGCACAGTGAGGCAGGACCAGGAAGTGTCCAGTTTAATGTGAGAAGGGCACTATGACTCAGCGTGCCTGAGCCAGAGTCTGCACAGAGAGAAAGTAACTGCAGCCAGGAAGAAGCTTTTCCCCCTGTGATAGCAGAAAACTGCAGGGACTGAGACTCTGGTTCTGCAACCGGCCACTGTGCAGTCTGTCATACAGGGGAGCTGGCATTGTGCTGCTCTCTCCCTGCACCTCAGACATGGCCTCATGACATAAGTGGCCCTGTCTCCCAGTGGGCCCCTGCATGTGACAGGGCCTGGAGCGATGGCCCCCTCTGACAACCCCCATTAGCGACTCTACTGAGTATTAGGGTTCGTTCACATCTGTGAAAAAAAAGCGCATTGCACTCGCAACAATGTTATTCAGTTAGGCAGTGTTCATCTGCGAGTTTTTCCTCACCTGGAACTGGGGTGTGGAAAAAATCAAAGCATGATACATATGGCTGCGTAAAACAGCTGAGACTCACCAATGCAAGTTAATGGGTGTGAAAAAAAAAAATCGATTTTTACACCCCCATCTCCTAGAAAATCTGACATTTCATCAGCCAAGTACTGTGAATTCACAGGGTGAGCTGTCAGAATAGAATAGATATATAAATAGAATAGATAGAAATATGTCATTCAGATGTATAATTAGTACAGTGCCTGTGTAGCTTGCTGTACATGTATTTAGCTAATAAATAAAGAAAAGAAAAAAAATGGTGTGGGGTCCCCCTTCTTTTTATTAACCAGCTGAGAAAAAGCAGACAGCTGAGAACTGAGAACAGTCTGGGAAGTGGGCAATAAACATGCAGCTTCCCAGGCTATTAATATCAGCTCACAGCTGTCTACGAGGCCTTTGCTGATTATTAAAAAGGGGGAACCCCTAAAAAATGATGTGGGGTTCCCTCTATTTTTAAGAACCAGCAAAGGCTAAGCAGACAGCTGCGCGCTGATGTTATTAGGTTGGGAAAGGGCCATGGATATTGGCCCCCTCCCAGACTAATAAACCCAGCCCTCAGCCGCTCTAGAAATGGTGCATGCAATAGATGTGCCAATTCTGGGGCTTATCCTCAGCTCTTCCCATTTGCCCTGTTGTGTTGGCAAGCGGGGTAAAGGTTTTTGGGTTGATGTTATAGAATCACATATTTTTCTGCTGCAGATCAAGCAGAGCTCAGAATGCTGAGCTCTGTGTAACCTCGCCAAAACCCATGATTGACTGTTTTCTGTGTACATTTAATATTGACATAAAGCTGCTAATCAGTGTTGGGACTGTGCTTGGACTAGAAGACATGAGACACTTAGCACTATAGTGACAGTCTTTAGCTGATTTTATTGAAACAACAAGACACAGCCTATTAAGTGATCCAGGGTCTCTACCTCTATATCATGCTGCTTTGAGATTACATAAGAAAATCTGTTTTAATTAAACTATTTTTTTCTTTTCATTTATTTTGTAACTCACATTTAAAGAAATGTAGATTTTCTGATGATACAGCCACGTACTAGCCAACTGTGAAAGATCGGCATCCAGGAGGTTGATAAGTCAAATGCCCTTTATATACTGTATTCTCTCACCTCTCCATTGACCAAGCATTTGGACAATGAGGTTCCATCTGATGGCAGAAGATACCAGTTTTACAAAACCTTCCAGAAAAGTTTCATCTGTGCCTGTGAGACTCGCTATCTCACCCTGGAGGTCTCCCTCTTTTTCCAGAAGCCTTCTAGAAATTTCGGGATAGTTTGCAACTATGCGTATGAGCAATAGAGCTTGTCTTTTTCTATGGAGAGCAGTTGTATTTTTCAATACTGGGAGAATATAGTCTGATCAGAGGAGACCAAAATTGAACTCTTTGGATGCCATAAAGACACCATTTTTAGAGGCCAAATGGCACTGTATATCACCATACCAACAGTGAAGATTGGACGTGGGAACATCATGGTGTGGGGCAGTTTTTCAGCATATGTCATGTCATTGAATGAAGGATGAATGGACAAATGTACAGTACCAAGACACTCTTGATAAAAAATCATCTACCAGGATGATGAAGATGAAATGAGTTGGACTTTTCAGCAAGACAATGATCCCAAACAAACAGCCAAGGAAATTCTCACTTGGTTTCAGAAAAAGCAAATAAAGCTGGTAGAATGGCCCAGCCAATCACCTGACCTAAATCCAATAGGATATTTATGGAAGGAGCTAAAACCCAAGATTTGAGAAGTTTTTGTGCAGAAGAATGGGCCAAACTCATACCTGAGCAATGCATGCAACTTGTTTCTCCACAAAGGAGGCTTCTTGAAGTTGTTATCAGCAACAAAGGCTTTTGAATAAAGTACTAAATAAATTTCAGTAAGCGTATTCAATACTTTTTCCATTTCTCATAATTACACATAATGTAAAAGGATATTCCCATCTCCCAGATGTTATCCCAATATGTAGTAGGTGTAATAATATTAGCAAATATCTCCAAGTAGAAATGAAGTATCGATCTCATGATAACCTATTTTGCATACCTCATATGCAGGCATTGCAGCACCTTAGGTATCCATGGTTTTGACCACTAGCAACTAACTGTCACTATATGAGTGCTCATGACCATGGATACCTAAGCTACTGCAAAGCCTGCACAACAAGTAAGCAACATAGGTTAACAGGAGCACTATACTACATTTCTAATTGGAGGTATTTGCTAATATTATTACACCTCCTACAAATTGGGATAGGATTTTGGAAATGGGACTACCTCTTTAAAGGGAATCTGCCACCACTTTTTTGGGCTACCAGGAGGAGGGGGGGAGAGATACGGTAAATAAGCCACGCCCATCGGACTGGACCGACCATATTAACATACAGCGCAGGAGGAATAAAAAAGGTATTTATGGATCATACGTGGGGAGTCAAGGGGTATCAAAAATACTTGTGTAATGCATAGATGACAGTAAATTGAATTATATTGTTATCTGGTAGCCCAAAAAAGTGGTTCCTTTTAATTTATGGACATTTATTGTTTGAGTTCTTTGCCTGTGTGGATTGGATGGGTTGTTGTTACCAACATTTGGTAAGAATTTCATGGCATTAGCACAGTTAGAAATAAATATAATTAGAACATTTTTGACGTGTTCAATACATATTTCACAGGCTGTGTGTACATACAGTATATATGTATGTAGTTTATGTATGTAATAAATGACACATTTCAAGCTCGATTGATAGTTTATTAATAGACAACATATATTTTTGCTTGGTGAAAAACAATATTGGCAGGATCTAGTCTTAAGCCCTCTTACTTTTCCTGATTAGTGTTGCTGAGCCAACTGTGATTGACTGCAAGGAAAAAAAGAACCATTTAATTACTATATACTGTATATTACATTTTAGCTTCATATGCCCTGTCAGGGTAGTTTCACACTGACGTTCTGTTTTTCTGTTCCAGTAACAGAATGAAAAAATCATGCAGTAAATGGATGCTTCTCACAGCAGACATATACCAGCAGACCTCACTGATTATGAGGAGATTTGTGCACTTCTGTTAGAATGTGCATCATTTTAACATAAAAAATATTTGCTCATTTTCTTCAGCTAAAATAAGGGGACTTGTGATAGAGGCCCTGAGCAGGCCTCAACAAAGCCTGAAAGTAACTCTATAAAAATACCATGACTGCCATTTAATGCACAGGTAATATCAAATTGTTTATACTGGGTGTGCACTGAGAACACAGAAAGCTCTGCCCATAACTTTTTGGCATCAATTTAAACATTTGTCTAAAGCTAGATTCACACATTCTCGTCTTACAGGCCAAGTACAGATAGCGACACATGGAACAGCTACGGATTTCCTGACCAGAAATCAGCAGCCTCATATGTGCCTACGAGTCTGCTGAGTTTGGGTCATGAGTAGAGTTGAGCGACTTTGGTCGGATCGGGTTTCGTGAAACCCGAATGAAACAAAATTTGAGTCGGATGAAACTGGTCCGACTAGGGCAAAAAAAAGTCGGGGTTTCGTCCGAAACCTGACCCCAATGCAAGTCAATGGGAAATAAAAGTCGGCATTGAGCAGATGACATTCATCTACTCAATGCCGACTTTTATTCCCCATTGACTTGCATTGGGGTCGGGTTTCGGACGAAACTCCGACTTTTTTTGCCCTAGTCAGACCAGTTTCATCCGACTCAAATTTTGTTTCATTCGGGTTTCACGAAACCCGATCCGACCAAAGTCGCTCAACTCTAGTCATGAGACCTGCAGCCAGTCTATGTGTCATGATCTATGCTTGAACTATAACATATGGATGTGTAAATATAGCCTAAGGCGTAGTTTAGTCATATGATCTACAGCAGGCCTGCACAGCATACGTCCCACGTGCTGTATTGCATTCACCGAATGATGTTGTGCAGCTCTCGGAGCTGTCATGGAGATTCCGCCCTCTTGCCTACTTCTCATGTTCAAACGTATTTGTGTATATTTGAACACTGCGTTGTTGGGATTGAGGCAGAGAATACGCTCGTCAGCTCCTGCCCTAATGGGCAGCAGCATGATGAGGTCAGCACACTACTGCCGGGGCCACACAGGGAGAGGAGACATTGGGCACTGGTAAGCGCTCCATGGAGGAGCCAAAGATTAAGTGTCATGTTATTTTAGATGATGGGCCATGAGAGGGAAGGATTGTGGTACTGCAAGGGCACATAATGTCGCAATTTGGGACATTATGGAACAATTTGGGACATTATGGGACAATTTGGGACATTATGGAGCAATTTGGGATATTAAGGGGGACACTATGGAGCACTTGGGGGGGCTGTGAAAGCGGGCATAGTTTAGCCAAAGTCAGTGGGGTGGGGAGTACTTGGAAAGGAACTTTTTGGGGGAGATATAGAAAGGGCAGTTTGTGGGGGACATTATGGAGAGAGGTTGTGGGATGGATATTATGTGAGGGAGATATTATATAGAGGAGCAGTGTGGGGGATATTATACAGAGGAAATGTGGGGGATATTTTGGAGAAGGGCAGAGTGTGTGTGGGTATTTTATGGAAGGGCAGTGTGGGGGAGTATTTTGGAGAGTTGCAGTGTGTGGGAGCTATTTTGGAGAGGGCAGTGGGGGATATTATAGAGAGGGGCATTGTGGGTGGGATATTTTGAAAAGGGTTAGTGTAGAGGTGGATATTTTGGAGAAGGACAGTGTGCGTGGCGGGGTATTTTGTGCAGGAAGCACAGTCAGAGGCAATTATTTATTCAGTGGCAGAGCATGGGAGATATTTTATTTATGGAGCAGTATAATAATGCTTTTTTAAGGGCACCATGTTGGGATGTGCTGCTGAAGATGAAGAAGAGGCAAGTATCGAGTCACAAGATCTGTGCATGAAATCTCATCATGGCATATGTGCTACATGGAGACAAAATGGATGGGAATGACTACAGTCAGAGATGTCACCTATAAGGTACCTAGATGTGAATATTTTTTGTATACTGATTATGCCTCATCAGTACCTGTGATTCCTGCAGTCTGCAGTCTGATGACTTGTAACAACAGCTCCCAGCATCTCCTTACCAATGTTATGGACTTACTGGGAATTGTAGGTTCATGCAATACAAATGTATCTGGGTCTGCCCTGACAATGATGGAGGTTGGCTGCGTTCATATACTGATGATATTTTTGGGGCTGCATTCATGTTCTGAGGGTGGTTCTGGCGCTGCTTTCATGTACTGCTGGCGGTTCTGGTGCTGAATTTATGCACTGATAGTGTTTCTGGTGCAGAGTTCCTCTACTGATGGTGTTTTTGGCACTGCATTCAAGTACTGAGAGTGATTCTTATTCTGCATTCATGTACTGATGGTTGTTCTGACACTGCATTCATGTACTGATGGTAGCTCTGGTGCTGCATTAATGTAATGATGGTGGTTCTGGTGCTGCACTCATGTGCTAACAAAGGTTCTGATCTTTTACACATGTAGCAATAACGTGTTTCATGGCTATGTTAAAACTTAAAAAGAGTCAAAACTTAGATATTTGAGATTATGAGGAGGATTTGGCAAGTTTCTACTAAAAAAACTCAGTCAATACACAATACATCCTTCTCAAAAGCTCAAAATTTGTTTCTGGTGATATATTAATGTACTGGTGGTGGTTTTTGTGTGGGTATTATTGTAACTACCCCTTTAAAAATGCTTGTGGCATTTGGGATTGGTTCAGTATGGCAATGTAACCCTTGGACCAAAAAATGTTGTGCACTTTGATCAACAGGAAACATACCTCCACCATTTCATCTCCTTTGACTTCTTGTATGTGAGTAAATGTGTCACTCTTGCAGATAAGTTTTCCACCTTCTAGATTAACAGTAACCTATAGAAGAAAAAAAAACATGTTCCTTATTTAATAAAATCCACTTTTTGCACAGGTAAGGTTAGATAACCTGATTACCATTACAGAAGTAAAAAGTTGGATATTCTGTTATGTTATGCTATGCATGAAGTTGTCAATATTACTAATGCATAGTCAGTTAGGTTGAAAAAAAGGTATATTTATAAACACACATTTCTAGATGCTTGATCCAGAAGAAGCCAAAAACAGTCCCTCTGGATCATCATGAGCAGTTGTGCCTCACAGGAAAACAAAATTCTTATCAATGACTGGATATGTCTCTCACCTTTTCCCCCTACAGTTAAGCTTAAGGATGACGCCATCTTGCATCATCAAGCTCCACAACACCTCGATTTTTTACCAGGCAAGGTGACATATTTTTTATTGTAGTTGTGCCCCATAATGGAGCTCAGTTATTTTTTAATGGAACTGAGCTGCTTCAAGCTACTCTACCAGGATAGGTCACAATTAGTCCATCAATATTATAGCCTTGGCGAGCCTTTCTAAGGCTAGGTCCACATTATCTTTGTGCACCAACCTACTGTATACATCAAGAGCTTTTCCCAACATATAAAGTCACCATAGGTGAACTCTTACCAGGCGGAGACTAAAAGTGTGTTCTGGCTGGCATGCAGATTGCACTTTCCTATACAGAGGGCCACTTCAAAGCAATGTATAGCATGAAGTGTACATTTTTTTTATAGTAGGTCCCAATGTTGGCAGAAGCCTTGGCATCCATCCTGAATGTGCACACTGTCAGTCACATACCTTCTGGGTGTATGTGCCCTACAGATGGTACACATGTCGTGTGGATCTAGCCTAACATATACAATACTAGGCTCACAATATATGTTTAACCTCATTTGACCTAAACACTGGAAAAACTATCTGATAAATACCAGAGATGAAGGTCTGCAAAGTATTTTCTACTGTTTCAGCCTCCAAGTTACCAGCGAATTACCATTGTAAAAATATGTAACTTTATACGGCATAGCATTGTCTAAACATATAGTCTTTAGTAGAGTTGAGTGACTTTGGTCGTTTCGGGTTTCGTGAAACCCGAATGAAACAAAATTTGAGTCGGATGAAACTGGTCATGAATGTCATCCGCTCAATGCAGACTTTTATTTCCCATTGACTTGCATTGGGGTCGGGTTTCCGACGAAACTCCGACTTTTTTTTGCCCTAGTCGGACCAGTTTCATCCGACTCAAATTTTGTTTCATTCGGGTTTCACGAAACCCGATCCAACCAAAGTCGCTCAACTCTAATCTTTAGCCCTCCAACATGTAAATGGATCCTTATGGCTACACTTGGCGTGTACATCAGGAGCTTTTCCCAGTCTACATGCCAAGAGTAGATCCATAACGCAATGTGGGCCTTACATGAGATTCAGACATATTTAAACACCATATGTTTATATTCAAATCATTTACCGTATATTTTTAAAACAAGTATTTATTCTTTACCTTAATTTTCTTTCCACCAATGGCAGTGATTTCTGACTCCTGTCCAACAGTAAAGGAATTGGTATTACTTTGCTTTGGGGTTTTTGAGGTAACAACAAAGTCATTTCCATTTTGCTGGATTTCAATCACTGGGTTGATATCCTTTGCTACTTTGATGACATCCTCTGGCAAACCTGGAATACCGAATGTTGAGGGATATTATGGGCAAAACTAAAATACAAAAATATGATATACAAAGTTACATAGACACATGTAAAGCTCAGTCTTTGCGTCTCTTACCTACAGCCCTCAGGAAACTGTCATAGTTTTCCTGAGCATAGACATTCCAGGTTCCATTGAAAGCCATGGTGATTCTTGATGTTCAATTGGAGGCAGGCAAATGGAAGTGAGAGGAGTGATAACTAAGTGATATTATTTGTCCTGAGGTTGCTTATATCCAGACAGATTCCCCAATGGATTCTTTGGATGACATAATAATTAACTACCGAACCATCAAACATTAATGACTTGTTTGATGACCATAAGAATGACCAGTAGTTCAGTGTCCAGTGATGTCTGTGTCAGTGAATGTTATGTAACATGACCCTTTACTTTTAGTATCCCGATTATGCAAAGTAGCATCATTCATGCTTTATTCATCCTTTGATTTAAGCTCTGTGTTAGAGGTGTCTTAAATTTTAATATCATATTAGTGCTTTAACATTTTATTTCCTAGTATAATTTTATTTGTCTGCAAGGCTGATAATTACTTTAGGGCTCCATGGCATCTTTTGTGGGGTGGAAAAGTTACATAACATTTTCAAGAATTCTGGTATGCCATCAGCAAAATTTATAGAGCTAATAGACCTGGCGGGGTTTATAATGAGGGCAGTCTGGGCCAAGGTTCATAAGAAGGCTCATGGTCAGATTACTCTCATTAGGCCATCACATTGAAACTTATGTTTAGTAAGCTAAAACCAGGAGTGGGTGATAAATACAGAAGTGGTGACATGGTTCTATTACACTTTTCCTCTGATTGTTCCTCTCCTGGTTTTGGCTGATTTCTCTAATTGTCTGCAGCACTGTCAAAGTGAAATTTACACTGTAGACAGAAACAGTCACTGGAACAGGGAGGGTGATTAAAAATCAGTTTCTCAGGGTTTTTTTTTCAACGAACTACAGCCAAGGGACACAGGTTTTCCAACACCGGAAAACCCCTTTAAAAACAGGCCCATTCAGGTTTATCCAAGTGTTAAATAGTTGTGTATTTCTTTAAATGGCTGCCATAAAATACTGCTACTTTCCTGTATTGTTCATTGCTTACTAACGCAGTGATTGGTAGCTAACTGATTAGCACAGCAGCTTTAATAATATAAAATGACCCCTTAAAAATGGTCATAATGAAATCCTTTTTATTTTTTTTTTTAAACTGTGACAGCATGTTTATTTTTTGCTAAAAATCACAGTGGTGTCCCGAGTCTTCTTCTGTTATATACAAATTACATTTAAAAATGTAGGTTATTTTTACAGTTCATTCGAGTTACATTTTTTCACCTTGACTGACATTGTGTTGGAAAACACCAAATACAGAACACAACAGTTGCATGGTAACATTTAATATTATGCCAGGAGACACAATGAGGGCACAGATACCAACAGATATACAAGAATAATCCTTTTAATGTCTATGTCTTACTCACAATTTGTTTTGAGGCTCATAGGCTTCTTTTTCAAGAACAAGAGTCACACATACAGGCACAATCCATAAAATCCTTAAAATCAAATTTAATACTTTACCATTTGGACAGCACAGGCTCCTTTTTGGAATCTGTCTCTAACATTATGACCTCCCTCTATCTGAAACTGAACCTTTCATAGAATCACAGAATCGTAGAGTTGGAAGGGACCTCCTGGGCCATCTGGTCCAACCCCCTGCTCAAAGCAGGATTCGCTAAATCATCCCAGTCAGATGTCTGTCCAGCCTCTGTTTGAAGACTTCCATTGAAGGAGAACTCACCACTTCTCGTGGCAGCCTGTTCCACTCATTGATCACTCTGTCAAAAAGTTTTTTCTAATATCTAATCTTTGTCTCCTCCCATTCAGTTTCATCCCATTGCTTCTAGTCTTTCCTTGTGCAAATGAGAATAAAGATGATCCTTCTACAATGTGACAGCCCTTGAGATATTTGTAGACAGCTATTAAGTCTCCTCTCAGTCTTCTCTTTTGCAAACTAAACATTCCCAAATCCTGCAACCTTTCCTCATAAGACAGGGTTTGCAGACCGGTCACCATTCTGGTCGCTCTTTTCTGAACTTGCTCCAGTTTGTTGATGTCTTTTTTAAAATGTGGTGCCCAAAACTGGACACAATATTCCAGATGAGGTCTGACCAAAGAGGAGTAGAGGGAAATAATGACTTCACGTGATCTAGACTGTATGCTTCTGTTAATACATCCTAGAATTGCATTTGCCTTTTTTGCTGCTGCATCACACTGTTGACTCATATTCAGACTGTGATCTATTAGTATACCCAAGTCTTTTTCACATGTGCTGTTGCTTAGCCCTATTCCTCCCATTCTGTATATGCTTTTTTCATTTTTATTGCCCAGATGTAGTACTTTGCATTTTTCCGTGTTAAAAACCATTCTGTTAGTGTCATGTCGGACGCTGTTCACACCACAGCATCCGGCAGGCAGAGGTAGTTCCACCTCCAGCCACTATAGCCTCAGTGGCGCCGGCCTGATCTTCAGGCTCTCGGGGGTTAATCCTGCTGGAGACCAGGTTGGATGGTTAGTCACGCCCACGGTCTTTAAATAGTCATGCTGGCCTATGGGCGTCGCCGATTATAGCTTGTGTTTCATACCAAGTGGTTCCGGTCTGGAGTGGAGGTGTTCAAGAGAGAGAGATTCATATCTGGTGTCGTATGATCCGTCGTTATCCTTTCTCCTTCCCATATTTGTGTTTAGTTGTGCCCTGTTCACATTACTGTTTATTCCTGTGTGTGTGCGGCGCAGTGCAGTTTAAGTTCTCCCTGTCTGTCATTATTTGTGTGGGAGCTTTGGTGGTGACTTCTCACTGGGTGGAGGGTGGAGGGTTAAGTGCAGGGCTGAGCAGGAGATAAGGAAAGGTCGGAGGCTCAGGCATTTGCACCTTCAGCAAAAACCCTGGGTTGAGGGTCAGACAGGGTTTCCCCTAGTAAAGGGACACCACAGGGGCCCCGGGTATTTCAGCCTTAGTTGAACTAAGCCCCCGTGACATTATAATCGGCCCACATTTTTTCAGGAGTCCATGGATCCATTAGATTCCATAACCCGCCAGTTGGCAGCGCTGTCCATACAGGTCTCCGAGTTGAATGGGGCAGTTCAGCAGCAGGGCCTGGTAGTAGCAAAGGTGCAAACGGCATCTGCAGGTATCGGTGCAGAGCCGAAGTTTCCGCTGCCAGAACGATTTTCAGGCGATCGCAGCAAATTTGTCGTATTTCGGGAGGCCTGCAAATTATACTTCCGCATGCGGCCAATATCCTCAGGTAATGAGGCCCAGCGAGTAGGGCTGGTGTTGTCATTACTGAGTGGTGACCCCCAAGCATGGGCATTTTCCTTACCACCTGACTCTGCTACATTTCATTCGGTCGATAATGTTTTTTCTGCCCTCGGGCTCATTTACGATGACCCTGACCGACTGGCTCTAGCGGAATCTAAAATCCGCGCCCTCCGCCAGGGGGAGCGCTTGGCAGAAGACTATTGTTCGGAATTTCGCCGCTGGGCTGTAGACACACAGTGGAATGACCCAGCACTGCGGAGCCAGTTTATTCATGGGGTATCAGGGAGGGTGAAACAAGCCCTCCTGATGTATGAGACTCCGGCATCATTGGAGTCTGCCATGAGTTTGGTGATACGTATTGATCGCCGTTTTCGTCAGGGGGCACAGGAGACGCTACCTCTGGGGGAAAACAGAGGTGCAGGTGTGGTTGAAGTAGATGAGTCCCCTGAACCTATGCAGATTGCTGGCGTGGCACAGGTTCAGCCTCGCGCTCCGGGAGTCCGGAAGTCCGGAGCATGTTTCTACTGTGGTAAAGGTGGTCATTATGTTAACGTTTGCCCGGTACTACCTAAGAGGGTCACACCGGCGGAAAACTGTTAAGCTCAGAGGGTATGGAGGAGACCCAACTGAGCGTATGCATATCCTCCATGATGGTATCTCAATGTATGCTCCCTGCCAAGGTTATTGTCGCCGGCAGAGAGCTACCTATATCAGTGTTTGTGGATAGCGGTTCCGCCACCAATCTCATAGATGAGGAGTTTGCACACACCGCCGGGTTTAAGATTGAAAAACTTCCTCACCCCATACAGGTGGTGACCATTAATGCTGTTCCCCTCCCTCAAGGGGAGATTTCTGAGTTTGTGGCAGAGGTGAAACTCCACATTGGGGTCCTACATTCTGAGTCGGTTACATGTAGGGTCCTCCGTAATCTCCCAGCTCAAATGGTCCTGGGTTTTCCATGGCTGTCCAGGCACAACCCGGTAATTGATTGGAAAACTCAGGACATAGTACAATGGAGTGGTTTCTGCCAAGACAATTGCTTGGCCACATGTGTGTCCGCCGTGACGCCCAGCCTGCCGGAGGCTTTGCAGGATTTCGCGGATGTTTTCTCTGAGAAGGGTTGCTCAGAACTGCCTCCACATAGAGCCTATGACTGTGCTATTAGGTTAAAACCCGGGGCCAAATTACCTAAGGCCAGGATGTTTAATATTTCTGGTCCTGAGAGACAAGCTCTGAAAGACTACATCGCGGAGAGTCTGAGCAAAGGTCACATCCGGCCTTCGTCCTCGCCTGTAGCCGCGGGGTTTTTCTTCATTAAGAAGAAAGATGGGGGGTTACGCCCGTGTCTGGATTTCCGAGAGTTAAACCAGATTACTATCCGTGATCCCTACCCAATGCCGTTGATCCCGGATTTGTTCAACCAGGTAGCGGGGGCAAAATGGTTTTCCAAGCTGGACCTCAGGGGGGCGTATAACCTCATAAGGGTCCGTCAGGGGGATGAGTGGAAGACGGCGTTTAACACTCCTGAGGGTCATTTTGAGAGTCTGGTTATGCCGTTTGGGTTGACCACCGCGCCTGCCGTTTTCCAACATTTTATTAATGATGTCTTTGCTCATGTCCTGGGGAGATTTGTGATTGTATACCTGGATGATATCCTCATTTATTCTAGCGATCGGGACACTCATTTGCAGCATGTTAGGCAGGTGTTACAGTTGCTCCGGGAGAACCAGCTCTATGCTAAGCTGGAAAAATGTTTATTTTTTGTCCAGGAGTTGCCCTTTTTGGGATATATTGTGTCCGCAGCTGGTTTTAAAATGGACACCGCTAAGGTGCAAGCGGTGTTGCAATGGGAGAGGCCGGAGAGTCTGAAAGCACTCCAGCGGTTCCTTGGGTTTGCGAATTATTATAGGAAATTTATAAAACACTTTTCGACTGTCGCCAAACCGCTCACGGACATGACAAAAAAGGGTGCCGATCTGGCGAACTGGCCTGAGGTGGCTATACGTGCATTTGAGCGTCTGAAGAATAGTTTTGCTTCAGCCCCCATTCTGGTGCAACCAGACGTGTCTAAACCTTTTGTGGTAGAGGTTGATGCGTCGGAGGTGGGAGTGGGGGCAGTACTGTCTCAAGGCTCGTCCTTGAGCGAGATGCATCCATGCGCCTACTTCTCCAAGAAGTTGTCGCCGGCCGAACGGAATTATGATATCGGCAACAGGGAGTTGTTGGCCATCAAACTGGCTTTTGAGGAATGGCGACACTTCTTGGAGGGGGCGGCTCACCAGGTCACAGTTATCACCGACCATAAGAATCTGCTCTACCTGGAGTCGGCCAAGCGTCTGTCTCCTAGGCAGGCTCGCTGGGCATTGTTTTTTACTCGTTTCAATTTTCTTGTGACGTACCGTCCCGGGGCTAAAAACACCAAGGCGGATGCTTTGTCTAGGTGTTTTCCGGGGGGGAGAACCTCGGGAAGAGCCGGTACCCATCCTCCAGAAAGGGGTAGTGGTCTCGGCTCTCACGACTGAGGTAGAGGCGGAGATTGCCGAGGCCCAAGAGGAGGTACCACCAGGACTTCCCGCCAACAAATCATTTGTACCCCTGCATCTTCGGCCTAAGGTGTTGAAGGAACACCACGATTCGGTACTGGCTGGTCACCCAGGGGTGAAGGGCACCTTAGAGCTGGTATCGCGTCGTTTCTGGTGGCCCAAAATCCGGCAGGACGTGGTCTCGTACGTGGCAGCTTGCATCACGTGCGCTAGGGCTAAGTCACCCCGAACCCGTCCTGCTGGCACGCTACAGCCTCTGGGGGTACCCAATAGGCCATGGACAGAAATCTCCATGGATTTTATCACTGACTTGCCAGCCTCGGCAGGGAACACGGTCATCCTGGTGGTGGTTGACCGTTTTTCAAAGATGGCGCATTTTGTGGCGTTGTCCTCTTTGCCCAATGCTAAGACGTTGGCTCAGGTATTTGTGAAGGAGGTGGTCAGACTCCACGGAGTACCGTCTGACATAGTATCTGATAGGGGTACGCAATTTGTGGCGAGGTTTTGGAAAGCTTTTTGCTCAAGGTTGGGGATCAAGTTGTCACATTCATCGGCGTTTCATCCACAGTCTAATGGACAAACTGAGCGCATGAACCAAAATCTAGAACAGTATTTACGATGCTTTGTGTCCGACAACCAGGAGGAGTGGTCTACTTTCCTTCCTCTGGCCGAATTCGCATTAAATAATCACCGCCAAGAGTCATCAGGAGAGTCTCCATTCTTTTGTGTGTACGGTCAACATCCTCAGTTTTGTACCTTACGTCAGGGTGACTCCGGGGGTGTCCCGGAGGAGGATCAGCTAGGAGCCCAATTGTCATCAGTCTGGAGGCGGGTGAAACAGCGTTTGTTGAGCATGAGTGCCAGGTACAAACGGGTGGCTGACAGTAGACGCGTGCCAGGTCCGGACCTGTGTGTGGGTGAATGGGTGTGGTTAGCTACGAAGAACATAAAACTCAAAATCCCTTCTTTAAAACTGGGTCCAAGGTTTATTGGGCCTTTTAGGATTTCTGCCATCATTAACCCAGTAGCTTATCGGTTGGAACTTCCCGCGGTGTACAAGATACACAACGTGTTTCACAGGGCTTTATTGAAAAAGGTGGTAGGCTTGGTGGACACGATGCCAATGCCACCTCCAGTCATGGTGGATGGCGAGTTAGAGTTCGAGGTCGCCAAGGTAGTGGACTCTCGAGTAGTACGCCGTACTCTTCAGTATTTGGTGCACTGGCGGGGGGTATGGTCCAGAGGAGAGGTCTTGGGTTCCAGCCTCAGACATACATGCGGATCGGCTGGTCAGTTCTTTTCACCGTCGTCATCCGGACAAGCCGGGTCCTATGAGTCTTGAGGGCCCTGGGGTCCCTCGTAGAAGACGGGGTACTGTCATGTCGGACGCTGTTCACACCACAGCATCCGGCAGGCAGAGGTAGTTCCACCTCCAGCCACTATAGCCTCAGTGGCGCCGGCCTGATCTTCAGGCTCTCGGGGGTTAATCCTGCTGGAGACCAGGTTGGATGGTTAGTCACGCCCACGGTCTTTAAATAGTCATGCTGGCCTATGGGCGTCGCCGATTATAGCTTGTGTTTCATACCAAGTGGTTCCGGTCTGGAGTGGAGGTGTTCAAGAGAGAGAGATTCATATCTGGTGTCGTATGATCCGTCGTTATCCTTTCTCCTTCCCATATTTGTGTTTAGTTGTGCCCTGTTCACATTACTGTTTATTCCTGTGTGTGTGCGGCGCAGTGCAGTTTAAGTTCTCCCTGTCTGTCATTATTTGTGTGGGAGCTTTGGTGGTGACTTCTCACTGGGTGGAGGGTGGAGGGTTAAGTGCAGGGCTGAGCAGGAGATAAGGAAAGGTCGGAGGCTCAGGCATTTGCACCTTCAGCAAAAACCCTGGGTTGAGGGTCAGACAGGGTTTCCCCTAGTAAAGGGACACCACAGGGGCCCCGGGTATTTCAGCCTTAGTTGAACTAAGCCCCCGTGACATTTAGTTGCTGCCCACTTCTCCAGTTTATTTATATCTTTTTGAATCCTCTCTCTCTCTTCTCTAGTATTAGCTATCCCTCCTAGCTTTGTGTCATCAGCAAATTTAATCAGTTTACCCTCAATTCCTTCATCTAAATCGTTGATAAAGATGTTGATCAATACAGGGCCCAGGACAGAGCCCTGTGGTACCCCACTTGAGACATTCTTCCAACTGGATGTGCAGCCATTTACGACCACTCTTTGGGTCCAATCACTAAGCCAGTTATGAATCCACCTAACAGTTGCCTTGTCCATTCCATACTTAGTCATTTTTTCAATAAGGATTGTATGAGATACTTTGTCAAATGCTTTGCTGAAGTCAAGATATACTATATCTACAGCATTTCCTTGATCCACCCAATCAGTGATTCTGTCATAGAAGGAAATTAAGTTAGTCTGACATGACTTATTAGTTACAAACCCATGCTGACTCTGTTTAATCACTTCATTCTTATCCATGTACTGACATACATGTTGTTTAATAATTTGTTCAAAGATCTTTCCTGGTATTGAAGTCAGACTCACCGGCCTATAGTTGCCTTGGTCCACCTTCTTCCCCTTTTTGAAGATAGGAACAACATTTGCTCTTCTCCAGTCTTCTGGGACTTCTCCTGTTCTCCAAGAATTTTCAAAGATTATGGAGAAGGGTTCAAAAATTTCTTCTGCTATCTCCTTCAGTACTCTGGGGTGTAATTCATCTGGACCTGGAGACTTGAATTCATTTAGGTTAGCTAAGTGTTTCCTCACTATCTTTCTGTTTATAGATATCCTGGATTCTTCTATTCCTTTAATAGGACAGTGAAGAACAGTTGATTTTACATTTCCTTTCTGAGAGAAAACAGATGCAAAATAGGAATTTAAAAGTTTGGCCTTCTCAACATCCTGTCTTACCATTTCATCATTTTCATCCTGTAAAAATCCCATAGCATCTTTGACTCTTCTTTTACTTTTGACATATCCCCAAAATCCTTTATTATTGCTTTTGACATCTCTTGCAAGCCT
This sequence comes from Dendrobates tinctorius, assembly GCF_039654945.1. Lineage (NCBI taxonomy): Eukaryota > Metazoa > Chordata > Amphibia > Anura > Dendrobatidae > Dendrobates > Dendrobates tinctorius. Next base: position 24,885,456 of record NW_027361675.1, on the reverse strand, counting down.
CAATTCATTGTCAGCTTTAGATAATCTGATTTGTGCCCTGCAGGTTCTGCAGACAGCATTATATTCTTTAGATATGCCTCCCTCTTTCCATTTTATAAACATTTTTTTCTTCCTTTTTAGCATGTGCTTAAGTTCTGTGTTCATCCATCCAGGTTTCCTTAAATGCTTCCTATTCTTCCCTCTTTTTGGAATTGTTAACATTTGAGCTTTGAGAATTTCATTTTTCAAAATTTCCCATCCTTCCTGGACATTTTTGTCTTTAAGGATATCCAGCCATTGGATCCCTCAAATTCTCTTTCTGAATCCCTTAAAATCTGCCTTTCTGAAATCTAACCTTGATGTCTGAGTCTTCACAGGTCTTCCTCCTCTAGTTATCTAAAATTCTAAAATAGCATGGTCGCTACCTCCTAGGGTCCCAGCCACTTTTACCTCCTCAACCATTTCCTCCCTGTTTATAAGGATAAGATCATAGGTAGCTGTTCCCCTTGTTTTCTCCCCTACCTTTTGAAAGATAAAGTTGTCAGCAAGAGAGGATAAATATTTCCTTGACCTGTTAGTTTTGCCTGAGAGAGATTCCCAACAAATGTCTGGATAGATGAAATCTCCCATGACAACTATGTCATATTTTTTTGGAGAACTTGGCCATTTGATGCATAAAGAGTTCATCCATATCTTCAGCTTGCACAGGCGGCCTGTAGTAAATGCCTACAATTGTGTCTTTTCCATTGTTCTGTCCTTGTATTCTTATCCAAACAGTTTCCACAGAACTCCCGGTCTCTGAAGCTTCAATCTCTGTGCAGATATACGCGTTTCTAACATACAATGCGACACATCCTCCTCGTTTATCAAGTCTGTTTCTAGCAAATAAGTTGTATCCTTCTAGCCTTGTATTCCAATGATGTGTATCGTCCCACCAAGTTTCAGTGATTCCAATGACATCATATTTCTTTTCCTGTGTTAGTAGTTCCAATTCTGCTTGTTTGTTGCCCATGCTTTGTGCATTAGTATAGAAACATTTTAGTTTGTGATTGGTTTCTCCTTCTCCAATATTTTTATTAATTAGATTCTTTTGTCTTTGCTCTTCCTTTCCACTTCTAATAGCAGAGTTCTCAATAGCATTTGTCAGGTGTATGGCTTTTTCTGGTCTTTTGCTTCCCTTTCCACGTTGTTCTAGTTTAAAGCTCTCCTTACAAGTGTAGCAAGGCGACTTCCAAATACATGTTTTCCAGTCTTCGTAAGGTGCACCCCATCTCTAGCAAGTAGTCCATCGTAAAGGTAATTCACTCCGTGATCCATAAATCCAAATCGTTGCTGACGGCACCATCGACGTAACCAGTTGTTCACCTGCAGAATCTTATTCCACCTCCTTGTTCCATGGCCATCCACTGGGAGGATGGAAGAGAAGACCACCTGCGCTCCCAGTTCTTTCACTTTCTTGCCTAAGTCTTAAAAGTCTCTGCAGATGGTTTCCAGGTCATTTCTTGCGGTGTCATTTGTCCCCACATGTAGTAGCAGGAATGGGTAGTCATCTGTAGGTCTGAAGAGTCCTGATATCCTGTCAGACACATCTTTAATGTCATACACTGAACTCCTTGTGTTTCTTCCCTCTTCTAACCTACCTATACCCTATATTGCCATTAACATGTGTGGTTCTACAATTACTCCCCAAAAACTCGGGGTCATACTTGATTCAGATCTTTTATTCACTCCCTACATCAGATCACTTGCTCGCTCATGTCATCTACACTTCAAAAACATTTCTAGAATTGGACCTTTTCTTACTTTTGACTCTGCAAAAACTCTTACTGCTGCTCTTATTTATTCTCGTCTGAACTGCTGCAACTCTCTACTAATCAGTCTCCCTCTTACTAAATTCTCCCCTCTCCAATCCGTCCTGAATGGAACATCCAGGACCATATTCCTTGCCAACCGTTACCCCAATGCCTCTACCCTGTGCCAGTAGTTATACTGGTTACCCATCCGCTAGAGCACCACTTTACATCTCCTCCCTCGTCTCAGTCTACCACCCTACCCATGCCCTCCATTCACTCTGCATTGCAAATTCAACTATATCAGCATCTTAGAGGTCGATACAGTTGAAAACAATGATGGAGGAGGCCTGTCCCATCATTCCCCCTCTGGGTCTGATGTTTCAGTGCAATGCGGGCGGTGACGTCATTACAATGTGCCCACTGTATTGAGATGTGCAGAGGATCTGAAGGCACCATGAAGAGACTGGAGCAGCTGTGGAACGGGCAGAGGTGAGTATTTTTTTTAATGTGTGGCCTATTATACTGTATGGAGCACTATGTGGGCCCATTATACTGTATGGACCACTATGTGAGCACATTATACTGTATGGAGCATTATATGGGGCACATTACACTGTATGTAGCACTGTGTGGTGCCCATCATGCTGTATGGAGCACTATGTGGGGTGCATTATACTCTATGGAGCACTATGTGGGGCGGATTATACTCTATGGCACACTATGTGGGGCCTTTATACTGTATGAAGCATTATGTGGTGCTCATTATACTGTATGGAGCACTGTGTGGGGCAATTATACTGTATGGAGCACTATGTGGTGCTCATTATACTATATGGAGCACTATAACTATTTAAATAAGAAGCACCTAGGGTTGGGAGAGAAATTATCTGGACTTAACAACCAGACATGGCAGGAAATAGAGTTCAATAATATGAGGTCCAGGAAAGCTGCTGTTAACTCCTTTTGGTTGTGATGTTACAATGTTGGACTAGGTCGATTCATTTTCCCTCCTGGTTTAATTTACGGGTTTCTGTGCCTCCTCCGATGCAGGCTCCATTTACAAACACTCTAGGCACTGATCGGGCTCCGGTCATATGGTGAAGGGCTTCTTGAATCTGTCTTCCATTATCTACTTCATCCAGCTCAATGGACTTGAACTTCACATTTATGCTGTTAAATGCATTCTTGGCCATGGTGCAATACGGACATGTGGTCTTTGAATAAATTACTACACAATTTTCAGAGATGGTCTCCTCCACTTTTGTTTGCATCATAGTTTATGATTTGTATTGTTCAATGTTTCTTATCCTTTGTATTACATATTTAAATTAGGCCATTGAGCCATATGCTTTTTACTCATCTTACATAACATAATATATTGTTCCAATATTTTATTCTAAAATATATTAATTAAATTGTACTTTGCTCTTGGCAAAACCCCTTTAATAAGCTTGTTTCTAAATGGAACAAGTTCATCATGATATTTGATGATAAGGAAAAACCATCAGTTGTACACATTTTTTTTAATAAATATCAAGATTGGCCCGCAACTTTTTCCAAACATTTAATTTTGGCCCTCTATGTATTTGAGTTTGACATCTCTGGTCTAGAAAGTTAAATTTCCCATTACTGGATTACAAGGCAATCATGAACATAATCAGGAATGCTTCCTCGTTTAAAAGTTTATAGAAACATTTGAAAAAAGACTATGAAGTGACACTACATAACCAGAAGTTTTATTCTGTTTATGCTGGAAGACGAAAGATGCAAGTTGTGCCTAAAATAATTGTTCAAATCAAGAGCAGAGCATAAATATTGTGTATCTGTGACTAATATTTTGCATCACAACATATGATGGGGCAAATAACTTCTGAAACACATGCGCAGATTTTACATACATGTGCATCTCACAAAAGTAGAATATCATCAAAAAGTTAATTTATTTCAGTTCTTCAATACAAAAAGTGAAACTTGTATATTATATAGAGTCATTACAAACAGAGTGATGCATTTCAAGTGTTTATTTCTGTTAATGTTAATGATTATGGCTTACAGCCAATGAAAACCCAAAAGTCATTATCTCACTAAATTAGAATACTTTATAACACCAGCTTGAAAAAATGATTTTAAAATCCAAAATGTTGGCCTCCTGAAATGTATGTTCAGTAAATGCACTCAATTCTTGGTCGGGGCTCCTTTGGCATCAATTACTGCATCAATGAGACGTGGCATGGGGCGATCAGCCTGTGGCACTGCTGAGGTGTTATGGAAGACCAGGTTGCTTTGATAGCAGCATTCAGCTTGTCTACATTGTGGGGTCTGGTGTCTCTCATTTTCATTTTGACTATACCCCATAGATTCTCTATGGGGTTAATGTCAGGCAAGTTTGCTGGCCAATCAAGCACAGTGATACTGTTGTATTTAAACCAGGTATTGGTACATTTGGAAGTATGGACAGGCACCAAGTCCTGCTGGAGAATTACATTTTTATCTCCAAAAAGCTTGTTGGCAGAGGGAAGCATAAAGTGCTCTAAAATTTCCTTGTAGACGGCTGCGCTGACTTTGGTCTTGATAAAACACAATTTACCTATACCAGCAGACGACATAGCTCCCCAAACCATCACTGATTTTGAAAACTTCACACTAGACCTCAAGCAGCTTGGATTATGTGTCTCTCCACTCTTCCTCCAGACTCTGGGACCATGAGTTCCAAGATCTAGTGTGAAGTATCCACAATCAATGATGGTTTTGGGAGTCATGTCATCTGCTGGTATAGGTCCACTGTTATGATTAGGTAACCGAGGAGGATAGCAGGGGAATAGGCTACGCAACCAGATAACCAGAGAGGTTGGTAACTTAGCGGATTGCAGACCCCTAAACTGACAGCACAACTAGAATTAGCCGTGGGACATACCTACGATGCCCTAGACGCCTCGGCACAGCCAATGAATTAACTAAGTCTAAAGAGAGAAAGGGGAAAGCTAAACTGCCCCGGAATAGGATACTGTCTGCAATCACGCAAAAAACCCTAAGAAAAAATCCAACACGTCTGATATGCAAAAATACTGAGGCCATACGACCTCTCCCCCACTAAATCAGAACTCTAGTGTGAACTGGACACAAAACAAAATATACTGATATAACAGGGGGTTAGAAATACTGAAAAGACTGACATGAGCTGTGGCATATGGAACAGAGTCCAGCACAGGTCCCAGCAGGGAACATGGCTGATCTCACACCAGCAAAGCAGAAATCAGAGAAAAGCAAAAATGGATCAAATGCAAAAAGATTCAAGCAGACAAATAACTTATCTGAAAGATGCAGGACAAAGCAGGAGGCAATCAGACTTCCAAAATGCTCAGGAAGAAAACCAAATCACCGGCAACAACTGAGGGAAGGTTGCTCACTTAAATCTCTCCAGTCTGTAACACCTGACCTCCAATCATCCTCCTCAGGTGATTGACTTCTGTCAGCCAGACCAGCTCCATTACCAGCAGCAACCAGAAGAGGGAGCCCAAACTCAGAAGCCAGGTCAAAAGTGTTCACAACAGTCCACTGTGTTTTATCAAGACTAAAGTCAGCAAAGCCATCTACCCGGAAATTTTAGAGCACTTCATGCTTCCCTCTGCCCACAAGCTTATTGGAGATGGAAATTTCATTCTCCAGCAGGACTTGGCACCTGTCCACACTGCCAAGTGACTGCTCCATTTCACACCAGGCAGTACAAGACTCAACACTGGAAATCCAGATTGCCAGATGTGAGTGCCTCTTGTCCTTCACCTGTCGTTGTCCACACTCAACTACCACCCTCATCAAGCACATCCAAGTCCTTGTCCCAGAGCAGTCTTAAGTTGTAGATACCCCAGTCATTGGAACACAAGCGTAAATACGCAGCCAACGCCCCACAGGCCACAGAACTAAATTCACACATTTCTCGCCTGCTTGTGGTCGAAATGTTGCCTTTTAGGCTTGTGGAGACGGAAGCTTTCCACAACCTGATGGCGGCGGCCATCCCAAGGTACTCGGTTCCCAGCCACCAATATTTCTCCTGGTATGCCGTCCCGGCACTACACAGCACATGTCCCTCAACATTACCCATGGCCTGAACAATGCTGTTACTGGGAAAATCCACCTAACCATGGACACGTTTACAAGTGCTTGTGGGCAGGGATGCTACATCTTGCTGATGGCACACTGGCTTAACATAGTGGAAGCTGGGACCCAGATAGATCTTTGATTGGAACACGTCCTCCTAACGCCGAGGATTGCGGGCCCTACGTCAATCAGGGTTGCCCCTGTAGGGAAGTGGACTGACCTGTCTGAAGTAGGAAAGTGAATGTGAGATGCGTCATAAATATACTTGATGTCAACTGGTGTATACATGTGGAGAAACAGCTAGAAAGACTGGAAGATGGTGAAGTACTGGGCTTTGGCCACTAGGGGGAGACAAAAAACAGCAGGAAGAGGAGACGGTGCAGTACTAAGATTTGACCACAAGATGGAGATAGAGAGCAGTAAAGAAAGGGCTTAACAGCAGCTTAAAGGCTAGGAAACCGCATAGTCATGGTGGGCGGAGTTACAGGAACTCGAGAGGGGAATTCCCAGGAAGGGGAATAAATAGGGAGAGAGAGTTCCAGAAGTCAGTCAGTCCAGGCGGAGGAGCTGAGCAGAGGAAGAGACTGAAGGAGGAAAATACGGAAAGTGGAAGAGCTCCAGAGGGGACTGGAAGGAGAGACGATCAGGGGGGTGGTCGTGGGGAGGATGACCAATAAAGAAGACCTGTTGAATGTACATCGGTTTCTGTCTCCAGTCTGTTCGCGGCAAAAAGGGACCAACCCCCAGTCAACACACGTACGTACACTTGGTGTAGTCGGCAGGATCATCACTGCCTAGTCCACCCACACCAGCGGTGAGACCGCGCTGAAGATCCAAAGGACCCAAGCTGACCAGGTTGAAGATTTATCTCTGTGGATTACAAATTGGACTCTGATTGCGATTGCAGGATTTAATCAGAAGAAAGGGACTTTGCAGAAATGGCTGTGGCATCTAAGCGCCTGAAAGAATCACAGGAGTTTGCTGCCAAATTGGACTATCAGGGGCTATGCTGAACCCGCCCCTGGGGGGAGCGGTGTACATCTAGTGACAGCCGCCCCTTTTCACTGGATACTGAAAGATGGGTGGAGGGGCCGACCAATGCCCCACCGCGAAGGACGTCACTACAAAGGAAAGAAGGAAGGTGAAAGGTACCCGGGCCTGTTTGTAGGAGGCTGTTATGTTGTAGTGGTCGTGGGGAGGACGACCAATAAAGACCTGTTGAACGTACATCGGTTTCTGTCTCCAGTCTGTTTGCGGTGAAAAAGTGACCACCCCCCAGTCGGCACATGTACATACACCCCCACAGTGTATAACTCCTGCACCTCCTCCTATTCAGCCTCCATCTCTGAAATGACCACATCAGTCACAAGCTGTAAACACTGCAGCACTGCCTCAGCCAAGCTTCAACAGGCTGTACTGAAGCTAATATGCTTAGGTGGCAAACCGCACAATGCTGAAGAGTTGTGGACAGATCTGAAAGAGCAGGCAGATGTGTGGCTGATATAGCTGAACTTACAGCCAGGCACGGTCGTGTGTGACAATGGCAGGAACCTGGTGGCAGCTCTGAGGCAAGGCGAGCTCACACGCATTCCATGCCTGACCCATGTGCTTAACCTCATTGTTCAACGGTTTCTCAAAAGCTATCCGGAGCCGCCTGATCTGCTTGTCAAAGTACTCTGCCTGTGTGCCCACTTTAGAAAGTCAACTCCAGCTTCCGCCGCCCTTGCTGTGCTTCAGCAGCATTTGCAGCTTCCGGGTCACTGACATGTGTGATGTCCCCATGCACTGGAACACAACACTGTACATGTTGGAAAGGATTTGTGAGCAGAAGAGGGCAGTTGTTGACTACCAGCATCAACAAGGCCATCGGTATTCAGTTCAGAATCCATACATAAGACCTGAAGAGTGGACATGGATTTCAGACCTATGTACCATGCTGCAAAATTTTTAGCGGTCCACCAAGATGGTGAGCGTCGAGGACGTCATAACTAGCGTCGCTATTCCGAAATGCTCTCTGCACACAAAAAAAGAGGTGGCATTGCAGACGCAGCACGATGAGAAGGAGGAAGGAAGCATACAAGATGATTACACACAGCCCAGCCTTATGTCATCCGAACGTGGATTGGTTGACAATGAGGAAGAAGAGGAGGAAGAACAGGAGCTACTTTCATGCGCTATAGACGGTACTACATGCACAACTCTCATATGGTCTGTTCAGTGTGGATGGCCTGAGGACAGGGAGGAGGAGGAGAGCATGGTCAGTCGTCCTCTTGGTGAGGACAAGGAAGTTTTGCCTGTTAGCAGTCTGCTATGCATGGCTGACTTTATGTTGCGCTGCCTTTCCTGTGACACTCGTATTGTCATAATTTTGTCTGACAGTCATTACTGGTTGGTGACACTTCTAGACCCACGCTGCAAGGAGAGCTTTCAGTCTCTTCTTGTCGACGACATCAACGACATCCTTTTCATTTGGAAAGGTTCTATTGAAAATTTGTCATTGATAATGGATAGGCTTAATCAGAATAATGTTAATATTAAGCTGACTTATAATTTTGGCAGAAAAATAGAATTCCTTGATTTGGAGATAGAGGCTTTGATGGATGGCAGAATAATTACAAATGTATTCAGAAAAAAGACAGCAACAAATACATTATTACATGCTTCATCGGCCCATCACAGATCAACCATTAATGGTATTCCTACAGGACAATTCCTTAGAGTTAAAGGGAGGGTGCCGTGTTTTTTCATAATTGAATGTAAAAAAGAAAATAGTTTAAAAAGATATTGTCCCCTAAGCTTGACTCAGTGGTGTGTATGGATTTTTTTTTTCTGTAGTAATGCAGCCACTGGGGGCTGCCATCTTACCTCTCTGGCTGCTGAACGACACTTTCCATGCTCATTTACCGCAGTCCCTGGGCTCCCGACCCTATCTCTTTCATTGCAGCTGCATCAGGAGGGAACTGGCCACGCCTCTGTGGGCAGATCAATTCACAGCTGTAGGTGTGGCCAGGCGCCATCTTATTAGAGCCCAGTGCTTTTCTGTTAGCTCCAGTTAAACTCTATTGCAAGCCCTGGATGCTGTACTGTTCCAGCATAACGGCTTGGATGTTCACTCTGCACATACCAGCTGTAAGAGAGGAACCAGGTCGAGCTCCTGGACACCAAGCTGCTCTTTCCAAATCACCCGACCAGCTGCTGCCCCTGCAAAACATAGGAGGAGCTGCTCCCTGCTGTTTCAAAACAATTGGCAATGTGCTGGACATCTAATGCTCTCCTGTGTGATACTGACTGCTGAGCCGTGTATCTAATCCTCTCCTGTGTGATACTGACTGCTGAGCCGTGTATCTAATCCTCTCCTGTGTGATACTGACTGCTAAACCGTGTATCTAATCCTCTCCTGTGTGATACTGACTGCTGAGCCGTGTATCTAATCCTCTCCTGTGTGATACTGACTGCTGAGCCGTGTATCTAATCCTCTCCTTTGTGATACTGTGTGCTGAGCCGTGTATCTAATCCTCTCCTGTGTGATACTGTCTGCTGAGCCGTGTATCTAATCCTCTCCTGTGTGATACTGTGTGCTGAGCCGTGTATCTAATCCTCTCCTGTGTGATACTGACTGCTGAGCTATGTATCTAATCCTCTCCTGTGTGATACTGTCTGCTGAGCCGTGTATCTAATCCTCTCCTGTGTGATACTGACTGCTGAGCCGTGTATCTAATTCTATCCTGTGTGATACTGCCTGCTGAGCCATGTATCTAATCCTCTCCTGTGTGATACTGTCTGCTGAGCCATGTATCTAATCCTCTCCTGTGTGATACTGTCTGCTGAGCTGTGTATCTAATCCTCCTGTGTGATACTGACTGCTGAGCCATGTATCTAATCCTCTCCTGTGTAATACTGACTGCTGAGCCGTGTATCTGAAGGTACTGTCACACTTAGCGATGCACCAGCGATCCCGACCAGCGATATGACGCTGTCACACCGGGCGATCCTGCGTCCTCCCGCCCGGCTCCACGTGTCACTCGTCGTCACAGCAGGAAGCGCCGCAGGAAGCTGACGACGAGAAACGGTCCTGGATGTTCTCGTGCGATCAGCGATAACCAGCGGGGGAGCGGATCGTAGGTAAGTATCACACATAGCGATATCGCTAGCAATATCGCTATAACGTCACAAGTTATAGCGATATTGCTAGCGATATCTCTTAGTGTGACTTGCCCTTAATTCTATCCCGTGTGATACTGCTCTCCTGAAATACTCTGTGCTGCTGTCTCCCTGCTCCTCCCCCATATATCTCCCTCTGTGTCCCCCATAGACCAGCACACTGCTCTCCTGAAATACTCTGTGCTGCTGTCACCCTGCTCCCAGAATCCTTGCTGCCTGCCATCCTCGGTGACCCAAGACCCCATTCCTCTCCTCAGATCCTGTCCTGGCGATGTGTGAAAGCGAGGCGACAGGGGCCTGATGAATGGTGGAAGGAGCAGGGTGACAGCAGCACAGAGTATTTCAGGAGAGCAGTGTGCTGGTCTATGGGGGGCACCCTGTTCGGTGCCAGGGATTGTACATAGAGCGCTGTGTTTTATACACATGGATGGACCGTCTGCTTGTCTGCTCCACAGAAATCCAGGAAACATTTCTGCTGATTGATGACCTGTTCTGATCCAGACTTTACGTGCAAAGACCGTCAGTAACTTTGCAGGCCCCATCAAAATGGCTGCTCACTGTGTTCCTAGATGTCATCCTCTCTTTTCCCTTAGCAAACACCCAGAAGGGGAGGAGAGGAGTGACATCACACCCATGTCAGCAGACTCCGCCCATATTTACTCCAGTGCAGTAATGTGAGCTAGCTGCACTAGGTTTTTGTGCCAAACTTCAGTAGCTGCTCCCCCTAGCATTAACAAGTGGAAATGCCAAACTTTTTAAAATTATTTTTCATATTTTACAAAATTAAAAACAAATGATAATATTTTTTAAGAAAATGTAAACATTAATTCTTTACATTATTTCAAATGCTGAAAAAATTTTTTTTGGATGTCACCTTCCCTTTAAAAGAATTTGTACAAGAGAGGATGATTATGAGCAGCAAGCATCTGACCTTGCCCACAGATTTAGTGACCGAGGATACAGCAATAGGCAAATAAGGAAAGGATATAAAAGAGCAAAAAAATGGAGGAGCTCCTATATGATAACAGGACCCAGAACAAAACTGTTGACACAGAATATGTAAGGTTCATTTCTGGCTACAACAAGCAATGGCCAGAATTGGTAGCTATTTTACGGAAACATTGGGGTATATTACAGGTAGATCCTGTTTTAAGGAAAATTTTGCCTAATCATCTATTAATAGTGTCAAGACGTGCGAAGAATTTAAAAGACTTACTTGTGCACAGTCACTATTCCATTGATTCGCCGATAGCGAGAAGGCCAGCGCTAAATGGCTTTTTTCCATGCGGCTCTTTGTAAAGCTTGCGGTAATCATTATAAAAGCAAAGTTTTTGATAACCATGATGGCTCCAGAACTTTTCAGATACGTAAAAGGCTCACTTGCACTTCCAAAGGAGTTGTATACCACGCTAGTTGTCCCTGTAATAAGGTTTATGTGGGCCTAACGACCAGAGAATTAAGAGTGAGAACCAGAGAGCATGTGAGGGACATAGAGAAGTCAGTGGACATTGAAGATTACAGTGTTCTTAAAACTCTGCAGAAGCACTTTAAGCGTTTTCATAATAGCAATCCCTCTGGTCTCAGAATTTTGGCCATTGACCAGGTTCATCTAGGTTTTAGAGGGGGAAATCTTGCTAAAGTGCGTGCGCAGAGAGAAAGTAAATGGATCTACTTGCTTGGGAGTATGACCCCCTCGAAGACTTAACGAAACTATGGGTTTTAATGCATTTGTATAATAAAAGTTTTTTATAATAATCTTTTCTACCTTTAATCCTGTTTCATGTGTGTTTTTATGTTGGTTTAATCGTGTTTTATTTCGTTGTAGTTAATGAATATCTATGTGAAATTTCTTGATCAGATGTGATGTGGCACCTGAATATATTTATCCACCTGGATATATTTATGGACAGTCGATTGAAGTTCTTAGTTCCATCTTATGAATATACAGAAGACTTTATTTTATTATATATATATTTTTTATTTTTATTCACATGAATTTTTGGGTCACTTGTATATATCTTTTCTATTTATTTATTTTTTATTATTTATATAATTTTATATAACAAATTAATATATGTATGCATATGCATTTTCACTTTAATATTCACATTAATATATTATGTATATAGATATTTTGTAAACAAATACTTTGTAACCACATATCATTTTATGTATGTAACATTTATTCACCATTTAATATTATTTACTTCATGGGTATTTAAGTCCATATATAATGTTTAATAAACCAACACGATTTTGAGCTCTATAGTCTCATAAGAGATCTCGGCGTCTGGCATGTGTTGCTCAGGACTATCCCTGACTTCCTGTCCTGCTCACAAATAATTGAGATGGTATAGCTGTTAGGAGTGGCGGAAGACACTAAATAAAAAATAAATAACGTGCCTTCGACACACGGGGTCCACCGTGCGGTGGATGGAAAAACCGCTGCTAAAAGATGCAGAGCACTAAGGCGGTAATGTGCACAGGGTTTTAACTGCACCCAGTGCACTGAAGCAAGCTCTGTTATGTTCACACAGCTGCAGGGACAAAGCATAAACTAAACGCTGAGTCTGTTCAGAGTCACAGACTTTCAGCGACGCAGACACGGTATTAAGGGTCACAGGAGTAGCCTAAGACAGCAGGAGTACTCCGTCTAGACCCACCGTAAAATGAGCTGCTTGGCGTCGCAACTGTGGACGCAGAAATAAGCTGCAACTGCAGTGCGGCAGGAACTGATAAGTCAGTTACCTGTCCAAGCATCCATCACCATACATACAGCAGCAAGTATGAAAATACTAGCGCATGGCGGAACGGCCATGCGCACTTTTTATAGCGGACGGGATCTTCCGGACGTCTCCATAACCCTGAGCTGGACTAATGGAATCAAGAGCAGGACCTGAGCACCTGACTCCTGAGCTCCAATGAGAGATTGTCCCACGAGCATGCTCTGAGGATGGGATGAAGGACTTAGCCTCCAGAGAGAGTTGCTGAAAAGCAATGTCCTCTGCAATCTCTCCTGCAGTGTACGGAGAGCAGGAGACTGCAGGATGTAAGGGTCTAGATCTCTGCGTAGACAGGGCAGAAATCTGACTCCTAACATTACCCCCCTCCTAGGGCCCCCCCCTCCCTGAACCCTCCGATCCACCAGCCTATGCCCGACAGTGGCACAGCCCTCAGACTCGTCAAAAGGCGAGCCTGATGTCCTGGTAGGTGAAACCGAAAACCGGGACATACGGACGGTATCAGCGGAGGTTAGGTCGCCAGTTGTCAGGAGGGATACCCGGGAGATAATGGGAGCGGGAGTTTTAGGAGAACGCCACCGTGTGTCGACGGCCGTTGCCACACTCTGCTCGGGAAGACTGTCCCGAGCACATAAGGTGCATACCCGAATGAACTTTTTCACGTCCCGAACCCTGTGCGGCCACCAATACGATCCGGCCAGAGACTTCGTGGTCTGCATATAGCCACGGTGGCCGTCCGCATTGGACGCGTGTGCCCACGCGAGAATTTTTGGCCGCTGGCGAGGAGGGACAAAAGTCTTGCCTACTGACTCACAGTCAGACCATTGCGGGGCGCTGTCTTCCTGGGAAGCAGCGTGTAGATGGTGACAACCGCTTATGGACTCTTGAGCCGGAAGTGTCTCAGAAATGGCGCGAGACACTTCCATGGGCTCGGGAGGTAGAACCTCTGGCTCGGGCAGCTCCAGAGGCTCAAAGAAGTTGGGAGCCGGAGTACCTCTCCGTTTGGAGTGAGCACGCTCCATACCGCGCTCCGAAAAACAGAGGTTGATACTGGAGGAGATGGAAATGAGCTCCTCCAGAGAGGTAGGAATCTCTCTAGTGGAGAGAGCATCCTTAACGTGCTCCGCTAAACCTCTCCAGAAAACAGGGATCAACGCCTTGTTGGACCACTCCAACTCGGACGCCAATGTCCGAAAACGGACAGCGTACTGGCTAACCGGGAGGGGTCCCTGAGACAAGGCCAGCAACTGTAGAGAGGTGTCATGGGTGACCCGTGGACTGAGAAAAACTTGCTTGATTGCTGCTAGCAAGTGAGCAGCGGTCAGAATCTCGGGGTCACCACGCTCCCACAGGGGCGTAGCTCACTCCAACACCTTTCCCGACAGTAAAGAAATAATAAAGGCCACCTTGGCCCGCTCTGTAGGGAATTGCGCAGCCAGCAGCTCCAGGTGTATTGAGCACTGGCTGATGAAACCCCTGCAGGAGGCGCCATCCCCAGAGTATTTATTGGGCAACGGGAGGCGGGTAACTGTCGGCGCAAGGGTGGACATGAACATACTCCCGACCGCATCTGTGAGTGCCTGAACAGCAGCATCCGTGGCCTGCGCAGCTGCGAGAGCCCTCTCAAGGGTAGCCAAGCGAGCCTCGAGCTGTCGCACACACTGCAGAGGTTGCTGCTGTTCTGCCATCTCCAGCCAGACCCTGGCGCTAGTATTATGTTAGGAGTGGCGGAAGACAATAAATAAAAAATAAATAAAGTGCCTTCACCACTCGGGGTCCACCATGCGGTGGATGGAAAAACCGCTGCTAAAAGAGGCAGAGCACTAAGGCGGTAATGTGCACAGGGTTTTAACTGCACCCAGTGCACTGAAGCAAGCTCTGTTATGTTCACAGAGCTGCAGGGACAAAGAATAAACTAAACACTGAGTCTGTTCAGAGTCACAGACTTTCAGCAACGCAGACATGGTATTAAGGGTCACAGGAGTAGCCTAAGACAGCAGGACTACACCGTCTAGACCTACCGTAAAATGAGCTGCTTGGCATCGCAACTGCGGATGCAGAAATAAGCTGCAACTGCAGCATGGCAAGAACTGAGCCGCTGGCAAGGCGCTGCAGTAACGCTGGCGCAATGCAGACGCTAAGCTGCTGTGCAAGATGGAGCTAAGGCGCGCTGGCGCTAGCGCTGCTACTGGCTGAACCCAAACACTCACACAATTGTATTATCAGAGGGAAGGGGTTTCTTAATAAGTCAGTCACCAGTCCAAGCATCCATCACCATACATACAGCAGCAAGTATGAAAAAACTAGCGCATAGTGGAACGGCCATGCGCACTTTTTATAGCGGACGGGACCTTCCGGAAGTCTCCATAACCCTGAGCTGGACCAATGGAATAAGGAGCAGGACCTGAGCACCTGACTCCTGAGCTCCAATGAGAGATTGTCCCATGAGCATGCTCAGAGGATGGGATGAAGGACTTAGCCTCCAGAGAGAGTTGCTGAAAAGCAATGTCCTCTGCAATCTCTCCTGCAGTGTACGGAGAGCAGGAGACTGCAGGATGTAAGGGTCTAGATCTCTGCGTAGACAGGGCAGAAATCTGACTCCTAACAATAGCGTTTCATGCTTACGTCCCAGGAGCGGTGAAGGAGAAGTCATTTTACACATAGGATTAAGTTCAGAGAGCGGCGCATGCGCAATGAAGTACTGGTAATGCCGACATTTACAACAGCTGATTGCGGGGATATTTATATATGAGCGCTCACACTTCACACATATGTTGCCCCCTTTTGAGGACGCCATACGGCAAAACGGCGCTGTCGGGGTAGCCAGGGGATTTGGACACCAGTAGCACCAGCGTATATATTAATGTAAGTCTTCTGACAGCCGCTTTTACATTGTGCCATTTGCGCCATTTGCTTTATGCAATGTTATAAATTAAGTGTGGGGATAATTTACTATGCACTGAGCAGAGTATTATTATTATTTTAATACCCTCCATTAATTGTTTATTTATTGGCACAAAGCATTTTTTTATGGCATGCATATTGTTATGGATATTTTGAGGATAATCTATTATGCACTGAGCAAGTTACTATTTAGTACTCCTCATTAACCATTTGCTTACTGACACTTAGCACCTTTTTTATAACATGCACATTGTTATGGCTAGTTTGGGGGTTAGCTTATTATGCACTGAGCAAAGTACTATTTAATGCCCCACACTAACCATTTACTTATTGGCACTCAGCATTTTTTCCATACTATGTATTAGCAATAAATGATATTTACATTGCACTCATGGTTATGATAATAAGGGAGTAAGTTAATTTTGTGCTGAATTTATTTATTTTTCATTTTTTGGATAATTTTTCCTGCATTTTGCAGGAAAATATATTTTTGATTATTCATTGAATGGCACTTAGCACTTTATATATATAATATGCATATTTTTTCTGTAATGACTGTACTGTTGATTTTTGCATGTATTTATTATTCAGCTGTCAAGAAGTTTTTGCTATTAGAACCTCCGGTTGGAGGTAAGTATCACACATAGCGATATCGCTAGCGATATCGCTGCTGCGTCATAAAATTGGTGACGCTTTACCAATATCGATAGCGATATCACTATGTGTAAAGGCCCCTTTAGTGTGTGGGCATTAGAAGTATAGGAGACCCGCTCCTGTAAACTGGGAAAACATTTTTCAGAGACCATTTTCCACATTTCATCCTTGCGGGATTGGAGTGTGTGCACATTTTGGTCAGATATTGTATTCACTTCACGGGCAAACTTTAGGTGACTTAAAAAAATCAGAATAATGGGAACTTGGGTTTCATGTGGCCATCCAGTACGTGTTTTCAAAGGCTTATTGGGCTGCGTGTAACTTTAGTGCAGGGCAGGCCTTGCATTCAATGCATAAGCAAACAGTATGGGAGTGCCAAATGAATACTGGGAACTTTGGTTGCATGTGGCTATCCAGTATCTCGGTTCAAAGGCTTATTGGCGTTCGCGTATCTTTGGTGCAGGGCAGGACTTGCATTCAATGCATAAGAAAACAGTATGGGAGTACCAAATGAATACTGGGAACTATGGTTGCACATGGTCATCCATGACGTCTGTTCAATGGGTTGTTGAGGTGCGTCCAAATTTTGGGCAACCCTGCCCCTCACTGCATATGCAATATGTGCCTGATCACATGGGGACCCGTGGTTTGGCTGCAGGCTGCCATGTCTTATACGGGGGTGCATGTATTACAGCTTTTGGGTAGCGCATCACCAGTCTCCGCCCCCTCCTCTGCTTATGCGCCACCATTTGTGTTCATCCCGTCAGACCTCGGCGTGTGACGCCTCCGGCTCCTGATCATGTGACGTCCGTCCACGGATCTGGACTGCAGTAGGGACAGCGCCCCGAGAATCCCCAAGACCCTTAACCCCTATACAGGGATCTGGAATTGTAGCAAGGCCCAGGGGGTGGCTGTCTGGTGGAGCAGTGCGCCAGAGCAGGACGGTCGCCAATAGGGAAGAAGGTGGGGAACCAAAAACGTAGTCAGAAACCGGGAGAGCAGCGGAGGTACAGAAACGGCAGGCAGTGGCAGAGTCCACAGTCCAGGCCAAGGTCACAAAACGGGAGAGCGGCAAGGTACAAAAATGGCAGGCAGTAGCAGAGTCGAATATCCAGGCCAAGGTCACAAACTGGGAGGGCGGCAAATTACAAAACGGCAGGCAGTAGCGGAGTCGAATATCCAGGCCAGGGTCACAAACCGGGAGAATGGCAGAGGTACAAAGTCGTCAGGCAGTAGAGGGGTCAGAAATCCAGGCTGAGGTCAGAGTCAAACAATAGCAAATCACACAGTAGCACATAGGGGAACCAAGAATATATCCGGCGGCTTGCAAGACCAGTCCCAAGGTATTTGAGGGATCAGGTCATCCCTCACAGGCTCCCGGACTGATGATGTCATCAGGACCGCCCCCAGGACCAGGCCAGATGGTGATGCACCAACCCCTTCATGATTGACAGAGGAGCGGAGCCTGCGGCCATCAGATGCCTGCGCAGGAGCCCCTTCTCTGTCTCCGCCATCACTCGGGGGCGAACCACGGCACCTCCCAGTGGCCAAGGCAGGAACAGCAAGCCCCGAGTCTGACGGCGATAAGACAATCCGGCGCCTCCTAGTGGCCGAGGCCAAGACAGCAGGCCCCGAGTCTGACGGCGACGTGAGAGTCCGGCGCTTCCTAGTGGCCGAGGCTGGAACAGCAGGCTCTTAGTCTAACGGCGACGTGACAGTCCCGCACCTCCTAGTGGCCGAGGCCAGGACAGCTGGCCCCGAGTCTGACGGCAAGTGACAGATCACATGTTTTCATGTGTTTCCGGTGCTGGCTGTTTCACTTGGTGTTGGGTGCCGATGTCTTGGGCACCATAATGACGCATTGCCCCCCTCATTATGCACCGCATTGATTTCCGGTATTCATCCTTTATAACGCCACTCATTCCAACTCTTGCCACGCCCCCGATGAAGGAGTAAGGCCCCTTTCACATATCAGTTTTTTGCCATCAGTAACAATCAGTCGTTTTTTGAAAAAAAAAAACGGATCCGGCGACTGATGCCGCTGGATCCGTTTTTTTCTCATAGACTTGTATTAGTGATGGTTTGCCTCACGTTTTGTCCATAGTTCACCGGATCTGTTGAAAATTTTATGTCCGGCGGCCTGACATGACGCACAAAGCAACTTTTTTTGTGTCCATCGAAAAATCGGACAGCGACGAATCCGTTGCTGTCCATCGCTTGCTAGAATGAAATCCTATGTGTACAGGATCCGTCGTCATCCAACAAATGACGGATGCCGGCGACGGATACGTTTTTTTTAACTGAGCATGCTCCTGACAGGTTAAAACACCAAAGAAAGAATAGATATATACACAAAGAATACACACATATATATATGTCAATGAGACACACATATACTGTACTGTATATACTGTATATATATATATATATATATATATACACTCACTGGCCACTTTATTAGGTACACCTGTCCAACTGTGTGTTAAGACTTAATTTCTAATCAGCCAATCACATGGCGGCAACTCAGTGCATTTAGGCATGTAGACATGGTCAAGACAATCTCCTGCAGTTCAAACCGAGCATCAGTATGGGGAAGAAAGGTGATTTGAGTGCCTTTGAACGTGGCATGATTGTTGGTGCCAGAAGGGCTGGTCTGAGAATTTCAGAAACTGCTGATCTACTGGGATTTTCACGCACAACCATCTCTAGGGTTTACAGAGAATGGTCCGAAAAAGAAAAAAAATCCAGTGAGCGGCAGTTCTGTGGCCGGAAATGCCATGTTGATGCCAGAGGTCAGAGGAGAATGGGCAGACTGGTTCGAGCTGATAGAAAGGCAACAGTGACTCAAATTGCCACCCGTTACAACCAAGGTAGGCAGAAGAGCATCTCTGAACGCACAGTGCGTCGAACTTTGAGGCAGATGGGCTACAGCAGCAGAAGACCACACTGGGTACCACTCCTCTCAGCTAAGAACAGGAAACTGAGGCTACAATTTGCACAAGCTCATCGAAATTGGACAGTAGAAGATTGGAAAAACGTTGCCTGGTCTGATGAGTCTCGATTTCTGCTGCGACATTCGGATGGTAGGGTCAGAATTTGGCGTAAACAACATGAAAGCATGGATCCATCCTGCCTTGTATCAACGGTTCAGGCTGGTGGTGGTGGTGTCATGGTGTGGGGAATTTTTTCTGGGCACTCTTTGGGCCCCTTGGTACCAATTGAGCATCGTTGCAACGCCACAGCCTACCTGAGTATTGTTGCTGACCATGTCCATCCCTTTATGACCACAATGTACCCAACATCTGATGGCTACTTTCAGCAGGATAATGCGCCATGTCATAAAGCTCGAATCATCTCAGATTGGTTTCTTGAACATGACAATGAGTTTACTGTACTCAAATGGCCTCCTCAGTCACCAGATCTCAATCCAATAGAGCATCTTTGGGATGTGGTGGAACGGGAGATTCGCATCAGGGATGTGCAGCCGACAAATCTGCGCCAACTGTGTGATGCCATCATGTCAATATGGTCCAAAATCTCTGAGGAATGCTTCCAGCACCTTGTTGAATCTCTGCCACGAAGAATTGAGGCAGTTCTGAAGGCAAAAGGGGGTCCAACCCCTTACTAGCATGGTGTACCTAATAAAGTGGCCAGTGAGTGTATATATATATATATATATATATATTATATTTATAGTTCATAGAGTTCTACATAGCATAATAGCTACTACTGTAAATCAATTGCCGGCTTCAGTAAAATCATTCCTGAACCCGACCTGATATGACACATGGTTTACATATAGTAAACCATGCCATATCAAAACGATTTATGTATGTCAGTGTTTAGTCAATTTAGTAGTTTGTGTTAGGAAAAATTTGGAACTCTAGGGGCTAAATTTAAGGCTATAATCGCGGAAAAAAATTACGTGGGCTCCCGAGCAATTTTCTCCGCCAGAGAGTGAGGGCAGATATTAATAGCCTAGAGAGGGACCATTATTTTTGGCCCACCCCCTGGCTCTAAAAATCTGCCCCCAGCCACCCCAGAAAAGTCGCAGCTATAAGATGTCGTAAAAGTCATAAGACAGATTAGTTTGTCAGGTCGGTATGATTACAGCAATGCAAGAAAAATCTACAGTATTTTGCGGTTTATTAGACACATCGCATTATAAGACGCACCTCAAATTTTGAGGAGAAAAATAGGAACAAAACCTTTTTTTATCAAATGGTCTTGCTTCTTACAATCCATGCGCCTTCTTGCTTATCGGGGGTGATGGCTGCGGTGAAACGGGGTCCTAGGGTCACTGCTGGCGGAGGCAGGAGTGGGGCGATGCTGCGGACCCCAGACTAGGAGAAAGGGGTGAAAATGGCTGCCAGGGGTGGGGCATGCGCAGATGGAGATCTTGGTGCTCAGATCTCATCTCCAGAGATTTTGGTGCTGAGATCTCGACTTGTGCATGCACTGCCCCCTGGCAGCCATTTTCCTGGAGTCCACCGCAATGTAAACCATAGAAGTGCGGGGACTTTCACAAAATATCAGCTAAGCCCCGCACCACCGAACACCCGCAGTGGTGGACCTCCATACACCCCCTCATCCCAGCCTGCGGCCTGAAGCAATGCGCCACTCTTGCCTCCTCCAGCAGCAACCCTAGGACCCTGCTCCACCACGGCCGGTAAGGTATATTCGAATTATAAGATGCACCCTCCTTTTTCCCCCCAAATTTGGGGGGAAAAGTGATTCTTATAATCTGAAAAATACGGTAGTTTTTTTTAATGCTTTGCTGTTTTTACATACTAAAAACATTCTTTTACAAAAATGAATTTGTTTTTGCATTGCCATATTTTGAGAGCTGTACCATTTTTATTTTTTTGCTGAATGAGCTAGATTAGGGCTTGTTTTTTGCGGGACGGTTTGTCATTTTCATTTGTACCAATTTTTTATACATATGACTTGATCGATTTTTATTCTTTTTTTGTATAGTCAGTATGAAGAAAAACAACATTTTTGGCATTTTTTTATATATTTTTTTTTACGGTATTCTGGATGCGGTGATACCAATTATGTGTGCTTCTTTTGTTTATTTTGTTTTAACACAATGGCTGTGTTTTAATGGCGAAACAGCTTTTTGCGATTTGTATGCGCTTTTCTCATGCACTGCAGTTCTCTTGTACTGCAGTGCCTGAGACCGGTCAGTGTCTCACTGACTGTGCCTGTAAGATCCTGCTTATAGCGAGATCTTACAGGTAATTGCACCCTGGGGTCATTACAGGGGGTCTATTACCTCCCTTTTATCCAATTAAATTTAAGGAGCTAATCGGCTGAGATGGGTTACAAAACCGTCCGGGGCTGACACTGCAGGGTGTTAGCTGCCATGTACAGCTGTCACCCATGGACATTTTGGACATTGGGCAGCGCTATAGACATATTATAATGTCTGCCATTTTATGCATATCGGTGGTCTTTAGGGGATTAATACGTGCCTTAGGCTGGTTTCACATTTGCGTATCTGTGCACAGCGTTTGATCCGCATAGATCTGCATGCGTCATGCGTGCATATCTTTAACATGGTGAATGCAGGGACAGGCATTTGCATGTGTTTGCATACGGATGCGCACGCATGCGTCATTTTGCTGTGTTCGGCGGGGCATAGTGAACGCAAAATGTTGCATTTTTTTGAGGTGTCAATAATCCGTTAAATATGCGCAGGCATGAGTATGCGGATGAGTGCGTCCAAAAAACGCATTACTGTCAATGGGAACGCATTGGTACTCAAGGACATGCATACGCATGCGTTCGATATGCATGCATACTTCAGACTGAACAATCCTCCAGTTGACTGCCACTTCCCTTGTAACAGCTTCCCCAACCACTCCTAGCCTTCCATCACAACTCAAAACCCCCAGGATCCCAAAAGTAAAGCTTATTTTTTGTTACTTATTTGTCAAATTTCCTCTTGTTATGTTTGTTAATAAAAATTCTTTTGGTTCACAATACCTGTTTCTTTTTCTCTTTATTTAAACATGTGTGTTGTTGAGTGAAGTATTAACGGGTGTTACAGTAAAGATGTTTATTATTAAAGTTACAGTCAAGGTGTTAGTATTAAAGTCGGCAAACATTACCTGTGCACAATATTACAGGTACATAACATTACAGGTACATAATATTACAGGTTCATAACATTACAGGTCCATTTAACTTAGCGGCCTAAACAATTTCGTCTTGCCATGCCACGTGTCCAATATCCGAAACAAAGTAGACAGCAAATTTATCCCTCATTTGAGCAACTTCCACTGTAGTCCTCAGAGGGTGATCTTGGTAATCCTGCAATGTGGTATGAACAGGTTCGTCAAGTTCTAATTGCTGTTGCTCTTTCACCATGATGCAATTGTGCAGAACAACACATGCATTCACAACCTCATCAATTGTCTCAATTTTTAGATTGATGACTGTTCCCAAAATGCGCCATTTAGATACCAGCAAACTAAAGGCACACTCCACAGTTCTTCGTGCCCTTGACAGTCAGTAGTTGTAAATCCATTTGGTGTGATTCAAGTCCCGACTTGAGTACGGTTTTATGAGGTTGGCACACATTTGAAACGCCTCATCCAAAACCACAAATAAACGGCATTGGCGTTCCTTCAGTGTTGGGAAGAGGTCCTGGCTATGGAAAATTGAAACTATTCCCATACAAACGTTGGCCCATGTCAGAGTTTTTTAAAGTCTGTGAGTCATTTCCTCGTCCAAATGAGCCAAAGTCCACGGCAACAAGTCGACAGTCAGCATCTGCAATCGCCATGAGAACAATAGAAAAATATTTTTTGTAAGTGAAATACTCAGATCCACTTCCAGCAGGTTTCCTAATCTGAATGTGTTTGCCATCTGCAGCCCCCAAACAGTTTGGAAAATTACAAATGTCCTGGAATTTTGCAGCATTTTCCAGTCAGAGTTCAGTTGTAGGTTGGGGGAGGAATTCTTCATGCAGAACCTCACATAAAGCACAGCAGGTGCCTCCAACAATCCCAGAAAGGGTGGACACTCCAATCCGGAATTGAAAATGTACAGATGGTAAGGTGTCTGCGGTAGCCAGGATTCTGCCAAACAGAAAATGGGAAAAAAATAAGTACATGGCTTTTCAAACAATAATACTAGCAACATGTGTTTGTTTTTCCAAATTACATACCTCAGGGTCACCAACAGACGTTCCTCTACAGGAATTGTTCGATGTAGTTGTGTGTCCTTCCTGGTGATGGATCCTTAGAAATGTTGCAGCAAGTCATCGAAGCTCGGTTTTGACATTCTCATGTCCTCAAAAAACTTCTCCGGGTTTTCATGCAGCTCTGTGTGCAAGGAGTGTTAGGCTCCACGGCTCTCTTGGACTTCTAAGATGGGGTGTTGCCAATAGCGATGACGTCTTCTCCGTCTTTCTCTTCTTCTTTCTTCTTCACAAGCAAAAGCAAAGGCAAGAGCCAATTTCAATGACAAATCAAGATGAACAAGGAAGCTCTCCACGCTAAGATCCGTCTTGAAGCTGGATACAGCAGCAAAAGACGAGGATTTCATCTGTGCAGTGTGTCTATATATAGAAATCCCATGAAACACGCACATTGGGTGTCTGGTGTCAAGGAAGCTCTATTGGAAAAGCATTGGAAATATTGAACACATGCACAGAAACGCATGCAAAAATGCATATGTGGCGCCCCCAGGAGTATGGTCGCCACAGTGGCTTTGCCTTCCTCCAGGGGAGGGTAATGCCAGGCTTGGAGGCAATGATGGATCTCTCTCGCAGTCAATCCATACATGCAACACAGTTCCACTCCAGGCCAGCAGGGGTACTCTGAAACAGGATTAAGGGGAAGAGTGCTCTCTGAGGGCCAAGAGGAAGGAGTGGTCAATTAGTCTGCGGAGGGCGAAGCTGGAGGTTGAGCTAGGAAAGGAGAGCTCCCTCACAGTGAGAGCGCAAGAACTGGAGCCTGGTCTCCACGGCTGTATGGACACTAACGGTCCTACAGCAGATACCAGAGGGGTAGGAGGCTGTAAATGCCCTACTCCCGTCTACGACTTGAGGCACAACAGCAGCTTGGATAGAGAGCCAGGACTCAAGTGAGGAGTCCCCGAGAGAGGCTACAGCTGTCTGCCGTGCAAGTAAGGTTCTTGGGAACATCTGACAGGAGGAACTTCAGAGTAACTTAGTACTGGAGTACTTCATTCTAACAAGCGCTAGGAAGGAGACTGCACAGCCCGTCTGCTGAGAGAGAATCCCTGAGTTGCTTCCAGGCTAGCCTGCTCCGTTACCATCTGTAATCAGGACCCTGGACTGCAGTTATCAAGTAAAGGTACAAAAATTGCACCCCGCTGTGTCTTGTCTGCTTCCTACCCTTATGGCACTGCTACATCACCGTGCCATCCACCTCTACACTGCCCTGGGACTATAGCTTCACCTGTGGGGAGCTTTTACATCTTTGCTGCACCCTACCATCAGTCCCAGCGGATCTGCATGCAGCGTCGGCTTAACACCTCCCTTGCCGAGCACCACAGGTGGCGTCACGAACTATTCCATTAACTACATTCCCCCATTACTTGGGCGCCCAGGGCCACGGACCGGGTCACCGCTGCTGTGACACATTCCCCTGACACCGGCCCGGTACCGAGTACCCCACAGCCCTCGGAGGGCGACCCACATACAAACGCATGCACAGGCAGCGTTTTTTCAACGTCATGCATAAGATGATGAGGATAAAAAACGCTGCATAAACATGCGTTTTGCATGCATTTGTGCTTGCGGATGATACGCTGCGGATATGCTAATGTAAACCTAGCCTTAGTGGTTAGCATTACGGTATAGCTTTGCAGTGAAGGCCTGGGTTCAAGTCCCACCAAGGACAACATTTGAATGAAGTTTGTATGTTCTCCATGTGTTTGTGTTCATTTCCTCACATGTTGCAAAGGGAATTTACCGTAGATTGTGCCTTCTAATGGAAACATAAGGAAAAATGTTCCTAAAGCATTAAAGAATATGTTGGTGCTTTATAACTAAGTAAAATATATAAATAAAATTTTCTAAAACTAAAGTCTGTATTTAGCACTTGGGATATTGACAATTAGTTTAGCTTGTTCACTATGCCAAAATTGATATTCTGGAAATTTTCTGTTGCATTACATTTTAGGCACTTGATTGAAGCATAGGTTACTGACCTTACAGCGGTATGATAAAACCACCAGACATATTCAGAATATGTAGTAAATGATTTGTTGGCCTGTTCTGAATGGAGTCTAGGTTACTCACCTTACAAAAACGGTTTGTAACATTCAAAGTTCAGTTACCTCTTTCTGGGGGAATACAAGGCCACAATTCTGCAACTAAAAATTTAAAGTACTAAGTATGGTCCTCAGAATACAGTCTTTTTACTCATGATATTATTTTTCCTTAGAACTAAGGACACCCAAAATTATATTACAGATAATAATGCTTAATATACAGGTGCTTCTCACAAAATTAGAATATCAAAAAGATAATTTATTTCAGTTCTTCAATACAAAAAGTGAAAGAACTGAAATAAATTAACATTTTGATGATATTCTAATTTTGTGAGATGCACATATATGTCCCTATTCTAATATTCCTTTCCTACAAAAATAATGCTCATCCTTTTGTATTAGGATGTATTCCTTCCTTTTACTGCTGTTAGCAGTTGACATCAATGGGAATGATTGCGAGTTGAATGTAAGGGAATGAATATGAGAAGTTTTAAAACTCTACTTACAGCTAGTTGTTATAAGGAATTGGTAAAAAAAAAAAACAATTGAATTACATTATGGTCCCGAACTGTAGAAAAAGACATGGCCTGCACACAGGGCCAGCGCCAGGTTTTCATGGGCCCCTGGCAAAAGTCTCAGTGCGCCCCTTTAACACATACCACGATTCAGAATGCACAGATATGGAAGAGAAATATAGGTATAGTACAATGCCAAATATTTCACTTACTTCTTATGCTACATGAGTGTTAACTATTGTAAATGTTACAATAGCTCAGAAACCTTGCAGAGCAAGGGGGAATTTAAAAGTTTTCACTTTAAACCTGGCATTATAGTCCTCCATACAGTACTATGGGCACCACATAGTCTTCCATACAGTATAATGAGACCCATATATTGCTCCATAGAGTATAATGAGCCCCATATATTTCTCCATACAGTATATTGAGCCCCATATATTGCTCTATACAGTATAATGAGCTCCATATATTGCTCCTTACAGTAAAATGAGCCCCAAATATTTCTCCGTTCAGTATAATGAGCCCCATATATGGCTCCATATAGTATAATGAGCCCCGTATAATGTTCCATACAGTATAATAAGCCCCAGATATTGCTCCATACAGAATAATGTTCCCCATATAGTGCTCCATACAGTATAATGAGTCTTATATACACTGAAGGGAATAATTATTTGATCCCTTGCTGATTTTGTAAGTTTGCCCACTGACAAAAACATGAACAGTCTAGAATTTTAAGGGTAGGTTAATTTTAACATTGACAGATAGAATATCAAAAATAAAATCCAAAAAATAAGATTGTATAAATTGTGTAAATTTATTTGCATTTCACAGTGAGAAATAAGTATTTGATCCCCTATCAACCATAAAGCGCACTGGCTCCTACAGACCAGTTCAATGCTCCTAATCAACTCGTTACCTGCATTAAAGACAGCTGTCTTACATAGTCACCTTTATAAAAGACTCCTGTTCACAGACTAAATTAATCATTCAGACTCTAACCTCTACAACATGGGCAAGACCAAAGACCTTTCTAAGAATGTCAGGGACAAGATCATTTACCTGCAGAAAGCTGAAATGGGCTGAAAAACCATATGTAAAGCCATGGGTGAGAAGGAGATACCAATAGTAAGAAAATGAAAGAAATGCAAAATGACTGTCAATCAACATCAATCTGGGGCACCATGCAAAATCTCTCCTCGTGGGCTATCCTTGATCATGAGGAAGGTGAGAGATCAGCAAAAAAACTACAAGGGGGAACTTGTTAGTGATCTCAAGGCAGCTGAGACCACAGTCATCAAGAAAACCATTGGTAACACATTACGCCGTAATGGTTTAAAATCCTTCAGTGCCCGCAAGGTCCCCCTGCTCAAGAAGGCACATGTACAGACCCATCTGATGTTTATCAATGAACACCTGGATGATTCTGTGAGTGATTGGAAGACGGTGCTGTGGTCAGATGAGACAAAAATTGAGCTCTTTGGCATTTACTCAAGTCTGCCGAGTTTGGAGGAAGAGAAATGCTGCTTATGACCCAAAGAACACTTTCCCCACTGTCAAGCATGGAGGTGGAAATGTTATGTTTTGAGGATGTTTCTCTGCTAAGGGCACAGGACTACTTCACCGCATCAATGGGAGAATGAATGGAGCCATGTACCGTAAAATCCTGAGTGACAACCTCCTTCCAGCCAACAGGACATTAAAAATGGGTCCAGCAAGACAATGACCCAAAACATACAGCCAAGGCAACAAAGAAGCACATTAAGGTGGTCATGGAGTGGCCTAGCCAGTCTCCAAACCTTAATCCCATAGAAAACTTTTGGAGGGAGTTGAAACTCCGAGTTGCCAAGCGACATCCTCAAAATCTTAATGATTTAGGCTAGTTTCACACTAGCGCTTTTGAGCACAGCGACGGCCTGCGCACGGCCGCTGCTAAGCCCCGCCCCCTGCCGCGCCTCCACCAGTAGCTCCGCCTACCGGCGCATGACGCTGCATGCGTCCTGCTTCCCCTATCTTTATCACTGGGGGCGCAGGCCGTGCGCAGTATGCGTTTGGCGGTGCATGCGCCTTTTTGACGGTGTGCCGAGCGCAACCAAACTGCAGCAGGTTGCGTTTGGCGCAGGTCGGCGCACCGTCAAAAGGACGCATGCGCCGCCAAACGCATACTGCGCACGGCCTGCGCCCCCAGTGATAAAGATAGGGGACGCATGGCGCATGTAGCGTCATGCGCCGGTAGGCGGAGCTACCGGCGGAGGCGCGGCAGAGGGCGGGGCTTAGCGGCGGCCGTGCGCAGGCCGTCGCTGCGCTCAAAAGCGCTAGTGTGAAACTAGCCTTAGAAATGATATGCAAAGAGGAGTGGACCAAAATTCCTCCTGACATGTGCGCAAACCTCATCAACTACAAAAACGTCTGACTGCTGTGTTTGCGAACAAGGGTTTTGCCACCAAGTATTAAGTCTTGTTTGCCAGAGGGATCAAATACTTATTTCTCATTGCAAAATGCAAATAAATTTACATAATTTATACAATGTGATTTTTTGGATTTCATCTTTGATATTCTGTCTCTCAATGTTAAAATTATCCTACCCTTAAAATTATAGACTGTTTATGTCTTTGTCAGTGGGCAAACTTACAAAATAAGCAAGGGATCAAATAATTATTTCCTTTACTATATTGCTCCAAACAGTATAATAAGCCCCACCAATTGTTCCATACAGAATAATGGGTCCCATATATTGCTCTATACAGAATAATGGACCCTATATAATGCTCCATACAGATTAATGGACTTCATATAATGCATAAAGAATAATGGGCCCCATATTATGCTCCGTACAGAATAATGAACTCGATATAATGCTCCATACAGAAAAATTGACCCCATATAATACTCCAGGCAGAATAATGGGCCTCATACAGTTGTGTGAAAAAGTGTTTGCCCCTTCCTGATTTCCTATTCTTTTGCATATTTGTCACACTTAAATGTTTCAGATCAACAAACAAATTTAAATATCAAACAAAGATAACACAAGTAAACACAAAATGCAGCTTTTAAATAAAGGTCTTGATTATTAAGGGAAATAAACATACCTACAGGACCCTGTGTGAAAAGTAATTGCCCCCACCCCCCAAAAAAACAAAAACAACTCATAAGTTAACTGTGGATTGTCACATGTTTGTGAAGTTCACTTTCACTAGCCACATGCAGGCCTGATTACTGCCACACCTGTTCTCAATCAAGAAATCACTTAAATAGGACCTGCCTAACAAAGTGAAGTAGACATATAAACCCAGCAGAAAAAAACAGACCTAAAAATTAGCTTTTATTCATACCTCTAAAAAACTTTAGTTCAATAAATGTCTGCTCCACTCATCAAGATGCATGCATTTTTATTGAACTTAAGTTTTTTTTAGAGGTACGAATAAAAGCTAATTTTTAGGTCTCTTTTTTTCTGCTGGGTTTATATGAATTTGATACCAGACCATAACTTATTTATTTTTGTTGTTTCAAAGTGAAGTAGACCAAAAGTTCATCAAAGGCTAGACATCATGCCGAGATCCAAAGAAATTGTGGAACAAATGAAAAATAAAGTAGTTGAGATCTGTTGGTCTGGAAAAGGTTATAAAGCCATTTCTCAAGCTTTGGAACTCGAGCGAATCACAGTTGGAACCATTATCCACAAATGATGAATATCTGGAACAGGGGTGAACCTTCCCTTGAGTGGCTGGCTGAACAAAATTACCCCAAGAGCGCAGTGGCCACACATGCAAGAGATCACAAAAGACCCCACAACACCATCCATAGAACTGAAGGCCTCACTTGCTTCTGTTAAGGTCAGTGTTCATGACTCCACCATAAGAAAGAGACTGGGCAAAGAAAGCCTATGTGGCAGAGTTCCAAGACGACAACCACTGGTGAGCAATAAGAACATAAAGGCTTGTCTCAGTTTTGCCAGAAAACATCTTGTCGATCCCCAAGACATTTGTGAGAATACTCCAATCCATCCTGAATGCTGCAGCTAGGATCATATTCCTCACCAATCGTTATACCGATGCCTCTACCTTGTGCCAGTCCTTACACTGGCTACCCATCCGCTCCAGAATTCAGTATAAACTTATTACCCTCACCCACAAAGCACTCCATGGCTTAGCACCACCCTACATCTCCTCCCTCGTCTCAGCCTACCACCCTACCCGTGCCCTCAGTTCTGCTAATGACCTGAGGTTAACATCCTCATTAATCAGAACCTCCCACTCCCGTCTCCAAATCTTTTCACTTGCCGCGCCAATTCTTTGGAATGCACAGGCTAGTACGATTAATCCCCATTCACCACAGTTTTAAGCATGCCTTAAAAACGGATTTGTTCAGACTGGCCTATCGCCTCAATGCATTAACCTAAATATCCCTGTGTGGCTCATTTCAAAATTTTTTACCATAACCAGGTTCCTCGCATCATGTTCTCACATGTTTTTTGCATTTAATAGCCCTCTGTGTCTGTACTGTTACATATTTAGTGTTAGGAACAGCGGAAAGCACTAAATAAAAATAATAATAAAGTGCGTTCGCCGCTCGGGGTCCACCGTGCAGTAGGTGATATAACCGCTGCTAAGTGGTGGCAGGAGCAATATGGCGGAAATGCGCACAGGGTTAACCTTCTCCCAGGTGCGCAGAGCAATCTCAGTTAACTCACAGAGATGCCAAAAAGTACAAACACAAATGACTGAGCCTGTTGTAGTCACAGTACTCAGTAAAAAACGCACACACGGTATAAGGTCACAGGAGAAGCCCAAGACGGCGGCACTACGTTCGTCTAGACCTACCGTGTGCGCGGCGTTGCAACTGCGAACACAAAGGAGGCTGCTACTGCAGCACGGCATGGACACTGTCGCTAAACAACAAAGGCAAGGCGCAAGCGCAATGTCGGATGCTAGCAGCTGTGGATGTTGCCTCAGAGGAGCGCTGGCGCTGATTCTAACTCAGTCCCTATCCACATGCGCAATATCAGAGGGAGGGGGTTTCAAATGAGTCAGTCACCAGAATCATGCATCCGTCCTCATACACACAGCAGCAAGTAAGTCTATACTAGCGCATGGCGGAACAGCCATGCACGCCTTTTATAGCAGCCGGGACCTTCTGCATGCTTCCGGATCTCTGAGATGGACAAATGAGAACTGGAGCGGGACCTGAGCACATGACTCCTGATCTCCAATGGGAGATCGTCCCATGAGCATGCCCAGTAAGAGGACAGAAGGACTTAAGCTGGAGTCACACATAGCGACTTACCAGCGATCCCGACAATGATATCAACGTTTCAGGATCGCTGGTAAGTCGCTATGTGTTCGCTGGTGAGCTGTCAAACAGACAGCTTCACCAGCAATCAGCACAGCGATGCCGAGCGCGCGGCATCGCTGTGTTTGTTAGCGCTGATGCCAAAAAATAGAATTAAAATAAAAAATATTGTTATTCTCACCTTCTGATGTCCCACGCAGCCATCCCGCCTCTCTCCACGCTCCCGGTCCCAGTGATCCTTTGCACGAATGACCGCGAGACTTCGCGCTCCCGCGAGACCGTGACATTCTCGCGGTCATTCTCGCAAAGGATCACTGGGACCGGAGCATGGAGAGAGGCGGGATGGCTGAACGGGACGTCGGAAGGTGAGAATAACTATATTTTTTATTTTTTTATTATTTTTTACAGCTGATCGCTGGTCTCCCGCCTGTCACACGCAGTGATGCGTGCTGGCCAGCGGGAGACCAGCGACGAAAAAAAAGTCCAGAGGTTTCTTGCAGCGATCCGCGATACCGGCAGGGGGGCCGGTCGCTGATCGCTGTCACACACAGCGATCTCGCTGGTGAGATCGCTGTTACGTCACAAAAGTTGTGACTCAGCAGCGATCTCGCTAGCGAGATTGCTATGTGTGACTCCAGCTTTAGCCTCAGGAGAGATTTGCTGCAAGGCAATCTCCTCTGTAATCTCATCTGCAGTGGATAAATAGGAGGAGAGTGCAGAATGTGAGGATCTGGATCCCTGCTGAGTAAACGCAGAAATCCGACTCCTAACATTTAGACTGTTAACTAGTGTTGGGCATTCCGATACCGCAAGTATCGGGTATCAGCCGATATTAGCTGTATCGGAATTCCGATACTGACTTCCGATACTTTTTTCATATCGGATACCGGAATTGGAAGTTCCCATAATGCTATGAGCCCGCTCGCTTTGATTCAGCCAATGGGAATCCTCAGAAGTGTGGGCACATCCTGTTAGGCATGTTAACTATTGGCATGGCTGCGATTGGCTGCTGAAATGATGTCATGATGCACTTGATGCACTAATAAAAGCCGCCGCCGCCATTTCTGGTCACTCTGCTGTGAATTCAGTTAGGAACAGGCTGCTGTTGAAGACTGTGAGGGACAGTTAGAAATAGCGATTCTACCAAACATATTGTGCTTTAACCAGGCTACATAAACCACCACTGTAGCTTTCTTTTCCCTAGCAGCAGTGTTCATAGCTGTCTGCAAGGGCTGTGTGAGTGCAGCTCACGCTGTGGAGTGGGTCCTGCAGCCACGTCTGGTTGTAGGCCGCCCAGCATGCATCACTGCTGTCTCATACATATTTTTCTTTTTGAGCTGCTTATTTTTCAAAAATTCTATCTAGTGTGCTTCCATCCGTATCCATATACGTTGGTTGCAAACACTAGTAGTAGACAGCGGAGCCTTTCTGCAGCCTTTCAGTGCTAGTGCCCACTTAGCTGCACTGTTCACGGCTGTCTGAGAGGTCTCTGACTGTGTGTGAGTGCAGCTCACGCTGAGTAGTGTGTCCTGCAGCTACGTCTGGTTGTAGGCCGCTCAGCGTGTTACTGCCTCACACATTTTTCTTTTATTGCAGCTCATTTTTTCTCCTATTAGTGTGCATTCATCCGTATCCATATACGGTGGTTGCAAACCCTCTAGGAGTAGACAGCGGAGCCTTTCTGCAGCCTTTCAGTGCTAGTGCCCACTTCTCTGCACTGTTCACGGCTGTCTGAGAGGTCTCTGACTGTGTGAGTGCAGCTCACGCTGAGTAGTGTGTCCTGCAGCTATGTCTGGTTGTAGGCCGCTCAGCGTGCGTCACTGCCTCACACATTTTTCTTTAATTGCAGCTCATTTTTTCTTCTCCTATTAGTGTGCATCCATCCGTATCCATCTACATTGGTTGGTTGCAAACACTATATAGGAGTAGATAGAGGAGCCTTTTTTCTGGCTTGTGCCCTTCATCTGCAGCCAGATTAGTATTACCCAATTATTTTGGAGCCTCATCTTTTGCATTGTAGGATACCTGCCTGCATTGTAATAGCTCCAAAAAGTTGGTGATACTATCACTTTCAAATCTTTGGTCACATCCTTTTAGTTTTTTTTCCACAAAAAAAAAACAATAAAGTTCACCAAACACTACATTTGAAAGTTGTGTAGGCCAAATTATCTCCTATTAAAGTGTAGTCCACACACACACTTCATAAAATTAGTGTTTCTTCTACCTATAACCAGCTGTTCAGGAATAAGCACACTAAGCCCCCCCCTTTGTACTTTTCTGCCTATCTTTATCAGTCTAGCAAGATGAAGAAGGCAGGGAGTAAGGCACGTGGGCGTGGAGTTTCAGCAGGTAGAGGACGTGGGGATTCTGCAGGGAGAGGACGTGGGGATTCTGCAGGGAGAGGACGTGGGGATTCTGTGCCTGCTGCGGGCACCAGTGAGTCAGCAGCCCCCAGTTTTAGCAGGCAACAGTCCTTTATGCGCAACTTTGTAGGACCTCGCCGTACCCCACTGCTGCGGGAGGAACAAATTGAAGCCGTTGTCGGATGGATGGCAGCTAACGCATCGACTTCAATGACTTCCACATCCTCTCAGGGCCAGAGCACCGAAGAGCAACCATCTGTCTCTTCACCACCTGCCAAAGTGCCCAGGCAGTCAGAGAGCCCTGGACAGGAGCCATCACAGTCTCTACTTCTGTTCTCTGAATCTGTTGGCTTGGAAAGAGGGGGCCAGCCAAGCAGCATTCCAGAATGTGAAGAAGAGGGAGTATGCAGTGATGGGCAACTTCTTTGTCCCTCTGAATCTGAAGAGGCGGGTGGGCCAGCCTATGGTCAGCACACCTCAGTACGCATCAGATGATGACGAGACTCAGTTACCACTTTCTGGTGCGTACGGTGCTGGCGAGACAACCCAGGAGAAGCAGGTGTTTGAGGAGGGGAGTGTAGATGATGAGGTCCTTGACCCATCATGGTATGAGGAACAGGAAAGTGGTGG
The DNA here is from genome assembly GCF_039654945.1 of Dendrobates tinctorius. NCBI lineage: Eukaryota > Metazoa > Chordata > Amphibia > Anura > Dendrobatidae > Dendrobates > Dendrobates tinctorius. The sequence continues at coordinate 24,851,077 of NW_027361675.1, read as the reverse complement.
GAGCAGCTCTGAGGAAGAGATTCCCCGAACGGCCAAAACAGGAGGGAGAGGGAGGGGGCAGACTTGGTTGCCTGTAGTCTCCACTTCGGCACCCGGTAGGAGCATTCCTCTTTCAAAAGGCAAAACGGGCGCTCCCAAGACTTGCAGTGCGTGGTCCTTTTTTGACACAGTTGCAGATGACATTTGCTTTGTTAAATGCAAGCTGTGTCATCAGAGAGTCAAAAGAGGGAAAAATGTCAGCAACCTCAATACCACTAATATGTGGAAACATGTGCGGACCAAGCACGAGGTGGAGTTACACAGACACACTAAAGACGTAGGACAACGTACAGCACCACCTACCACTTCTTCAGCTCGTGTTGGGGCCTCTTCCTCCAGCTCACACACAGCTGGTTCGGCTTCCTCACAGGATCGCCTAGGAAGAACCTCTGGCACTGTTGTCTGGAGACCCTGTGACATTCCACCCACAGCACCACGTTCCCAGTCATCCTCACACTCCCAGGCCACTCGACAGCCATCGGTAGCACAGGCATGGGATAAAAGGCGGCCATACTCGGCAAACCATCCCCGAGCACAGGCTCTGAATGCTGGCATTGCCAAACTACTGGTACTTGAAATGCTGTCATTCAGGCTGGTGGAGACTGACACCTTCCGGGACTTCATGGCATTGGCAGTCCCACAATACACCGTGTCCAGCCGCTTTTATTTCAGCAGGCGAGCCGTCCCTGCCCTGCAGAAACATGTGGAGGGAAAAATAAAACATGCGCTACTAAACGCCGTTAGTAGCAAGGTCCACCTGACCACCGATGCGTGGACCAGTAACCATGGACAGGGATGATACCTTTCCCTCACTGCCCATTGGGTCAATGTTGTGGAGCCTGGGACAGATCTGGAGAGTGGCGCTGTACGTGTTCTGCCAACTCCTCGGATTGCAGGAATCCAGTCTGTACACATAGACTCCTCCTCCTACTCAAGTTCCTCAGAAACAGCGCAGCAGGAGCCTGTTACGACCGATATGAGCACAGCCGTGGCCAAACGTCAACAGGCCGTACTCAAATTAATTTCTTTGGGGAATCGAAGCCACACAGCGCAGGAGCTCTGGAATGCCATCAAGCAGGAGAGCGACGTGTGGTTTGTTCCAGCGAATCTCCAGCCGGGCTTGGTAGTGTGTGACAATGGCCGAAATCTGGTGGCAGCTCTTGGCCTAGGCAACCTCACTCACATCCCATGTCTGGCACATGTGCTGAACTTGGTCGTGCAGAGCTTTCTGAGGGACTATCCGGATCTTGATGCACTGCTGCACAAGGTCTGCATAGAGTGCGCTCACTTGCGGCGTTCCAGCACGGCAAGATCGCGCCTTGCTGCTCTGCAGCGACGATTACGCCTTCCGGAACATTGCCTCATATGTGACCTACCCACCAGGTGGAATTCAACGTTACATATGTTGGAGCGGTTTTGTGAGCAGCAGGCAGCAGTCATGGAGTACCAGCTGCATCAGGCGCAAACAAGTCGCACTGTACGCCGGTCACACTTCAGCACCACTGAGTGGGCCTCTATGAAGGACATCTGCCTCGTTTTGCGTGCCTTCGATGATTTCACGCGGATGGCGAGTGCAGATGATGCACTAGTCAGCATGACTGTCCCCCTTATCTGCCTGCTTCAAAAAACACTGCAAGCACTAAGGGATGAAGTTTTGGAAGAGGTGGAGGATGAGGAGTCCAAATGCCATCTGCTTCTGGATAGTCTGCGCTACGTGGTTCCTCACAAAGGCCTAGGCAGGGGACACTTTGTGAGGAGGATGAGGAGGAGTCGATGGAGGTGGAAGACATCTATCCAGAGGAGGGAGGTACACAAAGCTCTAGTCAGTATGTACAGCGAGGGTGGGGTGATGCAGAGCAGGCAGAGATCACGCCTCAAGCAGGGGACATCGGTTCTTTGGCAGTTGGGAGTCTGCAGCACATGGTTGATTTCATGCTGCAGTGCCTGAGAAACGACCACCGCATCGCCCACATTCTCTACACGGCTGATTATTGGGTGTACATACCGGGACAACTTACAAAGCCTCATACCAACGTTGAACCGGGAGCGTAAACTGCGGGAGTACCAAGACACACTGGTGCAGTCCATCATGTTTTCCATTCCACCCGACAGCAGTGGTGCTAGTGCTTTACAAAGCAGCTCTGTGCGTTGAGGCAGTGGAGGAAACTCGGCACAAAGAGGCAGCAGAGGCAGCACAAGGCAAGACCACTATGGCCCAAATGTGGCAAAGTTTTGTGTGTCCGCCACAATTGTCTACACCATCACAGACGGCTCCAGTCAGCAGGAGGCAACGTTTCTGTCAGATGGTGACAGACTACATGTCTTGCCCTGTCAGTGTACTCCCAGATGGCTCTTCCCCCTTCAAGTTTTGGGTCTCTAAGCTGGATACATGGCCAGAGCTTAGCCAGTATTCAATGGAGGTGCTGGCTTGCCATGCTGCCAGTGTATTATCGGAACGCGTCTTTAGTGCCGCAGGTGGTGTACTAACAGACCGTCGCACGCGACTATCTTCCGATAACGTCGACCGGCTTACTTTTCTGAAAATGAACAAGGCCTGGATCTCTCCAGAATTTGCCAGTCCTCTTCCCGACTAAATAATTGGTTGGCAACTGTATCCAGGTCTCCTGTTGTGTTCATGTTTTTACTACTTGAACCATAATCCCTGGGCTTCAACACAGCCAGTTGTCACTCAGATGTGTCGTCCGCACAGAGAAAAACACACTAGCTCCCGTGTTAGTGGGGTTTGGTAATGCCAGCCGCTCCCCTGCTGTGTGGACGGCAAAGTCTCCTGCTCCATCCACATTCAAACTCCTACTGATTTTTAACCGTGCTACACTTAGGCCTCTGGCTCCACTGTCTCTAGTATTTCCCCTGGCCTCCAACCCCGCCAGTTGCTGCTCTGAAGTGGCGTCTGCACAATCCACACTTGTTCCTGAGTTACTGGGGCTCTGTCACGTCAGTTGATCCCCTGATGTGTGTCCGGCAAGGTCTCCTGCTCTGTCCACATTCCCATTACTAGTAGTGGGAATGTGGACAGAGCAGGAGACCTTGCCGGACACACATCAGGGGATCCACTGACGTGACAGAGCCCCTGTAACCCAGGAACAAGTTACAATCAGTTGTAGTCTACAACCTCTATAAAACCAGCTGCAAGTTGGCCTCCGCCTGCTGCATGCCTCATCCTGGGCTCCAACAACGCCAGTTGGTGTTCAGAAGTGTCGTCTTCCCAGAGAAAAACACACTAGCTCCTGTGTAAGTGGGGTTCAGAAACGCCAGCTGTTCCCCTGCTGTGTAGACGGCAATGTCTCCTGCTGACTCCACATGCCCAAAACATCAGGCCTCAGCCTGCTCCATGCCACAACCTGGGCTCCAACAACGCTAGTTGGTGTTCAGAAGTGCCGTCTTCACAGAGAAAAACACACTAGCTCCTGTGTTAGTGGGGTTCAGTAACGCCAGCTGTTCCCCTGCTGTGTAGACGGCAATGTCTCCTGCTGACTCCACATGCCCAAAACATCAGGCCTCAGCCTGCTCCATGCCTCAACCTGGGCTCCAACAACGCTAGTTGGTGTTCAGAAGTGCCGTCTTCACAGAGAAAAGCACACTAGCTCCTGTGTTAGTGGGGTTCAGTAACCCCAGCTGTTCCCCTGCTGTGTAGACGGCAATGTCTCCTGCTGACTCCACATGCCCAAAACATCAGGCCTCAGTCTGCTCCATGCCTCAACCTGGGCTCCAACAACGCTAGTTGGTGTTCAGAAGTGCCGTCCTCACAGAGAAAAACACACTAGCTCCTGTGTTAGTGGGGTTCAGTAACGCCAGCTGTTCCCCTGCTGTGTAGACGGCAATGTCTCCTGCTGACTCCATATGCCCAAAACATCAGGCCTCAGCCTGCTCCATGTCTCAACCTGGGCTCCAACAACGCTAGTTGGTGTTCAGAAGTGCCGTCTTCACAGAGAAAAACACACTAGCTCCTGTGTTAGTGGGGTTCAGTAACGCCAGCTGTTCCCCTGCTGTATAGACGGCAATGTCTCCTGCTGACTCCACATGCCCAAAACATCAGGCCTCAGCCTGCTCCATGCCTCAACCTGGGCTCCAGCAACGCCAGTTGGTGTTCAGAAGTGTCGTCTTCCCAGAGAAAAACACACTAACTCCTGTGTTAGTGGGGTTCAGAAACGCCAGCTGTTCCCCTGCTGTGTAGACGGCAATGTCTCCTGCTGACTCCACATGCCCAAAAAATCAGGCCTCAGCCTGCTCCATGCCTCAACCTGGGCTCCAACAACGCTAGTTGGTGTTCAGAAGTGCCGTCTTCACAGAAAAAAACACACTAGCTCCTGTGTTACTGGGGTTCAGTAATGACAGCTGATCCCCCTGCTGTGTAGACGGCAAAGTCTCCTGCTCCATCCACATGCCAACAACATCAGGCCTCAGCCTGCTCCATGCCTAATTCTGGGCTCCAACAACGCCAGTTGGTGTTCAGAAGTGTCATCTTCCCAGAAAAAAAACACACTAGCTCCTGTGTTAGTGGGGTTCAGTAATGCCAGCTGTTCCCCTGCTGTGTAGACAGCAATGGCTCCTGCTGACTCCACATGCCCAAAACATCAGGCCTCAGCCTGCTCCATGCCTCATCCTGGGCTCCAACAACGCCAGTTGGTGTTCAGAAGTGTCGTCTTCCCAGAGAAAAACACACTAGCTCCTGTGTTAGTGGGGTTCAGTAACGCCAGCTGTTACCCTGCTGTGCTGATGGCAAAGTCTCCTGCTGCCTCCAAAATCACGCAACTTCTTCTTTTCTACTTGCTCCAAGTAGGCCACAGCCAGTTGTAGCTTGGAAGTGCCGTCCGCACAGATAGAAACACTCGTTCCGGTGTCGGTGGGGTTCAGTAACGCCAGCTGCTCCCCTGCTGTGCAGATGGCAAAGTCTCCTGCTGCCTACACAGTCACACTACTACTGATTTTTAACCATGCTCCACTTAGGCCTCTGGCTCTACTGTCCCTAGTATTTCCCCTTGGCCTCCAACCCCGCCAGTTGCTGCTCTGAAGTGGCATCTGCACAATCCACACTTGTTCCTGGGTTACAGGGGCTCTGTCACGTCAGTGGATCCCCTGATGTGTGTCCGGCAATGTCTCCTGCTCTGTCCACAGTCCCATTGCTAGTAGTGGGAATGTGGACAGAGCAGGAGACCTTGCTGGACACACATCAGGGGATCCACTGACATGACAGAGCCCCTGTAACCCAGGAACAAGTGTGGATTGTGCAGATGCCACTTCAGAGCAGCAACTTGCGGGGTTGGAGGCCAGGGGAAATACTGGAGACAGTAGAGCCAGAGGCCTAAGTGGAGCAAGGTTACAATCAGTTGTAGTGTACAACCGATCTAAAACTTGCTCCAAGTAGGCCTCAGCCTGCTCCGTGATTGATCATGGGCTCCAACATCGCAGTTGCTGCTCAGAAGTGTCTTTGGCACGGGTACTCCCTCCTGCCCAGCCTGGTTCCAGCGCGCCTGCTTTTTCCGGGTAGTGTCAATGTCACTTTGCCACCAATACGTTGTCCTGTCGTGTTGCAGTCGGGTTAGCCAAGTCTATGGTGCCTGCAGTTTCGGTGCTTCCTATGTGGGCTGCGGATTCTGGTAATAAAGGCTGGTTCCGTAGTGCCAATAGGACAAGCACCCCCTGTAGGACTGTGGGTGTCGGTAACTGCGGCCGGCTCACGGCCTTGCAACTTTGTTTTTTTCATGGGTACCTTCCGCTACCCATCCGGGTTCCAGCACCGTCAGCTGGTTCTCGGCAGTGCCTTTGGCCTAGGTGCCTCTTTCTTGGTATCCGAGTTCCAGCAACGTCTGCTGGTCCTTGGTAGTGCTTAGTAGCACAGGTACCTCCTGCTTAGTAACCGTGTTCCAGCACCGTCAGCTGGTCCACGGTTGTGTCATTGGCTCTTGTTCCTTCTGCTGCCCCTCCGGGTTCCAGCACCGTCAGCTGGTCCTCGCTACTTTCATTTGCTCTTGCAGCTTCTGCTACCCATTCGGGTTCCAGCACCGTCAGCTGGTTCTCGGCAGAGCCTTTGGCCTAGGTGCCTCCTTTTTGGTATCCGAGTTCCAGCAATGTCTGCTGGTCCTTGGTAGTGCTTAGTAGCACAGGTACCTCCTGCTTAGTAACCGTGTTCCAGCACCGTCAGCTGGTCCACGGATGTGCCATTGGCTCTTGTTCCTTCTGCTGCCACTCTGGGTTCCAGCACCGTCAGCTGGTCCATGGATGTGCCATTGGCTCTTGTTCCTTCTGCTGCCACTCTGGGTTCCAGCACCGTCAGCTGGTTCTCGGTAGTTCCATTGAATCTTGTAGCTTCTGCTACCCATCCGGGTTCCAGCACCGTCAGCTGGTTCTCGGAAGTGTCTTTGGCATGAGCACTCCCTCCTGCCCAGCCTGGTTCCAGCACGCCTGCTGTTTCCGGGTAGTGTCAACGTCACTTTGCCACCAATACGTTGTCCTGTCATGTTGCGGTCGGGTTAGCCGAGTTTATGGTGCCTGCAGTTTCGGTGCTTCCTATGTGGGCTGCGGGTTCTGGTAATAAAGGCTGGTTCCGTAGTGCCAATTGGACAAGCACCCCCCTGTAGGACTGTGGGTTTCGGTAACTGCGGCCGGCTCACGGCCTTGCAACTTTGTTTTTTCATGGGTACCTTCCGCTACCCATCCGGGTTCCAGCACCGTCAGCTGGTTCTCGGCAGTGCGTTTGGCCTAGGTGCCTCTTTCTTGGAATCCGAGTTCCAGCAATGTCTGCTGGTCCTTGGTAGTGCTTATTAGCACAGGTACCTCCTGCTTAGTAACCGTGTTCCAGCACCGTCAGCTGGTCCACGGTTGTGCCATTGGCTCTTGTTCCTTCTGCTGCCCCTCCGGGTTCCAGCACTGTCAGCTGGTCCTCGCTACTTTCATTTGATCTTGCAGCTTCTGGTACCCATCCGGGTTCCAGCACCGTCAGCTGGTTCTTGGCAGAACCTTTGGCCTAGGTGCCTCTTTCTTGGTATCCGAGTTCCAGCAATGTCTGCTGGTCCTTGGTAGTGCTTTGTAGCACAGGTACCTCCTGCTTAGTAACTGTGTTCCAGCACCGTCAGCTGGTCCACGGTTGTGCCATTGGCTCTTGTTCCTTCTGCTGCCACTCTGGGTTCCAGCACCGTCAGCTGGTTCTCGGTAGTTCCATTGAATCTTGTAGCTTCTGCTACCCATCCGGGTTCCAGCACCGTCAGCTGGTTCTCGGAAGTGTCTTTGGCACGGGCACTCCCTCCTGCCCAGCCTGGTTCCAGCACGCCTGCTGTTTCCGGGTAGTGTCAATGTCACTTTGCCACCAATACGTTGTCCTGTCGTGTTGCGGTCGGGTTAGCCGAGTCTATGGTGCCTGCAGTTTCGGTGCTTCCTATGTGGGCTGCGGGTTCTGGTAATAAAGGCTGGTTCCGTAGTGCCAATTGGACAAGCACCCCCTGTAGGACTGTGGGTTTCGGTAACTGCGGCCGGCTCACGGCCTTGCAACTTTGTTTTTTTCATGGGTACCTTCCGCTACCCATCCGGGTTCCAGCACCGTCAGCTGGTTCTCCGCAGTGCCTTTGGCCTAGGTGCCTCCTTCTTGGTATCCGAGTTCCAGCAACGTCTGCTGGTCCTTGGTAGTGCTTAGTAGCACAGGTACCTCCTGCTTAGTAACCGTGTTCCAGCACCGTCAGCTGGTCCACGGTTGTGCCATTGGCTCTTGTTCCTTCTGCTGCCCCTCCGGGTTCCAGCACCGTCAGCTGGTCCTTGCTACTTTCATTTGCTCTTGCAGCTTCTGCTACCCATCCGGGTTCCAGCACCGTCAGCTGGTTCTCGGCAGAGCCTTTGGCCTAGGTGCCTCCTTCTTGTTATCCGAGTTCCAGCAACGTCTGCTGGTCCTTGGTAGTGCTTTGTAGCACAGGTACCTCCTGCTTAGTAACCGTGTCCCAGCACCGTCAGCAGGTCCACAGTTGTGCCATTGGCTCTTGTTCCTTCTGCTGCCCCTCCGGATTCCAGCACTGTCAGCTGGTCCTCGCTAGTTCCATTTGCTATTGTTCCTTCTGCTACCCATCCGGGTTCCAGTGCCGTCAGCTGGTTCTCAGCAGTTCCTCAGCCTTCTTGTACCTTCTGCTACTTTTCCAAGTTCAAGCTTGTGGAAATGGGTTTTGATTCTCACTCTGGATCTACCTGACAATGACCCTGAAGACCACACAGAAGAATACCTAAAAGATGACCCTGAAGAAGATGACCAAGAGCACAAAGAACATGAAGACAACCACCAAGATGCAGAACAACAAGAGACAGAAGAACAAGAAGCATAAAAACCAAAAGCAGAACAACATTGAGCATAAGACTAAAAATCTGAGCAAATGATATTATCTAATTTATAAACAGAAGAAGACTAAGCAGTGTATGGGGGTGAGTCCGTTCCTCCTCGTGGTGCCCCTGGAAAAGGCCTGCTGCTGCAGGCCAAACTGAACGCGGACAAATCCTGTTGTAAATCTTTTGTGACAGGCTGAACGGAAGGTGTAATCTTCAAACTTTTATAGATTTACAACTACAGGAATGCCTGACACAAATAAGAATATGATGAAGAAGAAGAATAGGAAGAAGATGACGAAGTAGAATATGAAGAAGAATAATAGTTGAATAAGAAGAATATGAAGAATGTAAAAAAAAAAAAATAGGAAGAAGGTGAAGAAGAAGAAGATGAATAAGGTGAAGAAGAAGTTGATGAAAAAGATGCTGCTGCTGAGGATGATGAAGGAGAAAGTGTGGGAGAAGTAAAACAGAAGGTGAAGAGCATGGAAGTAGTGAAACATACATATCTGACAAAATATTAAAGACTTTAACATAGTCAATATCTTTGTAACTACGAACGTTTTAAAAAAAACAAAAACAAATTACTGCTATTCCATTTGATTGGGCTAAACCTCTATGACTTTAATGTCTCCTACACCTCCCACAATACATTCTACATTATTATTAGTTGTTTTTCTTCATGTAGAATTAACCTACAGGGAAAAAAAAGGTTTTTTTTAATTCCGATATTTCTGTTCCATTGAGTTGAATGGGACTTCCGGGATCGGAATCGGCGATACCCGATACTTTTTTTTAGATCGGCCGATCCATTCCGATGCGATATTTTTCAGTATCGGGTGGTATCGCTCAACACTACTGTTAACTGGTTCATGCAGCAACAGGAACACCCAATTCTTACACTAGGGATGGTCCAAACAATAAAAACAATAAAAGAAACTGTTACCATCCACCTTTCGTGTCTCCCCTTTTTCCTTATAGATTGTAAGCTTGCGAGCAGGGCCCTCATTCCTCTTGGTGTCTGCATTGATCTATGTGTTTATTGCTATGCTGTAATGTCTTTTGTCTGTAGAAGTCCCCTCTGTAAAGTGCTGCGGAATATGTTAGCGCTATAGAAATAAAATTATTATTATTATTATTATTATTATTACTCTGTGGACTGACGAGACAAAAGTTGAACTTATTGGAAGGTGTACAGTGGGTACGGAAAGTATTCAGACCCCTTTAATATTTTTACTCTTTGTTTCTTTGCAGCCATTTGTTTCATTCAAAAAAGTTCATTTTTTTGTCATTAATGTACACTCTGCACCCCATCTTGACTGAAAAAAACTAGAAATGTAGAATTTTTTGCAAATTTATTAAAAAAGAAAAGCTGAAATATCACATGGTCTTAAGTACTCAGACCCTTTGCTCAGACACTCATATTTAAGTCACATGCTGTCCATTTCCTTGTAATCCTCCTTGAGATGGTTCTACTCCTTCATTGGAGTCCAGCTGTGTTTACTTAAACTGATAGGACTTGATTTGTAAAGGTGGGTCGCCCTCCCAGGGCTGTGGTGTACTCGGTACTGGGCCTGATGAGCTTCACTGGGAGATGTCACGGCAGCTGGAACCCGGCCTGTGGCCCTGGGCACCTAATGTAAACAAGGGGTTGTTGTAGTGTGCTTATTGTGAAGAAAGTTTATGTGATTCATGGCGCCACCTGTGGTGTTCGGCAATAGAGATGTAAGCCGACGCTGCAGACAGATCCTCCGGGACTGATGGTGTGGTGCAGCAATGATGTTATAGCCCTCCACAGGCAGGGCTGTAGTCCCGGGGCAGAGTAGGTGAAGTGAGATGTAGATAGTGTAGCGTCAGGCGCAAGGGATGTGGCAGTGCTGGGCAGGTTGGCGCAGGAATGAGTGGAGGACACCAGGGCATGTAGTTCCAAAGCTTTACTCACAGTCTGTTGTACAAACAGGTGCCTGCCTCGGTGCCGTGTCCTCCGGGTCAGGGACTCCAACACTCCGCCAACATGTGCCTTTCTGAATGTCTCCTCTTATAGCGCCTTTAAATGAAGTACTCCTAGTACTGAGTTACACTGGAGTTCCTCCTGTCCTAAAGAGGTGCAAACTATTTACAACTACAGTTCTGGATCATTCAGCGTCCATGATCTCCTCAGTTCAAGTAATAAAAGAACGCTGCCAATAAAACTGGGCAACAACAGGATCAACAAATAAATATCAAAGTCAAAAATAGAAAAAATAGAAAAACTGGAAACTTGCTAATACCCTCCTGGGCAACAAAAGTTAGTTCAAATCAAGGTTATTGCTAATGATTCCCTCCTGGGTTTCTGGAAGCTGGTTGCTTGGGCTGCTTCCAGGGGAGATGCTCTGGGTGTCCTCATCTTGTTGTTGATCGCTTGCTAATCACAGATACTCTGCTTCCCAAAGGGTGAGATTGGGACCGGTCGGGGTAATTGACAGGGCAACGGAGATATCAACTGCCGGTGGGGATGGCGTGTCAGCAGTTGCCGGAGGTACCTCTGCGGCTGCCAACAATTCAACTGGGACTACTGGGTATTGTTCCTCCAGTTCCATCGGGACCTCCGCTAGTGGTACTGTAGCCTGGGGCCGGCGGGGGACGATTAACCCATTCCTATTCACTGGCTCCGTTCCTAGGACTAGGGTCATGTCAGTAACGGTAATCATACCTGGCGCCCCCTGATGAGGTTCCGGTCCCGGTACGGGTACATGGTGGTGAACGGCAGTAGCCGCAACTCCCGGAGTCATCTGCGGGGCAGGTCGCAGTTGGATCCGAGCAGGAGCAAAGTGGGTCTCTGCTAAGGCCGCCGGTATAGGCCTGCGCGGCCGCGCCAGGTCCAGATGGGAACGCGGCCCCTGTCCCCCGTTCTGCTCTGGGACCCTCATATACCTCCTCTGGGCAGGCCTCAGCCAGTGGCAATATCTGCTTTGAGGTGGTGATGGGCACTGCAGAGGGTATCTCAGCGGTTGTGTACTCTGCAGGGGCAGCCTGGGGGTGAGATGCCTTTCCTCCCCACATTCTTCTGGCTTCTTCTCTCCTTCTATTATGGCGTTCTGGCATTCTTCCTCCTTCCTGGGCTCTTTTCCCGCCACCGTCTCCCGCCCCTCCTTTTGAGGGCCAGTATACGAACCCCTCGGGGGGTGGGCCATGTTGCTGTCGCATAGAAGTTCAGACCGGGGAGGCCCAGGACAGATCGCTGTCTTTTCTTAGGACCACCCATGTTGTCACGCCCTTCTTCACCTCGTCGGCGGCCATTTCTAGCATTCATTTTACAGTCTATTAAATTGGGTCTTCTGCACATTTTCACAAGGTTTGAGTCTTAGGCACACAGAACCCGATGGCATCTGGTCTCGTCATCCTGTTCGTGACGTCAAGTTGGGTCACCCTCCCAAACTTGTGGGGTACTGTGGGCTACTCGGTACCGGGCCCGATGAGCTTCACTGGGAGAAGTCACGGCAGATGGAACCCAGCCCGTGGCCCTGGGCGCCCAATGTAAACAAGGGGTTGTTGCAGTGTGCTTATTGTGAAGAAAGTTTATGAGTGATTCGTGATGCCACCTGTGGTGTTCGGCAATAGAGATGTAAGCCGACGCTGCAGACAGATCCTCCGGGACTGATGGTGTGGTGCAGCAATGATGTTATAGCCCTCCACAGGCAGGGCTGTAGTCCCGGGGCAGAGTAGGTGAAGTGACTCGTAGATGGTGTAGTGTCAGGCGCAAGGGATGTGGCAGCGCTGGGCAGGTTGGCGCAGGAATGATTGGAGGACACCAGGGCATGTAGTTCCAAAGCTTTACTCACAGTCTGTTGTACAAACAGGTGCCTGCCTCCGTGCCTTGTCCTCCGGGTCTGGGACTCAGTCAACCTCCAGGCCAGATGGAATACTCCTTTGCAACACTCCGCCAACATGTGCCTTTCTGAACGTCTCCGCTTATAGCGCCTTTAAATGAAGTACTCCTAGTACTGAGTTACACTGGAGTTCCTCCTGTCCGATGTTCTTATGAACTCTACTTGTACGGCAGACAGCTGTAGCCTGCTTCGGGGACTCCTTGCTACTAAGTCCCGGCTCACTATCCAGTTGCTGTTGTGCCCCCAAGTCTTGTGTGGGAATAAAGTAGTCACTACTTCTATTCCTCCGGTGTCTGCTGCAGGACCATTAGTATCCATACAACCTCAGGGACCAGGCCCCGGCCTTGCGCTTAGAACTTCTAGGAAGAGTTCTCTTCTAACCCACGTCCTCTGTTCTCTTTTACTCTTCACGTACCATACTAATCTTCCTTTCTATGGAGAATCAGGCTTTCTGTCTATGTTGCTCTCTTCCTTTCCTGTGCCAGCAGACCCAGGTCACTGGGATCTGCTGCAGCACTTCCATCCATCTATCCCTCTCTCTGGGGATCTTCTCTCCAACTCTCTAACCAACTGACTTCTCACCCCTCAACTCTTCCCGCTCTCTGTGATACAAACTAACTCCACCCACCTCCCAGCACGTTTCGTGTTCCAAGCAGGGAGCCACCAATGGGTGCTTTGCTATACTCCAAGCAGGGAGCCGCCGAAGGTGCTTTGCTACACTACTTTGTGGTGTGAGGTCAGGTGTCTGCACCTTACCTGGATGGTGGGGTACCACACCTCAGGAGGAGGTGCAGTACCTCTGTGGTGACTGAGCCTCAGGGGCGCCACAAAGGCACCCACCTGTCTATACAAGATCTCACAGCTCACGGTCCATGTCAGACCAAATGAAAGTCATGAGGTCAAAGGAACTGGCCAAGGAGCTCAGAGACAGAATTGTGGCAAGGTACAGATTTGGCCAAGGTTACAAAAGAATTTCTGCAGTACTCAAGGTTCCTAAGAGCACAGTGCCCTCCATAATCCTTAAATGGTAGCAGTTTGGGGCCAAAAGAAGTGTTCCTAGACCTGGCTGCCCAGCCAAACTGAGCAATCTTGGGAGAATATCCTTGGTGAGAGAGCTAAAGAAGAACCCCAAGATCACTGTGGCAGAGATCCAAAGATGCAGTAGGGCGATGGGAGAAAATTCCACAAAGTCAACTATCACTGCAGCCCCACACAAGTTGGGCCTTGCCCGACGGAAACCTTTCCTCAGTGCAAGACATATGAAATCCCGCATAGAGTTTGCTAAAAAAAACACATGAAGGACTCCCAGACTATGAGAAATAAGACTCTCTGGTCTGATGAGACGAAGATAGTACTTTTTGGTGATAATTCTAAGTTGTATGCGTGGAGAAAACCAGGCAGTGCTCATCACCTGCCCAATACAATTCCAAACAGTGAAACATGGTGGTGGCGGCATCATGCTATGGGTGTGTTTTTCAGCTGTAGGGACAGGACAACTGGTTGCAATTGAAGAAAACATGAATGCGGCCAAGTACAGAGATATCCTAGATGAAAACCTCTTCCACAGTGCTCTGGACCTCAGACTTGGCAGAAGGTTCACCTTCCAACAAGACATTGACCCTAAGCACACAGCTAAAATAACAAAGGAGTGGCTTCAGAACAACTCTGGGAAAATTCTTGACTGGCCCAGCCAGAGCCCTGACTGAAACCCAATTGTGCTTCTCTGGAGAGGCCTGGAAATGGCTGTCCACCAACGTTCACCAACCAACTTGACGGAACTAGAGAGGATCTGCAAAGAAGAATGGCAGAGGAAACCCAAATCCAGGTGTGAAAAGCTTGTTGCATCATTCCCAAGAAGACTCATGGCAGTACTAGCTCAAAAGGGTGCTTCTACTCAATACTGTGCAAAGGGTCTGAATACTTATGGACATGTGATATTTCAGTTTTTCTTTTTTAATAAATTTGCAAAAATTTCTATATTTGTGTTTTTTTCAGTCAAGATGGGGTGCAGAGTGTACATTAATGAGAAAAAATGAGCTTTTTTGAATTTATCAAATGTCTGCAATGAAACAAAGAGTGAAAAATTTAAAGGGGTCCGAATACTTTCCGTACCCACTGTATGTGCCAATTCTGAACCAAGATAAAAATGCTAGCGGATATATTAAAAAATTCAGAAATCCGCTTTGTAGCCAGAAAAGCACAAAATCTAAGGGGAATTATCCAAGACTATTCCAAGGTGAAAATACAAATATTTGCAAAACCTGGTTAAGTTACTAGGGATTTTTTAAGTGCGGTAACAACCCATGTAAGACCTGTGCACATGTCAATAAAACTACTACCTTTACCTCTAATGTCACTGGACAAGTCCATCTAATTAAAAGTTTCATAAATTGCAACACAGAAGGATTAGTTTATTTAATAGAATGTACTCAGTGTAAACCGCAGTAGATAGGTTGTACCATCAGGCACTTAAAAAAGACGTTTCAGAAGACATCTATCTGATGCAAATAGTTTAATATCACACAACTTCTCTGCGGTTTCTAAACATCGCAAATATTCACATGGAGGTAATACCAGCTCAATCATGGTCACAGGAATAGAAAGGGTTTTCGGACCAATTAGAGGAGGCGATCTAAAAAGAAAAATTTTAAACTGCGAGTCATACTGGATTTTTAAGTTGTAAATGAGATCACCGCAAGGACTAAATGTATGTCAGGATCTCATACTCTAACATAATTAACTTTCATCTTTGTTTCATGAATTCTCAATTTTTAATATATTGTTTGTTATTTGTTATGTATGTTAGTTTTTCTTTATGTATATGGAATCACAAGGATTGGTTATCTCTGTTTTTTTTTTATTTCTTTTGCCAATCAGCAAGCTCTGATACTCCTTTTTTTATCATAGCAATGTATTTAAACTCCATGGTTCTTTCCCAACACAGACCATGATTAAGACCTCACAGTCGAAAGGTGTTGGTCATTAAAGGTACGTCATTACATAGTAGTAAATGCAGCAATATCTGCACAATTTCTTTACAATATCTGCACAATATCTGTGTGCATATTTACATTGTTAGTTTGCTGTGATTTCCATTGTAGAAATTTTGCAGCAAATACTTTACGTGAACATCCCCTAATATAGTGTTGGGGGTCCTAGATCACTTATGTATGGCACTGGAGTGATATCAAAAGAGCTTTCCCTCACATCCCCACATACACTTTTTACGTAAATCTCTCTGCCACATATAAGGCTATAACTTTATAGGAAAGGCCCTGATACAGGGGGAGAGGGCTCAGTGAGGGGTGAGACCGGGAGAGAGGGCTCAGTCAGGGGTGATACAGTGAGAGGGCGCTCAGTCGGGCTGATACAGGGGGAAGGGACGCAATCCGATGTGATACAGGGAGAGGGTGTTCATCAGGGATGATAAGGGGGAGGGGCACAGTCAGTTAGCATAATACAGGGGAGGTGGCACAGGTAGGGGTCATGCAAGGGATGGGGGCTCAGTCAGGGGTGATACAGGAAGAGGGGCTCAGTTAGGATTGATAAAGGGAGAGGATAATATTTCTATACAGGTGAAAAGTGGGCCCCCAAAGTCAATGTTACTGGCGGGCCCTTGGCACCCCAGTCCGACACTGATTGCAGGTCCCATATAGTACATATAGTATAATGCACCCCATAGTCCTCGAGAGAGTATAATGCAAATACCCCATAAAATATAATGCAGCCACCCCATAGATTATAAATGTCACGTCGCCGTCAGACTCGGGGCCTGCTGTTCCGGCCTCGGCCGCTAGGAGGTGCTGGACTGTCATGTCGCTGTCAGACTCGGGGCCTGCTGTTCCGGCCTCGGCCGCTAGGAGGCGCCGGACTGTCATGTCGCCGTCGGACTCGGGGCCTCTTTTCCCAGCCTTGGCCACTAGGAGGCGCCGGACCGTTACATCTTCGTCGGTCTCGGGGCCTACTGTTCCTGCCTCGGCCACTGGGAGACACTGTGGTTCAGCCCCGAGTGATGGCAGCAACAGAGAAGGGGCTCCTGTGCAGGCATCTGATGGACGCAGGCTCCGCTCCTCAGTCGGTCGTGGAGGGGTTGGTGCATCGCCATCTGGCCTGGTCCTGGGGGCGGTCCTGATGTCATCAGCAATCCGGGAGCCTGTGAGGGATGACCTGATCCCTCAAATACTTTGGGACTGGTCTTGCAAGCCGCCAGATATTATCTTGGTTTCCCCAGTGTGCTAGTTGTTATTTGCTATCTTTGATTCTGACCCCTGCCTTGATTCTGACTCTGCTACTGCCTAACGATTCTGTACCTCTGCCGTCCTCCTGGTTTAGGACTCTGACCTTGGCCTGAATTTGACTCTGCTACTGCCTAACCATTCTGTACCTCTGCCGTCCTCCTGGTTTAGGACTCGGACCTTGGCCTGAATTTGACTCTGCTATTGCCTGCCGTTTTTTGTACCTTTGCTGCCCGCCTGGTTAAGACTCGGTTTCCTGACTACGCTTTTGGTCCCGTTTTTTAACCCCTCTCTGGCGACCGTCCTGCTCTGGCCCGCTGCTCATATTCAGACAGCGCCTCCTGGGCTCTGCTGTAAATCCAGATCCCTGTATAGGGGTAAAGGGTATTGGGGTTGCTCGGGGTGCTGCCTTACTGCAGCCCAGACTTGCAGGCGGACGTCACAATAATGCAGCCACCACATACTGTAGATTATAATGCAGCCACTACATGCGGTATAATGCAGCCACCCCATAGCGTAAAATGTAGGCACCCCATAGAGTATAATGTAGCCACCCATAGAATATAATGAGAAAACAACTCAACAAATGCAGCAGTATCATATTTGATAAATTAAAAAAGAAATAATAGGAAAATAACAAAATAATGATACTGTAATAATGGACAAATGACGAAGACTGTGCCGAAACGCATGTCGGGGTGACGCTCATGTGCTGACAGCCCCCACCTTTCTCTCCCTGGGCCTCCCTGACATTTGGTAACAATTTATTTGGTATGTATATGAACTATCTTGCGTCCATGTGCTCATACTGTGTCTATGATGGGGCATGTGCTTGATTTCATTAAGCCATGCTGTGGCATTTTGGGATTGGCTGCATGGGGGGTATCTATTTTTTGTAATTTGGATATTCCATTATGAATTATACTATAAATATGTGGGGATACTATATCATTACACCAGCGCCCTGTGTTCTTTAAGCTGGATTCACTTTGTGGTGTTTTTGCCTCCTTAACCTGTATATTTATTCAATAAAGTATTTTTCTATGAACTTTCTAAATATAATATGGACTGTGTGATCATTTTACTGGTCTCTTGGTTGTTCCATAGAATATAATGTAGCCTCCCAAGGAATATAACGTACCCTGCTCATATAGTATAATGCAGCCCCCATAGAATATAATCTAGCCCCCATATGGTATAATGCAGCCCTCTTATAGTATAATGTAGCCCCCTCATAGAGTATAATGCCACCCCCATATAGAATATAATGCAGCCTCCCTCATAGAATATAAAGCAGCCCCATCCATAGAATATAATGCAATCCTACACTATTATGGCCCATATGTACTCACTCGCTCACTGATATATACCTTTTTTTGGAGTATAAGACACACTTAGTCCTTGATACAGTATATTGCAGGTCCCATATAGTACATATAGTATAATGCACCCCATAGTTCTCGATAGAGTATAATGCAACCACCCCATAGATTATAATGCAGCCACTCAATAGATTATAATGCAGCCATCCCATAGAGAGGTTTAGATACAGCCCCCTCATCAACAACCTGGTATGCATGGCCCCCTCATCCCTATCCTGGTATGACCCCCTCTTCACCATCCTGCTATGCATGGCCCCCATCCCCATCCTGGTATATATTGCCCCCTCATCCCTGTTCTGGTATGCATGGCACCCTCATCCCCATTCTGGTACGCACGGCCCCCTCATTCCTATCCTGTATGAATGGCCCCAATCGTCATCCTGGTATACATTGTCCCCTCATCCCTATCCTGGTATGCATGTGTGGCGCCCCTGAGGCTCAGTAGCCACAGAGGTACTGCACCTCCTCCTGAGGTGTGGTAACCCACCATCCAGGTAAGGTGGAGACTCCTGACCACACTCCAACACCTGCACCCCACACCACAAAGTAGTGTAGCAAAGCACCTTCGGTGGCTCCCTGCTTGGAGTATTGCAAAGCACCCATTGGTGGCTCCCTGCTTGGAACACAAAACGTGCTGGGAGGTGGGTGGAGTTAGTTTACATTACAAAGAGTGGGAAGAGTTTAGGATGAGCAGTCAGTTGGTTAGAGAGCTGGAGAGAAGAAGATCCCCGGAGAGAGGGATAGATGGATGGAAGTGCTGCAGCAGATCCCAGTGACCTGGATCTGCTGGAACGGGAGAGGAAGAGAGAGTAACGTGGCCTGAAAGCCTGATTCTCCATAGAAGGAAAGATTAGTACGGAACATGAGGAGAAAAAGGGAACAGAGGACGTGGGTTAGAAGAGAACCCTTCCTAGAAGTTCTAAGCGCAAGGCCCGGGACCGGTCCCCGAGGTTGTATGGATACTAATGGTCCTGCAGCAGACACCGGAGGAATAGAAGTAGTGACCACTTTACTCCCACACAAGACTTGGGGGCACAACAGCAACTGGATAGTGAGCCAGGACTTAGTAGCAAGGAGTCCCCGAAGCAGGCTACAGCTGTTTGCCGTACAAGTAGAGTTCATAAGAACATCGGACAGGAGGAACTCCAGTGTAACTCAGTGCTAGGAGTACTTCACTTAAAGGCACTATAAGAGGAGACATTCAGAAAGACACAAGTGGGTGGAGTGTTGGAAAGGAGTATTCCATCTGGCCTGGAGGTTGACTGAGTCCCAGACCCGGAGGACACGGCACGGAGGCAGGCACCTGTTTGTACAACAGACTGTGAGTAAAGCTTTGGAACTACATGCCCTGGTGTCCTCTACTTATTCCTGCGCCAACCTGCCCAGCACTGCTGCATCCTCTGCGCCTGACACTACACCATCTACGTGTCCCTTCACCTACACTGCCCTGGGACTACAGCCCTGCCTGTGGAGGGCTAAAACATCATTGCTGCACCACACCATCTGTCCCAGTGGATCTGTCTGCAGCATCAGCTTACATCCACATTGCCGAATACCACATGTGGCGTCACAAATCACTTATAAACGTTCACTACCACAAGCACACTGAAACAACCCCCTTGTATAATGGGCGCCCAGGGCCACGGGCCGGGTCGCCGCTGCTGTGACATCTCCCATTGAAGCTCATCGGGCCCGGTACCAAGTACCCCACAGCCCTGGGTGTGAGGGCGTCCCATTTTTGGCGTCACGAACAGGATGACGAGACCCAATGCCATCGGGTTCTGTGTGCCTAAGACTTAAACCTTTTGAAAATGTGCAGAAGACCCAATTTAATAGATTGTAAAATGAACGCTAAACATGGCAGCCGGTGCGGTGAAGAAGGGCGTGACAATATGGGTTGTCCTCAGAAAAGAGCGCGGACTGTCCTGGGCCTCCCCTGTGTGAACTTCTATGCGACAGCAACATGTATACTGGCTTGGTATGGAGGAGTTGGAAGAAGACGCCGCCCTCAGAAGGAGGGGTGAGAGCCAGTGGCGGAAAAGGAACCCAGGAAGGAGGAAGAACGCCAGAACGCCATGTTGGAAGGAGAAGGGAGGAGGCCTGCGGAGCGCGCGGAGGTTGAGCTGAATTTCCCCGGCGCCATGGCTGAAGGATCCAACCCCGTCTCCGGAATGAACCACCAGCAGCTGGAGGAGGAAATAGCCCAGCTGACGCACCGTTTACGACTGAGGCAGGAAGCCTTATGGACCTTAAATCTGCAGCATACCCAGGAGGGGCCTACACCCGCGGTACCCCAGTCATCGGTACCTGTCACCGCTGCATCGGATCTCCCCCAGGAAAACCCTGTAGCACCTGAGATGGCTGCAATGACCCCGGCAGCGTCTATGGGCATCTCACCGCCGCTGTGTGAAGTTTTGGGAGCTGAAGCGGAGGAAGGGGAGCTCCCGTCTGGACCTGACGTGGCTGCGCTGGTCCCACCAGACATTCCCGTGGACCGGACAACTACAACCACCACCGCTGCCGCTCGGGCCCGCACCGTACCTATACCGGGAATAGGATTGCGCCACCGGGAGACACCAGGTATAGATCCGGGCCCTCCTAACGGGTTACCCCCCGAATTTACCTTGTCAGAGGCTGGCCTGCTGCAGCTTGAAATGGGGGTGTTGGACGAGCCATCCGGGGGCAGCAGACTGTCGGAAATGGGGAGGTGGAAGAGGTCCCTACTGAGAAGGGTCTGGCTGTAGCAAGCGCACACGATTCGACACCTTCAGGGCTTGGAGGAGTCCACACCGCTTGGAGATATCGAAATCCCTTGGCCACAAAGCCCCCGTGTAGCTGCCTACCAACACCAACAGGCCACGGCATCCCTAGATGTCAGGCCACGCACCAGAGCAGCAGTACCAACTGCAAGGGAGGAACAGTATTCATTAGTACCAGCTACAACTCTTACTGAACTCCTGGTAGCAGAGACACCACCAGCAACCGTTGACATCGCCACCCTTGCTATACCTCAGGCAGCAGCCATGCCAGATGAGAATCGGCAATTCCTCAACCCATCTGGATACCCAGAGCATCTCCCCTGGAAGCAGCCCAAGCAATCCGTTTCCAGAAATCCAGGAGGGGATAACCAGCCATGATGTTGATCTAAACTAACTTTTGTTGCCCAGGAGGGTATTAGCAAGTTCCAGTTTTTCTATTTCTGATTATGATGTTTATTTGCTGATCCTGTTGTTGCCCAGTTTTTATTGGCAGCGTTTTTCTTAATTGAACTGTGGAGATCATGGACGCTGAGTGATCCAGAACTGTACTTGTAAATAGTTTGCACCTCTTTAGGTGCTCTCTTGGATTTACATAGGAAACTTTCCCTTGGAACAAGGACTACCTCGTTATAAGGACATTTCCAGACATGATGGCCGGACCAATGTCTATTCTTTGCACTTATGAATAATGCTTAGTATTTTTGAACAAGAAACTAGAAAGTGATAATGTGTAGTGACAGTATTAATGACTGATTTTATAAGGTCTAATTGAGCAAGAAATATAGAGAATGTTTTAATAAAGATGTGAAAAATTGAGTAAAAGTATGCAGGTGACGAACCAGGTGTTGACGGTTGTCACTCCGTAAGAAAGTAGAAAATGTGATAGATACCGAAGAAAAGAAATTTGATGATAGAAAATGTGTTACCCAAGCTGATAGTGAATTTGCTCCAGAGCACATTAAAATTAGGTAGCATAACTTTAAATATAGATAGACAGTTAACTTGTTTGCAACGTTCAAGAAACAGTGCCTCCCACATTGGGAAGTTTAGTATAAGACCTGTTTATTATGCAATATAAAATTTTTTGTATGTTCCTGTATTGTCAACTGTGTTTGCCTTGCAGCCCGCGGACGGGCTGTGTTTAACGGGGGGGATATGTGGCGCCCCTGAGGCTCAGTCGCCACAGAGGTACTGCACCTCCTCCTGAGGTGTGGTATCCCACCATCCAGGTAAGGTGGAGACTCCTGACCACACTCCAACACCTACACCCCACACCACAAAGTAGTGTAGCAAAGCACCTTCGGCGGCTCCCTGCTTGGAGTATAGCAAAGCACCCATTGGTGGCTCCCTGCTTGGAACACAAAACGTGCTGGGAGGTGGGTGGAGTTAGTTTACATTACAAGGAGCGGGAAGAATGTAGGATGAGCAGTCAGTTGGTTAGAGAGCTGGAGAGAAGATCCCCGGAGAGAGGGATAGATGGATGGAAGTGCTGCAGCAGATCCCAGTGACCTGGGTCTGCTGGCACGGGAGAGGAAGAGAGAGAGCAACGTGGCCTGAAAGCCTGATTCTCCATAGAAGGAAAGATTAGTACGGAACGTGAGGAGAAAAAGGGAACAGAGGACGTGGGTTGGAAGAGAACCCTTCCTAGAAGTTCTAAGCGCAAGGCCAGGGCCCGGTCCCCGAGGTTGTATGGATACTAATTGTCAAGCCCACAGCCGCAGGCATGGTCTCTGCTGCGCAGGAAGACCGGCGCCTATCTCGCAGCTCCACTGCTACTTTCCACCCTGTACGTGGCTCCAGACAATCAGCGGATCCTTTCTCTGCTATGAACCTGCATCCTCTTGGCAGGTCTCCTGGTTATGCTCTTAGAAGGCGCGCCCCGCTTCCAGCACATACTTAAAACAGCAGGGCACCTGTTGTCTATTAGGGCTGTGCTGTGATGCTCTGTGCATAAAAGGCATCCTCCCTCAAGAGGGAGTTGCCTGAACAATGTGTTCATTCTGTGGGATCGCTGCCTCCCACTCAGGCCACACTCTGCTTTGCTCTGCGTTCTAAAGGCTATTGCAATATTCTAATATCTCTGTCTCCTCAGAATCCTCCGCTGGCAGTTCCCGCTCCTGGATCCCTCTGGACACTCCGGTTCCTACTCCAGACTGACCAAGGCTCTCCTCTTGGAATCATCCAGTGACCATCGCAGGCTAGATCAGCCTTTCTGTGTTTACTCAGACCTTCCAGGACTCTCACCACCTCCTCTATACGGTCTGTATGGGTCGTCCCTCTGGTCCGGGCATCGCGGCATTAAGGTTATCTGGTGTTGCGACGGGGGAGCCCCTGTATAGGGGTACACCTTGCCCGGTGCTCCACTACGTGGTTCTGTGTCATAGAATCATAGAATCATAGAATCGTATAGTTGGAAGGGACCTCCTGGGCCATCTGGTCCAACCCCCTGCTCAAGGCAGGATTCGCTAAATCATCCCAGTCAGATGTCTGTCCAGCCTCTGTTTGAAGACTTCCATTGAAGGAGAACTCACCACTTCTCGTGGCAGCCTGTTCCACTCATTGATCACTCTAACTGTCAAAAAGTTTTTTCTAATATCTAATCTGTGTCTCCTCCCATTCAGTTTCATCCCATTGCTTCTAGTCTTTCCTTGTGCAAATGAGAATAAAGTTGATCCTTCTACAATGTGACAGCCCTTTAGATATTTGTAGACAGCTATTAAGTCTCCTCTCAGTCTTCTCTTTTGCAAACTAAACATTCCCAAATCCTGCAACCTTTCCTCATAAGACAGGGTTTGCAGACCGGTCACCATTCTGGTCGCTCTTTTCTGAACTTGCTCCAGTTTGTTGATGTCTTTTTTAAAATGTGGTGCCCAAAACTGGACACAATATTCCAGATGAGGTCTGACCAAAGAGGAGTAGAGGGAAATAATGACTTCACGTGATCTAGACTGTATGCTTCTGTTAATACATCCTAGAATTGCATTTGCCTTTTTTGCTGCTGCATCACACTGTTGACTCATATTCAGTCTGTGATCTATTAGTATACCCAAGTCTTTTTCACATGTGCTGTTGCTTAGCCCTATTCCTCCCATTCTGTATATGCTTTTTTCATTTTTATTGCCCAGATGTAGTACTTTGCATTTCTCCCTGTTAAAAACCATTCTGTTAGTTGCTGCCCACTTCTCCAGTTTATTTAAATCTTTTTGAATCCTCTCTCTCTCTTCTCTAGTATTAGCTATCCCTCCTAGCTTTGTGTCATCAGCAAATTTAATCAGTTTACCCTCAATTCCTTCATCTAAATCGTTGATAAAGATGTTGAACAATACAGGGCCCAGGACAGAGCCCTGTGGTACCCCACTTGAGACATTCTTCCAACTGGATGTGCAGCCATTTACGACCCCTCTTTGGGTCCGATCACTAAGCCAGTTATGAATCCACCTAACAGTTGCCTTGTCCATTCCATACTTAGTCATTTTTTCAATAAGGATTGTATGAGAGACTTTGTCAAATGCTTTGCTGAAGTCAAGATATACTATATCTACAGCATTTCCTTGATCCACCCAATCAGTGATACCGTCATAGAAGGAAATTAAGTTAGTCTGACATGACTTATTAGTTACAAACCCATGTTGACTCTGTTTAATCACTTCATTCTTATCCAGGTATTGACATACATGTTGTTTAATAATTTGTTCAAAGATCTTTCCTGGTATAGAAGTCAGACTCACCGGCCTATAGTTGCCTGGGTCCACCTTCTTCCCCTTTTTGAAGATAGGAACAACATTTGCTCTTCTCCAGTCTTCTGGCACTTCTCCTGTTCTCCAAGAATTTTCAAAGATTATGGAGAGGGGTTCAAAAATTTCTTCTGCTATCTCCTTCAGTACTCTGGGGTGTAATTCATCTGGACCTGGAGACTTGAATTCATTTAGGTTAGCTAAGTGTTTCCTCACTATCTTTCTGTTTATAGATATCCTGGATTCTTCTATTCCCTTAATAGGACAGTGAATAACAGTTGATGTTACATTTCCTTTCTGAGAGAAAACAGATGCAAAATAGGAATTTAAAAGTTCAGCCTTCTCAACATCCTGTCTTACCATTTCATCATTTTCATCCTGTAAAAATCCTATAGCATCTTTGACTTTTCTTTTACTTTTGACATATCCCCAAAATCCTTTATTATTGCTTTTGACATCTCTTGCAAGCCTCAATTCATTTTCAGCTTTAGATAATCTGATTTGTGCCCTGCAGGTTCTGCAGACAGCATTATATTCTTCTTTAGATATGCCTCCCTCTTTCCATTTTATAAACATTTTTTTCTTCCTTTTTAGCATGTGCTTAAGTTCTGTGTTCATCCATCCTGGTTTCCTTAAATGCTTCCTATTCTTCCCTCTTTTCGGAATTGTTAACAACTGTGCTTTGAGAATTTCATTTTTCAAGATTTCCCATCCTTCCTGGACATTTTTGTCTTTAAGGATATCCAGCCATTGGATCCCTCCAATTCTCTTTCTGAATCCCTTAAAATCTGCCTTTCTGAAATCTAACCTTGACGTCTGAGTCTTCACAGGTCTTCCGCCTCTAGTTATCCAAAATTCTAAAATAGCATGGTCGCTACCTCCTAGGGTCCCAGCCACTTTTACCTCCTCAACCATTTCCTCCCTGTTTATAAGGATTAGATCCAAGGTAGCAGTTCCCCTTGTTTTCTCCCTTACCTTTTGGAAGATAAAGTTGTCAGCAACAGAGGATAAGAATTTCCTTGACCTGTTAGTTTTGCCTGAGAGAGATTCCCAACAAATGTCTGGATAGTTGAAATCTCCCATGACAACTATGTCATATTTTTTGGAGAACTTGGCCATTTGATGCATAAAGAGTTCATCCATATCTTCAGCTTGCACAGGCGGCCTGTAGTAAATGCCTACAATGGTGTCCTTTCCATTGTTCTGTCCTTGTATTCTTACCCAAACAGTTTCCACAGAACTCCCAGTCTCTGAAGCTTCAATCTCTGTGCAGATATACGCGTTTCTAACATACAATGCGACACCCCCTCCTCGTTTATCAAGTCTGTTTCTTGCAAATAAGTTGTATCCTTCTAGTCTTGTATTCCAATCATGTGTATTGTCCCACCAAGTTTCAGTGATTCCAATGACATCATATTTCTTTTCCTGTGTTAGTAGTTCCAATTCTCCTTGTTTGTTGCCCATGCTTTGTGCATTAGTATAGAAGCACTTTAGTTTGTGATTGGTTTCTCTTTCTCCAATATTTTTATTAATTAGATTCTTTCGTCTTTGTTCTTCCTTTCCACTTCTAATAGCAGAGTTCTCAATAGCATTTGTCAGGTGTATGGCTTTTTCTGGTCTTTTGCTTCCCTTCCCATGTTGTTCTAGTTTAAAGCTCTCCTTACAAGTGTAGCGGTCCAGAGGGTTCTTCCCTCAGGCACCTTTGTTTGCTTTATTTAATAAACATCTTTAGTTTATTTGAAGCTCTTCTCCTGTCTCTTGTGTATCTGGTATACAGCTACCACTGCACCATCAGTGGTCTAGTGGGTCCACTATACATCTTCACGCCCTGTGGGCGTAACACTAATGGTCCTGCAGCAGACACCGGAGGAATAGAAGTAGTGACCACTTTATTCCCACACAAGACTTGTGGGCACAACAGCAACTGGATAGTGAGCCGGGACTTAGTAGCAAGGAGTCCCCGAAGCAGGCTACAGATGCCTGCCGTACAAGTAGAGTTCATAAGAACATCGGACAGGAGGAACTCCAGTGTAACTCAGTACTAGGAGAACTTCACTTAAAGGCGCTATAAGAGGAGACGTGCAGAAAGACACATGTTGGCGGAGTGTTGGAAAGGAGTGTTCCATCTGGCCTGGAGGTTGACTGAGTCCCTGACCCGGAGGACACGGCACGGAGGCAGGCACCTGTTTGTACAACAGACTGTGAGTAAAGCTTTGGAACTACATGCCCTGGTGTCCTCTACTTATTCCTGCGCCAACCTGCCCAGCATTGTTGCATCCTCTGCACCTGACACTACACCATCTACGTGTCACTTCACCTACACTGCCCTGGGACTACAGCCCTGCTCATATCACATGTACAAGAGCCGTGGGGGGGGGGTGGATTCACTGACTGTGTGCTCAGTAGACTCATTATGGGAATTGTCTCTTTAAATATCTTGGCCACCACTACCCACCCCGGTCACCCTTGGCTTCAGTGCATAGAGGTGGGAGGAACTATGGGCGTGGGGAGCAGTGAATATTCATTTCTCTTTAGCAGCGAGCTCAGGCTTTAGCCAATCAGCTGGCTTCTGTCTCCTGTCACCTGCTGTTGTTCCGCCGTTGCTGCTCCGCTGGCGCCAGGTGGGCCCACTCTGACTCATAGGTGCCAAAGCGGCTGTGTGGTGTGCCGCTATTAGCGACACACCACTGGCTGGGGGCCCCTTCCTAGTCTGCTTGCTCCTATCGCCGACCCTGTATGCCAGCAGATGTCAGTGCCTTGGCCCACCCAAGGCACTGTGTGACAGCATGGACTTGCCATCTAGACAATTTACAAAAAGGGCTCTTAGATGCAGGTTCCTTCAGATTATACTTTATTGCAACAGAAAAGAAACTCTTCAATATCAAACGTAGAAATAGTCTATCAATGCAGATTCCATAATATGCAATGTTTATTGCATTATTGTTAAAATATGGTATAAAACATGAGCTCATGTCATGAACTACATGTTTTAGCAGGTTATGCCTTATTCATGGCCTACAAGGTCAGCAAAGGTCGGTGGTTAGTTAAAAGCCTGTTTACACAGACTGACCAGACTTCAGATGCGCACTGAACGATCAGTAATAGATGAACAAAGAAGAGTACATAGCCGAGAATGGTGATCTTTTGTGTGTTGGAAAAGATCATTACACCTGACGAATGAGTGTTTTGCTTTTTCACTGGGTAATCTGCCTGTTTAGACAGCACAATTACAAGTAATGCTCATTCATAAGAGTACCTTTTTTAATATTTTGTTTGATATAATGAACGTAATATTTGTAGTGCTAAAACATACGCTTAAAGGGTTCCTCATGCCAAAATAAGTACATACCAGGTATAGACAAACATGATATCGTTTGTTTATTGAGACTTAACATTTTCAATTTGTAACATGGGATTAACTTCTAGGGTTTTGGAGAAGTGTCACATGTCTTCTTTAGCTCTTCTGGTTCTTCACCATGTTTAAAAACACTCACAGTCACTTGGCCAACCTCAGAACCATATTTATTTTTAACAGTAATGCTGTAGCGCCCAGAATCTTCAGCACAGATCTTCTCTATAGTCAAAGTTACAATTGTTCCCTTAATGTCCAGCTTGTAGCGGTCTTTAAAGACCACAGTCTTCTCATTCTTTACCCAAGAGACCTCAGGAGCAGGATCTCCAGATATGTGACATGTTAAACACAGGGTCTAGAAAAGAGAGGAAAAGTTTCACAAGTTAGTTGCATGGTAAGCACAAAATAACATTTGTCATAAAGGGACTCAGTCAGCTCCAAAATGCTATAAAGGTATATCATAGCCTATAATACAGGTGTATTAGCCTCTATCAAAATCAAACATGTAGTATAGCCTTTTTAGTGGTTTAAATGGTTTTAAAACACTTTGTTTCATATGCAAATAAGGGATCTTCAGTGCACCCTTGGTGTAGCCAAGATCTGAGTAGATTGTTACCCGCCTCAATCTGCATATTAAGTATGGTCATATCTTGATTGACAGCGCTAGCACGAGCACTAACCCTCTAACTGTGCTCACATAGTCTTATTGCCAGCTCTCAATTCGGGCTCTTGTCTGCAGTATAGTACCAAGCAGCAACCACAGAGAAGAGCCAGTGATGTGAGACAGCAATGACACTATGTGAGTCTCACTGTATTGTCCATTCGGAGGTGGAAAGTCATTGATTGACATGACCGAACTCAAACAGCAGTTCTGCACCTACGCACAGACATTGCAGCTGTAAGGGGGTGAAGCACCGAAGGAGCCGAGGGGGTGGTTGCCTTCCCAGCT
Source organism: Dendrobates tinctorius (assembly GCF_039654945.1). Taxonomy (NCBI): domain Eukaryota; kingdom Metazoa; phylum Chordata; class Amphibia; order Anura; family Dendrobatidae; genus Dendrobates; species Dendrobates tinctorius. Next base: position 24,822,439 of record NW_027361675.1, on the reverse strand, counting down.
CCTTGCTCGGAACCATTGAGTAGGGCGTTAGGTTCCCCAGGGGGCACTTTAGGAGACTGCACTGAAGCCAGGAACAGGAAGAAGGGAGGACTGGGAGCAGGAAAACTGCGGGCGCTTTCCTCAGAGCAGCGCAGAGACCTGAGAGGAGAGGACACTGACGCAGGAGGGGAGAGTACATGGGTACAGCCGCTGGAGTCAGAGAGGCCGCGGGCACAGGCGGTGGTCAGTGAGTACGTGAAGCCTGGTACTGCACTGTCAGGAAGGGTGCTGACTCCCCTCCTTGATAAGACGTCGCCTCACAGAGACGGTGTACCGCGACCAGACGTTTCCCCGCAGAGAGACCGGGTTAACTGCTGAAACACTCCCCTGTGACCAAGGGGCGTTCAGTAATGGGACAGTGACCTGTACAGAGTGACTGTGTTACGTACAGGGTTGCGGTGACTGGTGTGTAAAGGCAGAGCCCCTGACCTCGGTGGGAGAACACCGCTGCCAAAGCAGAGAGAAGGACTTGGAGCAAAGGGGAATATTGTCAGCCTCAGACCCCTTTGGCTCCTACGTTAACCCCTTATACCCCAGCTGGACTACATTAAGGGCCCCGGAGGCAGAGGACAGCAAGCACCGCTGGTGCCTCGGTGCCAATGTTGGACAAGAGTAATCCCTGCAATCAAGATCCCTGAGGACTGATAAGTTTGTCTTATAGGAGAATAACTTTTATACTGTTTGCATACTGTATATGCCTCTCTGTTATTGATATAACCTGTTCCTATCATATTCACCTCTATACTGTCTGTTTACCAGTATAATTCCCTGTAAATAAACCTCCCCTTTTACTGTTGGTCTGCCTGCTCTGTGGTGACATATACCTCTCCTGCACGTTATTACACAGCCATGGTCACAAAGTGTCATTGCTTGCTCCTGTCGGTACTGTACTGCCGGCAGGAACCAGCGATTAGAGCCGTCAATAACATTATATGAGTGCAGCTGCAGAGTTCAGGTAGTTGTGCTCAATATATAAATTGAAGGGGCATAATGATGAGTTAAGCCCTTGTCCATGCCAAAGGGACATCAGAGATTACATATTTGTATGCAAAATATTTTTTTTATGCCTACTAATCCACTAAAATCATACTACCGCTATGCAGACTCCCTTTAAACTACATATATTTTTTTGCCCCTATTGCAAAATGTATGACCTGTTATTATATAAAACTATTACTAGAGAGATTGAAAACAGCAAGATATATGGGATGTACACTGTATGCAATAATGATATGGAGTCTGTCATATTATAGATCACATTATTGGCAGCAAGGAAATACTCATCAAGGAAACAATGCTCTCTAATTTTATAACTTTAGTAAGAAATACCTTGTCCACCATTATTGTTGCCAGATCAGGAAGACCACGGACCACCTTAGCACGATCTAGGAATATAAACCACAGGTCACACAGTAAATTCTACAGCAAATGTCATCACACCAACTTGACCGCAATCATTAATGGAAACGTTTCAGTGGCAACCCAGGATTTCATCACGTTAGCTGTGATTGTAGTGAAACCCAACTATGTAGCTGTGCAGATTAGAATCTAACAGATGGTAATCAATGGCCAAAGTGACATCTCTTTGTATTGGTTTTCATCTGTATTATTCTATGTTTTCCGTTCTGATGATCAGATTCCACCTGATGGCTTGGTTTTGGAGGATACCATTTAAGTTGAGGGAAACACTGAAACTGACTATCGTGTGTTCTGATAACCAAACGTTGTTCTGGTGCCGAAACCCGGGACGTTGTTACCTTGTGATAATTGCATTTGTCTTAACTGCATACTTCAAAATGACTGGTGGGTCATAAATGAATAAAACCTACATTCAGTGCTAACATTTATAGATAAGTGTAAAGGCTTATGCAGATAGCAGAGCCCAGTGCACATGGCCTGTGCATCCCCTCAGTGTGGAGCTATGCAGACCCTCTACTGTGGTGCAGGCTTTATTAGGCGCTAATGTGGCGCCCCCAGGAGTGTGGTCGCCACAGTGGCTTTGCCGTCCTCCAGGGGAGGGTAATGCCAGGCTTGGAGGCAATGATGGGTCTCTCTCGCAGTCAATCAATGCATGCAACACAGTTCTACTCCAGGCCAGCAGGGGGAACTCTGAACCGGGATTAAGGAGAGGAGTGCTCTCTGAGGGCCAAGAGGAAGGAGTGGTCAGTTAGTCTGCAGAGGGTGAAGTGTGCAGACGTGTGGAGAGAAGCTGGAGGTCGAGCTGGGAAAGGAGAGCTCCCTCACAGTGAGCGCATGAACTGGAGCCTGGTCTCCACGGTTGTACAGATACTAACGGTCCTACAACAGATACCAGAGTAGTAGGAGGCTGTAAATGCCCTACTCCCATCTAAGACTTGAGGGCACAACAGCAGCTTGGATAGAGAGCCGGGAATCAGGAGAAAGGAGCCCCCGAGATAGGCTACAGCTGTCTGCCGTGCAAGTAAGGTTCTTGAGAACATCTGACAGAAGGAACTTCAGTGTAACACAATACTAGGAGTACTTCATTCAAACAAGCGCTAGAAAGGAGACTGCACAGCCCGTCTGCTGAGAGAGAATCCCTGAGCTGCTTCCAGGCTAGCCTGCTCCGTTACCATCTGTAATCAGGACCCTGGACTGCAGTTATCAAGTAAAGGTACAGAAACTGCACCCCGCTGTGTCTTGTCTGCTTCCTACCCTTACGGCACTGCTACATCCCCGTGCCAACCACCTCTACACTGCCCTGGGACTATAGCTTCACCTGTGGGGAGCTTTTACATCCTTGCTGCACCCTACCATCTGTCCCAGCGGATCTGCATGCAGCGTCGGCTTAACACCTCCCTTGCCGAGCACCACAGGTGGCGTCACAAACTATTCCATTCTATTAACTACATTCCCCCGTTACTTGGGCGCCCAGGGCCACGGACCAGGTCACTGCTGCTGTGATACATTCCACTGACACCGGCCTGGTACCGAGTACCCCACAGCCCTGGGAGGGCGACCCAATTTGGCGTCACGAACAGGATTACTGAGCCCGGTACCCCCCCGGGTCCTGTGTGCCATAGACTGTGTTTGTAAAATTGGCGCCAATAGCCGCCATTACCGCACTGCTTGGCGCGTGCGGGAAGAAGGGGCAGACCTTCGTGGGCGCAGCCTGCTGCAGAGCGCAAAGAAGGGAAGTGCCGCGCGGGAAGAGAGGACAGAGCGCAAGAGAAGGAGGAGCGGAGGCCTACAGCCCGGAGCATCGGGCCAGTGAAGCGGCTGCTGGTGAGCTCACATAACCCCCGGCCCTGGCTAACGTTAACTAGGGGGGAAGAGGATGTAGTGCCAGATGGCACTGCAGCGGCAGGCGCCATTTCCAAAACCCCATTGCACCGATAGGAGGAGTGCCCGCTGCAGCGGTCTCCATAATGCCGCTGTCTATGCCCTACATACCGGGAGCTGCCTGGCTACCGCAGTACTCGGGTGAGTCACATACCCTGAGTGAATTTAAAGAGAGACTGTGCAGTTTGTTTAAAGTATACCCTCTATCTGAAAGCCAGAAAGTGAATATCCTGATTGGACAGCTAATGGGTGCAGCGCAGAGAGAGGTGAAAGCCTGGCAGGACACTGATAAAGAGACTGTTGCAAAGATCCTGACCAAGCTGAGAAGCACCTTTGACACCCGCACTGCAGATGAAATCAAGATGAGGTTCTTTGGCTGGAAACAGAAGGCACAGGACAGTATCAGGGACTATGCTCTCAACCTGCAGGAGGCGCTGCGAGCAGTTAAGCAAGTTGATCCTGACAGTGTGAAGGAGGAAGATAAACTGTTAAAGGAGCAGTTCATTGAAGGACTCCTATCCAGTACCCACAGAGGACAGTTGCGTATCATAACCCTGCAAAACCCTGATCTGGACTTTGCTGATTTTAAGGACAGGGCTATTCGGGTACTGCAGTAATCCACTGACAGCCGTCCAGCGCCCCCTAGGCGCCCAGCGATCACCTACCATCAGGAAGCAACATTTTTTCCTTCCATCCCTGTGGAGGCTGATGCACAGACTCTGGATAAAGATCCAACTGAGGAGCTGCGTCTTCAGGTCCAGGCATTGACCAAAGGGATGGCTGCACTTACGAAAACCGTGCAGTCCCTGCAAGTGTCCTCCAAAGAAAAGATCCAGCTTGCTTCCAGTCCAGAGGATGTCCCGTGGCTCCAGAGGAGGAGAACCCCGCCACTTCGAGGAAGGAACAACGATCGCTATGACCAGGACGGATGTCCCATCTGTCGTCGCTGCTACAAGGCAGGTCATCTTGCAAGATTTTGTCCTTTAAACGAGCAACCCCTGGGGCAGAGGGCCAACCCCCAGGAATAGGATCCCCAGGCCCAATGAACTGGCGAGCCAAGTATGTGGGAGGGAGACCGATCCTTCCTGTAGTGATTGACGGCATCCCCATGAACGCTTTGCTGGACCACTATGGTGGTGACCACTATGCCGTACATTCTTTACAAGAGGTATTGGGCTGAATCTGAACTTACCCATGGCCCAACTGATGAACTGACAGTAGTTGCTATTAGAGATGAGCGACTTTGCCTTTTTTTGGGTCGAGTCGGGTTTCGCAAAAGTCGGGTCGAACGAAATCGTCCGATTATCGTGAAAAGTCGAAGGTCGACTGAAACACGAAACCCAATGCAAGTCAATGGGGAGGCAAAGTCGGCAGGGAGTGGAGGACAGGAAACACACCTACAGTGCCCCTTTGAATGCCAAAAACATCAATTCTTATTACTGAAGCATTTCAAACTTAACTTACTTCATAATACTAGTTATGCACTGAAAAATGGGGGTTATTTGGCTAAATTTGTGGGGGGGTAGGGCTGGCTCCAGGTTTTCATGTGCCCTGGGCCAAAGAGTGCCCCTTTAACACATAGCACAACTCATGATGCTCCGATACGGCAGAGAAATAGCGGCATAGTACAATGTACATAGTACATAGTGCATAGTACAATAGTTCACTTTTTACATCTCATGACTGATATCCATTTTAAATTCTCCAATAGCTCCAAAAACGGACAGTATATTACTCCATACAGTATTATGGCCACCGCATAGTGCACTATACAGAGTAATGAGGCCCATATATTTCTCCATACAGAATCATTGGTCCCATATAATGTTTGAAACAGTATATAATGAGCTCCACATAATGCTGCAGTATATGTTGGTCCCCATGGATGAAGCTGCACTGTCTGATGGGCCCAAATAATGCTCTATATATAATGGGCCCCATTTCTAATGCTCTAGTGTATAATGGGCCCTGTAAATGCTGCTCAGTGTCTAATGTCCACCTTTGGAATGCTCCAGTGTATGGTGGGCCCCATATATCTATCTCCAGAGTATAGTGCTCCCCAAAAATTGCTGTCCCAACATTGAAAACAATTAAATAAGTCTCCTCAAATAAGTCTCCTCGCTAGGGAATCCCTGTACTAGTCTGGGCGTACAGACGTGATGTCATTGCGCTCTCTGATCAGAATATCACTGTCAGGAAACGCGGAAGGAGGCATGGCAGTGGAGCAGGGAGAGGTAAGTATTTCAACTTGCAAGTGCTGTGATCCTGAGCAAGCAGGGGTGGCCCACTCGTTGACGACGGCACTGACACAGGGCCCTTCATAGTACGGCGGTGTGTCTGACGGCGGGTGGGCCGAACCTGCACTTTCATCTGCACCTTCCTCTTTGTCACCGTGTAAGATGGTACAGTATATGGGAAGGGTAACCTGAGTTTCATCAGGGTCAGATTCTGGCTGTGTAGAGTGCGCGGAGAATGTAGTGGTCTGGGTCAATGTACCAGCAGAATCATCTAGCAGTGGCTGGGCATCAGTGCACTTGTGACGCCCCCAGGAGTATGGTCGCCACAGTGGCATTACCTTCCTCCTAGGGAGTGTGATGTCATGCTTGGGAGCAACGAAGGATCTCTCTAGCAGTTAAACCAACACACAACACATTTCCCACTCCAGACCAGCAGGGAGACCTCTGAACCTGACTGCTCAGGAGCTGCTCTCTGTGGTTGGGAGGAGATAAGTTAGGGCAGTCTGTGAAGGGAAGGGGAAGTGTGTGGACGTGAGAAGGGGAGCTGGAGGATGAGCAGAGTTAAGGCTCACTCCTAGCTGGAGCGCATGGTCCGGATTCCGGTCTCCGAGTTTGTAGGGACACTGATGTTCCTGCAGCCGAAACCGGAGGAAGTAGCAGTTGTAAATGCTCTGTACACAACTAAGGCTCAGAAGCCCCAGCAGCAACGTGTGGGAGCCAGAAGGAAAAGGCTACGGCTGCCTGCCATACGAGAAAGTTCCAAAAGAGAGTCAACAGGGGGAACTTCATTGAACTCAGCACTGCGAGTACCTCAGATAAGCGCTAGAACGGAGGCCATACTACCTATCTGCAGAGACAGAATTCCAAATTGGCTTCCAGGTTGACCAACTCCTTCTCCATCTGTACTCTGGGTCCTGGACGGCACTTACCAAGTACAGGTAAAGGAACTACACGACTGTGTCTGTCATCTTTCTCCTTCGCCTGGCACATGGCTCTGCTACATCCTGCACTGCACACCATCTACCAACTCTTTCATCTGCCCTGCAACTACAGCCCTACCTGTGCAGGGCTTCTACATCTTAGCTGCACCACAACATCTGTCCCAGGGAAGCGACACTGCATCGCTGGTCAATCTAATCAGAAACCACAGGTGGTGTCACGTATCATTCACCTATAAACGTAATTCACCCCTTTGCATGGACGTCCAGGGCCATGGAACGGGTCACCACCACCGTGACACCTCCCTGTGAGACACCGGCCCGGTACCGATTAACCCCACTGCCCTGGCTGGCCACCCACACTCCATGTCAGATTCATCTTGGACTGGGGAATTCACAATTTGACTTGATAACCCAGGCATGGTATGATAGAAAGAGCGGCATGGACTAATGTGAAGTGTGGCCTGCTGCATCATTCACTTTGAGTGGGGGTGCAGAACACAAGGAAAGGGGTTCTTCCTGACCAGGAGCCAGCACTTGACGACTCAGTGTTTGCATTTTTTGAAACTTCAGAAGAGGAGGACATATTTGCTGGAGTCTGTTTCGGCAATGCAAGCCAAAACCAGTTCCTCATGCTCCGGCTTTAAAAGCGGTTAACCTACTCCCAGAAAAGGTAGCCTTCCAGGTGTTCCGGGGCCAGACCATGACGCAGGCTCAACACCTCCTGCCTTAGCTGCTATTGTGCTTTTGCCACTACCAGCAGATGCACCACCACCATCAGCACCAGCTGCCCCCCCCACGCCCACGTCCGCGGCCTCTTCCTCCAAACTTCAAAATTTAGCACAAAATAGACACAAAATAACATCAGATATAAGGCACTGTATCAGAAGCGTACAGCTCTATTCAGTCAAAGGATAATTGTCAATCTCCATATATATGCCATCAGTCACACAGAGACGCTCACAGGCTCAGTATGGATTAGACAAGAATATAAAAAGTAGACAAAGTGTACAGTATCATCAGATAGCAGGTATATATAGCATAGTTTAAACATTAACAATGTACGTCTATATATCAGGAGTAGTGTTGAGCCACCACGCTAGCGTTTTGGTTCGTCGCACAGGAGGCAAGTTCGTCGAATGTTCGTCGAACCACATTGAAAACAATGGCAGGCAAATACAAACACATACAAACACAGAAAACAATTACAAAACACCTTGAAAGATGTCCCAAAGCCGAAAAAATGCTCAGAAGACAAAAATTAACATATGGAAAAGGGCAACTACATTTAGAAAAGAGGTGGAGGAGTAAAAGGAGGAGGTGGAGGAGACACAGATATAGGCTTGTCATGCCCTTATGAAGTCAAGAAAGGCTGGAATAAAAATGTAAAATACAAACCCCCCAAAAAAAAGTCAGAAATCGAACACGATCATATACCGTCGGACTTCCCACCAATAAATTATGCCAACTGGCGATCGGGCGGTGTTATTCCCACGAACCTCCAAACAGCATCCATGAAGGCAAAGTGTTTGCTTTCCGGGGGCAGTATGATTGCAAAGCTGAACCTTAAAGGAATGTCCAAAAGGGCACCACCAGGAGTGGAGCCTGCGGCTTAATTGGACTCCACCTGGGAAACCACAACCATGCCACCTCAAGAAAAGATGCACACATTGAAAGTTTTGTCGATTCTGTTTGTGGTGTGGTATGCCCGTTTGTAGTTGTGCTAGCGATTTGTCAGCTTTATTCCGTTAACGAACGAGACTCCGGCATGCCCCCCCGCGGTACGCGTCAAGCTTACTAGAGGGATACGCGAGGCTCTGGCACGCGAGATCGAGCAATAACAGGTCTATCATGGCCTTACATGTCCGGGGCTGCATGCGTGCTACACTGAAAGGACCAGCTTTTGTCGCTTACAGGTGCAGATAACCCGCTGAACACCATTAGTGATGGGGATCTGTGATTCCAATTATTCCCCGCGAACGATGATTTCCCAGTAAGTGCAGGTCAACCGCAATTCCTGAATTAGGCCTAACCGGCATTCCTGAAAAAATGCAAAAAATTACGTGTCCAAACCACAGGTGCTGTAGCTTGCTTAACAGCTCGGCAGCCGTTCTCAGGCCCAGTATGGATTCGACAAGATTCTAGAAAGTTGATAAAGGGTACAGTTTCACAGGATAACACGTATATATGCAGCATAGTTGGACAAAGGTGAGAAAGGGTACCGTATCACTGGATAACAGGTATGTATACCATAGTTTACACATTAAAAACCTATGTCTATAGATCAGGAGGCAGGCTCAGACGTTCTCAGGTCCAGTATGGATTAGACGTGATTGGACAAAGGTGACAAAGGTTACTGTATCACTGGATAACAGGTATGTATACCATAGTTTACACATTAAAAACCTATGTCTATAGATCAGGAGGCAGACTCAGACGTTCTCAGGTCCAGTATGGATTTGACCAGATTGTACAAAGTTGAGAAAGGGTACATTATCACTGGATAGCAGGTATATATAGCATAGTTTAAACATTTAAAATCTCCGTGATCTCAGTATGGATTAGACAACAATCTAAAAAGTCGAAAAAAGGAAATGTATTTGAAGCGTACACCAGTATACACTTTTGGTGGTATTTTTTAATCTTCATATATATTTCTGTCTCAGTAAGAAAGTCCAGACTCTCCGCAATAGGAAATGAGATGCATACAATTACTGACAAAGTCTAGTGATTGCAGAAATCTAGGAATTACTATTCACGGGAAAAACTTCCGTCACAATTCTCAGAGGCGATGCTGACCCTCAATTAATTAGTGTGTGGAGACAGCAAAAACCTTTCTTTGTGAAGAAAGTGTTGCTGTATCGCAGTACTGTTTATCCCATCGCCGTTACTCATATCCATCCAATTTTGATCACAGGGAGATATGTAAACATGGTGCTCACTGCCTATCATGATCTGTCACGTAACTTTGGAGTGCAAAACACAGAAGCCACAGGCCGTAAGCGATTCAATTGGATTGGCATGAGAGGGCACATTTAACCCCTTCACCCCCAAGGGTGGTTTGAACGTTCATGACCGGGCCAATTTTTACAATTCTGACCACTGTACATTTATGAGGTCATAACTCTGGAATGCTTCCATGGATCCCGGTGATTCTGACATTGTTTTCTCATGACATATTGTACTTCATGATAGTGGTAAAATTTCATTCAAATAACTTGCGTTTACTTGTGAGAAAAATGGAAATTTGGCAAAAATTTTGAAAATTTCGCAATTTTCCAACTTTGAATTTTTATGCCCTTAAATCACAGAGATACGGCACACAAAAAACTTGATAACTAACATTTCCCACATGTTTACTTTACATCAGCACAATTTTGGAACCAAAATTTTTTTTTGTTAGGAAGTTATAAGGGTTAAAAGTTGACCAGCGATTTCTCATTTTTACAACACCATTTTATTTTTACGGACCACATCACATTTGAAGCCACTTTGAGGGGTCTATATGATAAAAAATACCCAAAAGTGACACCATTCTAAAAACTGCACCCCTTAAGGTGCTCAAAACCACATTCAAGAAGTTTATTAACCCTTTAGGTGCATCATAGGAATTTTTTTGAATATTTAGAAAAAAAAATGAACATCTAACTTTTTTTCCACAAAAAAAATACTTCAGGTTCAATTTTTTTTATTTTACCAAGGGTAACAGGAGAAATTGTGCTGCAAAAGTTATTGTGCAATTTGTCCTGAGTACGCTGATACCTGATATGTGGGGGGGAACGACTGTTTCGGCGCATGGCAGAGCTCAGAATAGAAGGAGTGCCGTTTGACTTTTTCAATGTAAAATTGGCTGGAATTCAGATCGGACGCCATGTCACGTTTGGAGAGTCCCTGATGTACCTAAACAGTGGAAACCTCCTACAAGTGACCCCATTTTGGAAACTAGACCCCCCAAGGAACTTATCTAGATATGTGGTGAGAACTTTGAACCCACAAGGGCTTTACAGAAGTTTATAACGTACAGTGGTACAATTAAAAAATCATATTTTTTCCACAAAAATGATCTTTTCACCCTCAATTCTTATTTTTCCAAGGGTAACAGGACCCTAAAAGTTATTGTTCAATTTGTCCTGAGTACGCTGATACCCCACATGTGGGGGTAAACCACTATTTGGGCGCATGGCAGAGCTCGGAAGGGAAGCAGCGCCATTTGACGTTTTTGGCTGGAATTGAGATCGGACACCATGTCGCGATTGGAAAACCCCTGATGTACCTAAACAGTGGAAACTCCCCACAAATGACACCATTTTGGAAACTAGACCCCACAAGGAACTTATCTAGATGTGTGGTGAGCACTTTGAACCCCCCCGTGCTTCACAGAAGTTTATAACGCCCGGGCGTGAAAATAAAAAATTCGTATTTTTTCCACAAACATGATCTTTTAGTCACCATTTTTTTTATTTTCCCAAGGGTACCAGGAGAAATTGGACCCCAAAAGTTGTTGTCCAATTTGTCCTGAGTATGCTGATACCCCATATGTGTGAGAAAACTACTGTATGGGCACACGTCGGGGCTCGGAAGGGAAGTAGTGACGTTTTGGAATGCAGACTTTGATGGAATGGTCTGCGGGTGTCATGTTGCCTTTGGAGAGCCCCTAATGTACCTAGACAGTGGAAACCCCCACAAATGACCCCATTTTGGAAACGAGACCCCCTAAGGAACTTATCTAGATGTGTGGTGAGCACTTTGAACCCCCAAGGGCTTCACAGAAGTTTATAATGCCAGGGCATGAAAATAAAAAAATCGTATTTTTTCCACAAACATGATAAATTAGTCCCCAATTTTTTCATTTTCCCAAGGGTACCAGGAGAAATTGGACCCCAAAAGTTGTTGTCCAATTTGTCATGAGTACGCTGACACCCCATATGTGGGAGAAAACTACTGTATGGACACACGTCGGGGCTCGGAAGGGAAGTAGTGACGTTTTGGAATGCAGACTTTGATGCAATGGTCTGCGGGTGTCATGTGCTTTTGGAGAGCCCCTGATGTACCTAAACTATTGAAACTCCCCACAAGTGACCCCATTTTGGACACTAGACCCCCCACGGAACTTATCTAGATGTGTGATGAGCACTTTGAGCCCCCCAAGTGCTTCACAGAAGTTTATAACGCTCGGACGTGAAAATAAAAGAATCATTTTTTTCCACAAAAATGATATTTTTGCCCCCAATTTTTTATTTTCCTAAGGGTAACAGGAGAAATTGGACCCCAAAAATTGTTTCGCAATTTGTCCTGAGTAGGTTGATACCCTACTTGTGGGGGTAAAACACTGTTTGGGCGCATGGCAGAGCTTGGAAGGGAAGGAGCACCATTTGACTTTTTCAACTCAGAATTGGCTGGAATTGAGATCAGACGCCATGTTGCATTTGGAGAGCCCCTGATTTGCCCAAACAGTGGAAACCCCCAATTCTAACTCCAACCCGAACCCCAACACACCCCTAACCCTAATCTCAGCCCTAACCCTAGCCCTAACCCTAACCCTAATGGGAAAATGGAAATAAATACATTTTTTTTATTTTATTATTTTTCCCTTACTAAGGCTAGTTTCACACTTGCTTTTTTTTGCAGCGCGTTTTTCCCGCAAAAAAACGCATTGAAAAAACGCATACATAAGCATACAACTGCTGCGTTTTTTTCAAGCATTTTTATGAGCATGCATGAAAAAAACGCAGCGTTTTTATGCGTTTGTATGCGTTTTTAGTGCGTTTTTACCGCGTTTGCGTTTTTTTCCAACATTTTTAGGTGGCCCCTCACACTACCCAAACCATGACTTTACTAACCCTAACCCTGACCCTAACCCTAACCCTGACCCTAACCCTTAACCAAATCATACTTAACCCTAACCCAAACCCTAAACCCTAACTAACCCTAACCCTAACCCTGACCCTAACCCTAACCCTGACCCTAACCCTGACCCTTAACAGAACCATACTTAACCCTAACCCTGACCCTAACCCTAACCCTGACCCTAACCCTAACCCTAACACTTAACAAAACCATACTTAACCCTAATCCTGACCCTAACCCTGACCCTAATCCTTAACAAAACCATACTTAACCCTAACCCTGACCCTAACCCTAACCCTGACCCTAACCCTAACCCTGACCCTAACCCTAACCCTGACCCTAACAAAACCATACTTAACCCTAATCCTGACCCTAACCCTGACCCTAACCCTTAACAAAACCATACTTAACCCTAACCCTGACCCTAACCCTAACCCTGACCCCAACCCTAACCCTAACCCTGACCCTAACCCTGACCCTAACCCTTAACAAAACCATACTTAACCCTAATCCTGACCCTAACCCTGACCCTAACCCTTAACCAAACCATACTTAACCCTAACCCTGACCCAAACCCCAACCCTAACCCTGACCCTGACCCTAACCCTAACCCTAAACCCCCTTAACTAACCCTAACTCTAACCCAAACCCCTAAATTCCATGGTTAAAAAAAAAAAACGCATATGCAAAAAAACGCATACATGAGCATGCCAGTGCGCACATATGCGCATCCATAGGCTATAATGGCCATTTTTAGCGCAAAACGTGCGCATATGTGCGCATGCGCTTTTTTGCAGGGCCAAAAAATGCAACATGCTGCGTCTGGAAAATACCAACGCACACCCCAAAAAAACGCAGCGCATGAAAATCGCATACATGCGCTTACCAGCGCGCAGGTATGCGCACCCATGTTAAATATATGGGAAAAAACGCATGCGCAGGTATGCGTTTTTTTCCAGCGCTAAAAAACGCAAATGTGAAACCAGCCTAAGGGGGTGATAACGGGGGTTTGATTTACTATTTATGGCGGTTTTTATGTTTGCCAGCTGTCGCACGCTAAAAGACGCTTTTTATTGTAAAAATAGTTTTTGCATCACCACATATTGAGAGCTATAATTTTTCCGTATTTTGACCCACCGAGTCATGTGAGGTCTTATTTTTTGCGGGACGAGTTTACGCTTTTATTGGTACCATTTTCCGGCACATGACATTTTTTGATTGCTTTTTATTCCGATTTTTGGGACGCAGAATGAACAAAAACCAGCGTTTCATGAATTTCTTTTGGGGGGGGTGTGTTTACACCGTTCCGCGTGCGGTAAAATTGATAAAGCGGTTTTATTTTTCGGGTCAGTACGGTTACAGCGATACCTCATTTAGGTCGTTTTTTTATGTTTTGTCGGTTTTATGCAATGAAAACTATTTTACATAAAAAATAATTATTTTTGCATCGCTTTATTCTGCGAGCTATAACTTTTTTATTTTTTCGCTGATGATGCTGTATGGCGGCTCGTTTTTTGCGGGACAAGATGACGTTTTCAGCGGTACCATGGATATTTATATGCGTCTTTTTGATCGCGCGTTATTACACTTTTTGGCGGTATGATAATAAATCATTATTTTTTGCTTCGTTTTTTATTTTTTAAGGGGTTCGCTAAAGGGGTTAACTAATGGGACAGTTTTATAGGGCGGGTCGTTACGGACGCGGCGATACCTAATATGTGTACTTTTATTGTTTTTTTTTTTTTATTTCCAAAAGATGGATTTATTGGGGGAATATTTTTTTTTTTTTTCTAATTTATTTGGCGATTTTTTTAAAATTATTTTAACACTTTTTTTTACTTTTTTTAACTTTATTACATAGTCCCAGGTGGGACATCACTGTCCTGTGACAGATCGCTGATCTGTCACATCACAGATCACTGTGACAGATCAGCGATCTGTCACAGGCAGTGCAGAAGGCTTCCTCATGCCTGCGCTTTTCAGGCACTGAGGAAGCCAGCTTCCTGCAGGCCCCCGAAGGCCCCCGTCGCCATCTTGGATTCGGGGGCTTGCAGGAAAGGAGCCCCCCGCAGCAGCGCTGCACATTGCCCCCTCCCTGCCGATGCTTCCCTTTAACCCTCGGTACACATGATCGCGGTGTGCAAGGGGTTAACGTGTCGGGGGCGGTCCGTGACCACCCCTGACACATTGTGCAGGGTGTCAGCTGTGATAATCAGCTGAGACCCGGCCGCGATCAGCGGCGCTCACCACGTGGGCGCCGCTGATCGCGGTAGATGTACTATCCCGTCCATAGGCATAGGGTCCCATGGACGGGATAGTACGTCGGATGTCAGGAAGGGGTTAAAAATGTGCGCTGGAATGTCCCACGTCTGTGGGTAGGAAAACTGTGAAAGCTGATGAGAAACCACCACTGCATCTCATTGTGAGTCGACGTCCATAAGAAATGGAAGCCATTGATCATCTGAAGCTAGAGCCTGGCCAGCGGGACAGGGCATAGCTACATCTTAACCATCATCTTCTATCAGTTCACCAAATTTGTAGTAGCAGTCCCAGTGAAGGATTTGATAGCCCAGACTACACAGCGGAGGAGCAGGGAGAGGTAAACATTGCAAATGCCGGGGCCCTGCCCAAGCAAGGGGGGCCCACTCGTGGGCGTCGGTACTGGCACTGGGCCCCTCATAGTATGGTGGTGTGTCTGACGGCGGTTGTGCACCCCCACCATCAGAGACACTTGATTGCACTATGAGGGACCCTGTGCCCGCGCCCTAGAGTCGGACCACCCACCTGTCCAGGGCAACGGCACTCGCACGGTTGCGTGCGCTAGGTGGTGACCCCGGCCATGGGGGGAGGAGGCAGCCCAGTTAGGGAGGTTTACAAAATGGCATATGTTGATGTGGGACATTCACCTGCTGCTAAAGGCGAAATTGGTCAAGTCCCAGGAAGAGGAGGACCAAAGAAAGCCATTTTTCTGGCAACCTATGTGTCATCAAGGTAAGGTGTGACAAAATCCTTGGAAACCCATGCATGGTTCATTTTAATGAAGGTTAGATCATCCACATTTTGGGTCGAGAGACGGGTCCTTTTTTCTGTCAGGATTGATCCAGCAGCACTGAAGACTCTTTCCGATAGCACACTTGCAGCTGGACAAGCAAGTGCCAATTCAGGCCAGGTGTCCAGTTTAGCGGCCCAATAGTCAAATGGGAATGACCTGTGAGGGAGAACGTCGATATGGGATGAGAAGTAGTTTGTAACCATAGTTGACAAGTGCTGTCTCCTGTCACTTTCAATCGATGCAGTATTACCAGTCGTGTGAGCGGGACTTGAAAAATCAGTCCACAACATGGTCATGAAACCCCTGTCTCCAACGCCACTTCTGATGTGTGCACCACCAACACATCTTCCAAGCTGCCCCCGGCCCCTACGGCTCACGTGAGAACCATCACTGCTGCTGTGTGCTGGGAATGCCTCAACCAACCGGTTTACCAGAGTTGCTTGTTTGTTAGCCAATATTAGGTCAAGGTTCTCCTGTGGCATGATGTTTTGGAATTTGCCTTTATAGCGTGGATCCAGGATGCTGGCCATCGTTCATCATTTTGGCAATGCGGGGGTCCCTTTTTAGGATCTGCAAGGCATAATCTGACATGTGGGCCAATGTTCCCTGTGTCAATGATGCACTGCGAGTGCTGGGTGGAGGAGCACTTTCTGCAAATCCACATCCCTCCAGTCACGCACAAACCCTGTACCAGACCTTGCCATGCCAACATTTTCTCTTGCCCCACGAGAAGCATCCTCCTCCCCTAAATAATCATCCCCATCATCATCCTCCTCCTCCTCTTCTTCCTCCACCTCATCCAGGAGAGTTCCCGAAGCAGACAATGGTTGACTGTCATCAAGGCTTCCCTCCTCCTCTTCCTCATCATCCTCGGCTGCAGACGCCTGCTCCTTAATGTGCGTCAAAGTTTGCATGAGCAGACGCATAAGTGGGATGCTCATGCTTATGATGGCGTCGTCTGCGCTTACCATCCGTGTGCATTCCTCAAAACACTGAAGGACTTTACAGAGGTCTTTCAGCTTCGACCACTGCACACCTGTCAACTCCATGTCTGCCCTCAAAGTGCCTGCCCGTGTATCCTCCCACAAATGCATTATGGCCTGCCTCTGTTCGCACTGCCGCTCAACCATGTGCAGGGTGGAGTTCCACCTTGTTGCAACGTCGATAATTAGGCGGTGCTTGGGAAGGTGGAGCAATCGCTGCAGCTTCTGCATACGAGTGGAGTGTACCGGCAACCGGCGGATGTGCGAGCACAGTCTTCGGACCTTCTGGAGCAGGCCTGTTAACTCCGGATAATTATTGAGGAAGCACTGCACCACCAGGTTCAAGGTGTGAGCCAAGCAAGGTATGTGTCTGAGTTTTGAAAGGGCTATGGCTGCCACAAAATTCCGGCCGTTATCACTAACTACCTTGCCTGCCTCAAGATGTAGACTGCCTAGCCATGACTCAGTTTGTCGCTGAAAGTAGTCGGCCAGTACCTTTGCGGTGTGTCTATCGCCCAAACACATCATCTTCAACACAGCCTGCTGACGCTTTCCACTAGCTGATCGATAGGGGGACACCTCGTGTGCAACACTGGCAGCTGCGGATGGAGTGCTCGTGAGACTGCATTCTGTGGACGAGCTTTTGCTTCTGGAGGAGGAGGAGGGTCGAATGCCTACAGCCAACTGTTACATATACCGTGGGCTAGGCAGCACTGTCCCACCACTGCTGTCCCCTGTGGACCCTGCATCCACCACATTAACCCAGTGCGCAGTGATGGACACGTAACGGCCCTGGCCATGCCTACTGGACCATGCATCAGTTGTGAGGTGCACCTTTCCACTCACTGATTGCTTGCGTGCATGTACAATGCGGTCTTTCACATGAAGGTGGAGGGCTGGGATGGCTTTGCGAGAAAAGAAGTGGCGACTGGGTAGGTCATAGCGTGGTACTGCGTAGGCCATGAGTTCGCGGAAAGCTGCGCTTTCAACCAACCGATAGGGCATCATCTCTAACGAGATTAGTTTGGCAATGTGGGCATTCAAACCCAGTGTACGCAGATGAGAGGATGAGTACTTTCTTGTCCTACTCATAGACTCTGGTAGGGTGAGCTGGACTTGAGAGCTGCATATGGTCGAACTAGCGGTGGACATGGCGGACTGAGAGAGGGTTGATGATGGTGATGGAGTTGGTGTTCTTTCTGATGGCCTAGATTCAGTCTTTCGTTGCAATAACAGTGATTCCCTGACTGATTTGCCCTTGCGACGACAACTCAACATTTGCTGCCGGTGGTGTGCTAACCCTGTGGGCTTACAGTGGGGGAAACAATGTAGCGTTGCTGACTACCTTCTTTGGGAGCAGTTGCACATGTGGTACGTGAGTTTTGGTAGTCCGTCCACGCTTGCAAGTGCATGGTGGGTAAATGTCTTAGCATGCAACTAGTATTCAAATTTCTCAGATTTTTCTCTCGGCTAAAGGCCTTTGCGCACTTCTTACATATAACCTTTGCCTGATCATTAGGATTTTGTTCAAAAAAGTGCCGCACTGCACTCTTCCTACTATGGAAGACATTTTGAGGCCTTGCACACTGTGCTATTTTGACCGTCTGGCCAAGCTGTCCTGTAACTCTTTTGGCTTTTGTAACCTGTTTTTGGACTGCTCAGGGGATGCCAGATAACAGCTGTTGTGATGTCGATGCCCGCTGCGGATGCTCCTCCTCCTCTTCTGAGCTATTGGCAGCGGCACCCTCTTCCCCCATTGGATGCCTATCTGGGTCAACAACTGGGTCATCCATCACCTCCTCTTCAATGTCATGTGCACCTTCCTCTGTGTCACCGTGTATGGTGGTATAGTATGCGGGAAGGGGCACCTGAGTTTCATCAGGGTCAGATTCTGCCTCAGTACACTGCGAGGACAATGTAGTGCTCTGAGAGAATGTACCAGCAGAATCATCTATCAGTGGCTGTGCATCAGTGCACTCCATGTCAGATTCATCTTGGCCTGGGTAATTCACGATTTGACTTGATAACCCAGGCATGGTATGTGAAAACAGCTCCATGGAGTAATCTGTAGTGTGGCCTGCCGCATCCTTCAATTTTGGTTGGGGTGAAGGCCACAAGGAAAATTGTGGTTCATGACCATGAGCCTCCAATGACGACTCAGTGCTTTTATTTTTTAAAACTTCAGAAGAGGAGGCGATAGAGCTGGAGGCTGAGTCAGCAATGTAAGCCAAAACTTGTTCTTATAGCTCTGGCTTTAAAAGCGGTTTACCTACTCCCAGAAAAGGGAGCCTTCGAGGCCTTGTGGAGCCAGACGATTACGCAGGCTCAACACTTCCTGCATTAGGTGCTATTTTGCTTTTGCCACTACCAGCAGATCCACCACCAACACCAACATTACCAGCTGCCAACCCCCGCCCACTTCCACGGACTCTTCCACTACACTTCCTCATTTTTGGGGAAAATGTACCCAAAAAAACACCAACTATACGGTACTGTAAAACAAGGTACAAGGTGTATATAGGAGTGGGGAGAATTTGAATCTCTCTAGACTTCAGGACACAGTTGGATTCTGTCAGGCCCTGTTTATATTACACCGCAATGTGACAGGCAGATTCTGGATGGTGTAAGAAAGGTGTATAGAGGACTGTGGAGAATTTGAATCTCTCTAAACTTCAGGACACAGTTGGATTCTGTCAGGCCATGTTTATATTACACCGCAATGTGACATGCAGATTCTGGATGGTTTAAGAAAGGTGTATAGAGGACTGTGGAGAATTGGTATCTCTCTAGACTTCAGGACACAGTTGGATTCTGTCAGGCCCTGTTTATATTACACCGCAATGTGACAGGCAGATTCTGGATGGTGTAAGAAAGGTGTATAGAGGACTGGGGAGAATTGGAATCTCTGTAGACTTCAGGACACAGTTGGATTCTGTCAGGCCCTGTTTATTTTACACCGCAATGTGACAGGCAGATTCTGGATGGTGTAATAAAGGTGGATAGAGGACTGTGGAGAATTGGAATCTCTGTAGACTTCAGGACACAGTTGGATTCTGTCAGGCCCTGTTTATTTTACACCGCAATGTGACAGGCAGATTCTGGATGTTGTAAGAAAGGTGGATAGAAGACTGTGGAGAATTGGAATCTCTCAACACTTCAGGACACAGTTGGATTCTGTCAGGCCCTGTGTCTATAACACCGCAATGTGACCGGCAGAAATTGCCTAGTGTATGACAAAGGTGTATATAGAATTGGGCAGAATTGGAATCTCCCTAGAGTGTAGGTCTGTAAGAACGGACAAACTCCTTACAGAGTCACACACGTAGATAGCTTCTATTTGGCCATGATAACAGCAGTTACACGGTACTGAGAGAGGAGCGTGCACGTACACAGCTGTACGATGTATGTAAAATTGTCAAGCTCCATGTTTTTGTATACGGACTGACACACGCTGTCTCTCTCTAGTTTTGAATGTAATCAAACAGCAAATATACTAAACTGTTTGAAAAGCGGACAAAACTATAAGGTGTAGGTCTGTAAGAACGGACAAACTCCTCGACTTTTCCTTACAGAGTCACACACGTAGATAGCTTCAATTTGGCCGTGATAACAGCCGTTACATGGTACTGTGTGAGGAGCGTACACCGCTATACGGTGTGTGAAAAAAATGAACGCTCACTACCTCACCAGGACAAAACAATACAATTTGGATTGCTTTTAAAAAAGCAGTTTGAACACCAGTGTGCACACAGCAATGCAGCTAGCCTTAAAAGGCAGGCTAATCACCACCAGCGCTGCTGCACAAAAGCAAAAATCTTCACCTTTCACTGCACAGTAACTACAGTGAAAAGCGCTAGCAGCAGAAGCAGTTTTTTTTTTTTTGCCTTCCTAACGCTCTCCCTACAGAATCAGCAGCTGCAGCAGCTCTCCCTATTCTGAAATCAGCATGAGTAACATGGCGGTCGGCGTCCCCACCCTTTTTTACTCCCTGTGACGCCGCACAAAGCAAGCCAATCACTTGCATGCCCTTCTCCAAGATGATGGTGACCACTGCCTATGTCATCACGTTGCCCACAGTTTCCGTTCTTCCTGATTGGCTGAAAAAGGGCACTAAAGCATCTTTTGAAATGCGACTTTGGCGCTAAAGTCGCCGACCTCGTGGCCGACCTCATGCTAATGTCGGGTTTCGTTTCATGAAACCCGACTTTGGCGAAAGTAGGCGACTTTTGAATTTTTTCAACCCGTTTCGCTCAACTCTAGCTGCTAGTAATGGTCAGTCTTTGCCGCAGATTGGATGTAAAGAGATTACTGTTAAAGTGGGTCGGGTAGAGGTGAAATCTCAGGGCCTGATAGTTGTTGACATCGATCGACATGAATGTAATCCCATGATGACTCTTAGTACAAATGTAATTGAAAACTGTCTGTCCGAGGTTATTGTCTTGTTACAACAGGTGGCTGAGACTGCTAGTTCCGGAGAACGAGTCCTGCAGAAGGAGATCCGAGCCCTGATGCAAAGACAACAGGTAGAACTCTCTGGCGTAGAGATTTGCAGCGTCAGAGTGAGTGATGCTTTCCCAATTGCAATACCCCCTAGATGTGAAATGTTGGTTTGGTGTCGGGCAGCTATAGGTCTTAGATGGAGAGATTACCAGGCATTGGTAGAACCAGTATACTCCGGCAGCAGGCCCACTGTCCTGACAGCCAGAGGGTTGGTTGATGTCAGAAAAGGGAGAGTACCTGTACACCTTTTGAATTGTGGGGAAGAGAAGGCCACAATACCTCGGTACGCCACAGTTGCTAAGCTGCTCACTGTTAATAACAACTCTTTGCAGGCAGCAGAACCCTTGGTCTCATCCGATCAGGTGGAGGACAATGGCTCTGTGAAGCAGCCAGAGCATTCCAACAGCACTTTTGTAGACCACATGGGTATCCTGAAAGAGTGCTGACAGATCAAGGTCCAGCTTTCAAGGCAGAAGTGTTCCAAGAATTCTGTAACCTGTATGGTTGTAAGAAGATCCGGACAACACCGTACCACCCACAGACCAATGGCATGTGCGAGAAGATGAACCAGGTAGTGATTGACCTCCTGAAGACTTTGCCCTTGGAGGAGAGGAATCTGTGGCCAGAGAAGTTGCCCGACCTGGTAGACCTTTACAACCATATTCCAGTGAACTCCACCAACTGTACCCCAGCCTACTTAATGAGAGCAAGACCTGGTAAGCTGTCTATTGATTTGGACTTGGGAGTCCTGACACCTGAAGTAACACCACCAGATGCTGACTGGGACACGGAGAGGCAGCAACAGTACAGAAGAGTTCAAGAATGTGTGGAGAAGAGTTTGGCCCAGGCAAGACAAAAGCATGAGAAGCTTTACAATCAAAATTCACCTGCCGTTTCTTTGTCGCCGGGAGAGCAAGTCTTGAAAAGAAAGAGAAGATTGCACAAATTGGATGATCAATGGGAAGCCGAACCCTATACCGTTCTGCCCTCGAATTTTGATAATACTAAGGTATGCCTTGTTAGTAAAGATGGAGGAGAGACCTCAGCAGCGGTATCGAGAGATCATTTGAAGTTATGCCCTGACCAGTTAAAAGAAAGAAAAGAAGAACCAGATAACATCCAACCCATAGTGGAAGAAGAGAAGGTCAACACCATGCTTGGGGAATTCCCTGCGAATTGGACTAAAGTAAACGATGCTATAGTGGTGCCCGTGTTGATATTTCCCCAATTGGTAGCACAAGAAGTAGTGACTCAAGAGAATCCTGAAAATCAGGAAAATCAGGTACCAGATGCCACACCAGCAGTGGAGCCAGAGAACCCTCGCCCTGCCAGTGATGAATCTGTCGTGCCCCTGGTGAGTCTAAGAGTCGGTAGGAGAATACTACCCAGTTTACCCACACTAGAGTTACACAGGTCTACCCGCATTACACAAGGTATACCGCCCATCAGATATCGTAAATAGCAAAATAAATGTAAATGTCGAAATTGTATATGTATATATGTAACTGTTCTTAAGCTTTGTGCCTACAGGTAACCTGTAAGAGTTTCCTTTGGAACTTTCCAGTTTTATTTTATGGACATTGTACCACAGGACTTGTGTGGTCAAAAACTTTTCTTATAAATATTTCACCATTTGCCCTGGAATGGACCATGGACATTGATGCTGGACTTATCATCATAGGACCATTTTTGAAGCACTTGGTTTTTGTAACTTTTTTTAATTTTTAAATCTTGTGCAATTATTATTGTTTAACGGTTTATATGTTTCATGTTTTTGTTCAGCCCAGGAGTTCTGACTTGCACTAGGGGGGAATGTGGCGCCCCCAGGAGTATGGTCGCCACAGTGGCTTTGCCTTCCTCCAGGGGAGGGTAATGCCAGGCTTGGAGGCAATGATGGGTCTCTCTCGCAGTCAATCAATGCATGCAACACCGTTCCACTCCCGGCCAGCAGGGGGAACTCTGAACCGGGATTAAGGGGAGGAGTGCTCTCTGAGGGCCAAGAGGAAGGAGTAGTCAGTTAGTCTGCGGAGGGTGAAGTGTGCAGACGTGTGGAGAGAAGCTGGACGTCGAGCTGGGAAAGGAGAGCTCCCTCACAGTGAGCGCATGAACTGGAGCCTGGACTCCACGGTTGTACGGATACTAACGGTCCTACAACAGATACCAGAGGAGTAGGAGGCTGTAAATGCCCTACTCCCATCTAAGACTTGAGGGCACAACAGCAGCTTGGATAGAGAGCCGGGACTCAGGAGAAAGGAGCCCCCGAGATAGGCTACAGCTGTCTGCCGTGCAAGTAAGGTTCTTGAGAATATCTGACAAAAGGAATTTCAGTGTAACTCTGTACTAGGAGTACTTCATTCAAACAAGCGCTAGGAAGGAGACTGCACAGCCCGTCTGCTGAGAGAGAATCCCTGAGTTGCTTCCAGGCTAGCCTGCTCCGTTACCATCTGTAATCCGGACCCGAGACTGCAGTTATCAAGGTACAGAAACTGCACCCCGCCGTGTCTTGTCTGCTTCCTACCCTTACGGCACTGCTACATCCCCGTGCCAACCACCTCTCTACTGCCCTGGGACTATAGCTTCACATGTGGGGAGCTTTTACATCCTTGCTGCACCCTACCATCAGTCCCAGCGGATCTGCATGCAGCGTCGGCTTAACACCTCCCTTGCCGAGCACCACAGGTGGCGTCACAAACTATTCCATTCTATTAACTACATTCCCCCATTACTTGGGCGCCCAGGGCCACGGACCGGGTCACTGCTGCTGTGATACATTCCCCTGACACCGGCTCGGTACCGAGTACCCCACAGCCCTGGGAGGGCGACCCACTCCCCTAGAAGCAAAACTTCCAGACAAGAAGGAAACACACAGATTCATGGAAAATGGCAGTTTTTATCCCCATTGTATGATTACATATTTGGTCATTAAATCCCAAAACGTTATAATGGTCACTTACTTTTCTCTATTACAGCAGTTTCCCTGAAAGAAGTATAGCAAATATATTATATTACAAGAACACAAAAATGTGAAAAAAAAATTGTGACATATTTATCACATTGATACAGATTCTGATTTGCTGACAAAATTATATTTAGATGACACTGGAAATCACTTTTAGGGTTAGCTCACACTGGCAAGTAGCATCCGATGAGTTTTTCTTGCAAGAGAATCAGATACTAAATACAAATGACCCTCAGATCCAACTCTGCTGCGAGTGCCATTTTACTGTGATTAGATTCTCTCGACTGTGAGAATCAGATCACAATTTCTGATAAGATGGAATATTTACTTCTCCATCGTCTCCATTCTGTGAGTCAGCTTATATCAAACTGCATTCGGATGACATCAGAGCGCAGTCCGATGTTTTGCACGTACCCATATACTTGTATGGGTGTGTGCTGTCCGAGATGCACGGCCAATTACAGCATGCAGCAATTTTTTTCTCATGCTGACTTTGCATAAGAAAATAAATGCTAATCGGCACTGCTCCATAGTACAACATTGACGCAAGTGCTATCTGATGAAACATCGGATAGTATTTGTCCGAATTATATGCCAGTGAGAGCGAGCCCTTAGATTGAGGCTATACAGTGACTTTGGTTGCGATAAAAGCTTGAGAAGCAAAGATCACTGCATTCCATTGCCAAGTCGCCCAATAATGCAAATGAATGGGGTAGCATTGGGACTAGCTAAGTATTGTGACAAGCAAGATGCAAAAAGTCAGAACTAATTGGATCTTTTGTGACTTGTTTGATGAAGTACCTTGTGGCTTGCAATGAGACCCCATGTACTTGCACAATGCTGCAATGTAGCAGCAGCAAACATTGATCTCTGGTCGCATGACCTGTGCCATAACCAAGGTCATCGTGCAGAATTAGGCTTGTGCTTCTTAATGAATTTGGCAGATCTCACCTGCTGTGTGCCAACTGCAAAAAATTTACACCATTCATTGTTGTAATTTGCTCCACGTTTGTGGTGCAATTGTTATAAATTTATTGGGCACACTTGGCATCACCCCTTCCTATCCGAGCTCTTATCACTTTTCAAAAAGATGGCAGACCTGGCCAGGAATGACATTCTACTAGTTGAGTAAAATTCTTTAGCTATTGGAGGATTTTGCTCCCACCATGAGTTTATTTTCACAATGATGGATTGTCCAAAGCAAACAATTCATGTAAATGTTTAAATTGTGGAGTCTAAACATGATAGTATGAGAATATTTGTATGCATCACAAATTATTTGAAATTATTTTTCTTTGTGAAAATCTTTTTTTTTTTTAATCAATGCACACATCATGCAAAAAAATGCCCTTTAATGACCAGTATTACACACCCCTTTAAGTGTAGTATTAAACACCTCCTAAATGTCTCATAGGATTTTTAGAAAAAGAAAGCTGTTCATTTAATCAACACTTACTTGCATTTCTGGTGTTCCGCCATTGCATCATCAAATACTAAAAGTAAAGAAATAAATGATTTAGATCATGGCTGCAATAGAATAATATATGCAGTGTGAGGATGTGAGCACAGCTATATGAGGGGCAAATCTAAAGGGGAACTTTCACCAAATGTTTTATGTTGAACTGGATACAGGATGTAATAGTGGTTGCAGAGCCAAATAAAACATTTTATTATTTTGCCTCTCCATTTCAAATATATTAGCAAAGTATTTTCCAATAGTGATGAGCAAACGTGCTAGGATAAGGTGTTATTTGAGCATGTGTAACAAGGTGGCCCGGGGAGGTAGTCCCAGCCGAGTGAACTAAACCACAGTCAATGTACACCCTGGCACCTTGTACAGAAATAGACAGGACAGACGCAATCCCAGACACAGCTGCAGTCCAACAGGAAAACAGTTTAGTAAAAGGGATGAATAAAGCGCAACATTAACTTCCTTCTTTCTCCCTAACGACGTCCACGGCCGTACCCACAGCAGCCACGGCGGCCGAAAGAGGAGGTAGTCCATATGCCGGAATCTGGATGCTAGAAGACCCTTCGGTGGGGCACTCATGTAGTCCTAGTGCTCATTGTGCTGCCCAAAGGTCCAGGGCAGCACCTTTTCCCCTCCTGGGGTCTGGCAAGGCTCCCAGCCACAGTTGAGCATCTGCCCTGGGCAAATGTGCCCAGGCTCTGATCAAGAAGCAGGATCTTCCTGCTCCCAAGAGGCTGCTCGCTCCGCCCACAAAGTTAACCCCTGATATTCCTAACTACAATAGTACATACAATGGGGGAATACAGGAACATTACACAGGACATTGCAAACAGAGCACACTAATAAATAGAATACAGCAACATAAACAGGTACATAACATTAATACAGTGAAGTGCACGGGACCAGCACATAGGAGAGATGAGAAGCAATGAGGTACTCTGCCACCTCCTTACACCCCTCCCTTGTAAAACATGGCCGTCCTCTGCCATGACGACCCCTGCAAAGTTAGCAGCAAACTAATGCATAAAAAAAACTTTAGTGCAACAATTTTCAAGTAACCCCAGCATAAAAGTCCAGGTCCCTCTCCGCACGGGTCCACGTGACTCTAGTCCTATTGTTCCGGAGACCGTTACAATCCGTATCTGGGCCCGATGGCCAATTTTTTACACAGTTTTTAACCCGGCTTGATCCTTGAGTCCTCCTGATGACAGTCTTCCCCTTCCTCCTTTTAGGGCACTACGGGCTTGTAGATGGTGGTAGCTGCATTTAAAATGGGGCTAGTCTAAAGAGAAAACACAGCCCAGGGGTAACACAGTTCAGTTCTGTAGCAGCCGCACACAAAGTCCACCATAATTAATCCCCATGGGGTTTCAGTCCCGTGATCCAGCAATGGGTGCACCGACGAATGCAAACAAATTGGGAGGAGGGGAAAATAAACAGACATGGTCCTTATTCTGTGACCACGCCGGACGCCGCAGTCCTTCGGCACCACACTCGGCTCCTTACTCCTTCAGGGACTTAGAACAGTCCCCGGTATTTTTCTAGGTGCAACCGGCACCAAACATAATTTAAACAAGGCCACTTCAGTCCACACATGGCCGCTGATTTGCGTAATGGGCCGCATGCGGACCCTGCACCACTGTATAAGTGTGGGACGAGGACCCGCTAGACGAGGAGTCCCCACTGTTCCTCCGGCTCCGCATCCCCTCCAGCATTGGTCCCACAACTTCCAGAGCTTCCAGCTCTGATGCAGCATTTGTGGCCACCTCACTGCGCTGAGGCGCCGCTCTCTCCTGCACATCTGCAGCAACTGTGGCCACGGCAACTGGCCATTTAACACTTTGAGCCTCCTGCAGTGGGCTTGCCTCCCAATCAGAGGCCATTCGCATGGTCACTGCATAGGGCCCTCGGGGCCCCTGTTCTTTAATAAAGGCAACAGGATCTCCCACCTACAAAGGACCGCAGAATGTCAGGGATCCAGCGTTCACGAAAACTTTCACTCCGGTCTGGGCCTCCTGGATGAAACTGTAGCCTCTGGACAGGTCAAGGTCCCGGACCACACCACTGGTCATCTGCAGCTAGCTGCAGTACCCCTGCCAGGGTACTGTAATTCCTGAAGAATGCGGCGCTCTCGACACATCTTATCCCGGATCACACATTGTATCCACTGGGCCTCTTCTGCAGTGGGCGTCCAGGGCTCCTTCACATAGACGCTGCCGACACTGGACAGGACAGGTGTGGCCCGAGAGGACACAGAAGCCTCCAACGCAGGGGACGATGGTGGAGTTGGGAGATGGGGTATGACTGGAGAGGATGGCGGAGCCACAGGAGGTGAAGAGGCAGCGGTCGGGGGGGTTGGTTGTTCGGATGGAAACTTTCTACTTACTGCCGCTGCATCCGGTGACAGTCCTCCATGTGAACCAGTAATTGCGGCCACCACCCCCCTCAATGCAGCTTCTAATGTCCTCCGAGCTCCTTCCAGTTCCGGCATCTCCAGTTGCGTGGTTTCTTCACTCTCCACCGGCCGCCTGCTCGGCTGCCGGAAAAGATGCCATTCTTCCAGCTCCCCTGACCACAAGGCCTCGAATCGCAGGCTCGTCTCTGCCTGGGCCATGGGTCGCCTCCAGTCTTGACTGCCAATGCCGCTGCGAAACGACATGCTTCTTCGTTGCATGATCTCAGGTAATGGCTTCTCCTTTTGGATACCACCAGTTCGTGGGTGGGGTCACTTCCTGAGGTTCTTCCCATTTCTCGTGGTCAGACTGGTTGGGCAACAGCTCCTTCTTCGCACGCACCCATTTAGGGTGGGTATTTTTGCTTCACAAATGCACATGGCTTTCTTCTTTTCAGCGCCAAGATGCTTCTTTGACGCCCACAACAGGCAGTCCCATCCTCAATTTTTGCACCAACGGCCGCCATCTTTTCAGCAGCTGTCAGTGCCATCTTTGTTCCCTAGTCACTGATCCAAAAGTCCTTGCCTGCGGTCTTGCAATTGCAAGGCGGCGGAAGTCCATCCTGCCTACGACGTCAAGTTTAACAAGGTGCCCAAGGTGATAGGTCCAGACGAGTCAACTAAGCCACAGTCAGTGTACACACCGGCACCTTGTACAGAAATAGACAGGACAGACACAATGCCAGACACAGCTGCAGTCCAACAGGGAAAAGATTCAATAAAAGGGACGGATAAAGTGCAACAATAACTTCCTGCTCTCTCCCTAATGACGTCCATGGCCGTACCCACAGCAGCCACGGTGGCCAAAAGAGGAGGTAGTCCATATGCCGGAAATTGGATGCCTGGAGTTCCTTTGGTGGGGCACTCATGTAGTCCTAGTGCCCGTTGTGCTGCCCAAAGGTCCAGGGCAGCAACCTTTCCCCTCCTAGGGTCTGGCAGCTTGCTCCGCCCACAAAGTTAACTCCTGATATCCATAACTCTTCAACAGTACATGCAATGGAGTAATACAGGAACATTACACAGGACATTGCAAACACAGCACACTAATACATAGAATACAGTAACATACAGGTACATAACATTAATACAGTGAAGTGCATGGGACCAGCACATAGGAGAGAGGAGAAGCAATGGGGTTCTCAACCATCTCCTTACATTTGCTCGAGTGCTAAACAAGTGTCGTCGGCGTTCTTGAATAATATGTTTGAGTCCCTTCACCTATGCGTCTCACGGCTGTTCGACAGTCGCAACACATGCGGGAATTGCCTAACAAACAGGCAATACCCACATGTGTTGTGGCTGTTGAACAGCCGGGAGATGCGTAGGCGCAGGACTAGAACATATTTATCGAGCAAAAACTCAAGCTTGCTCGTATTACACCTAATCTGAGTATTTTTGCTCATCACTATTTGCCACCTAATGGGTTAACTTTTTTAAGTACAAGTGGGTGTTATCAAACAGTTTTCACATGGGGCATTTAATTCTTCCCTTTTTATAATGACGACCAATCATAAGCAGACAGCAGCACTCAAACGAAAGAATGGCCCACCATAACTTAGAGCAGACTTCTCAGTGTGTGAGATGAATAAGAAGTTCAGGCCCCAGTGACAACTCTCTGATAAAACCCACTTGGCCTTAAAAAAAAGTTAACTCATTAGGTGCCAAATACTTTGATTGTTAATATCTCCACAACTGACAGGCGAAATAAAAAAAAATCAAACAATATGTTTTATTCAACTTCGCAGCCACTACAACATCATGTGTCCAGTTCAACATGAAAAATTTGGTAAAAGGTCCTCTGTACAGGTGAGCGAGGGGTCCTATGGTGGTGGTTGTTTCCCAAGATCACTGTCCCAATTTTTTTAAAAGCTGCATTACAAAACTCCTGTTACTAAGAAGCCTATGTGTGACTGGGTGGCTCCAGATGATGTCTGTTAGATGCTATCAGCTTCAACTAAGATGCTATCAGCGCCCTGGTCATGTCAAAGTGCAGGAACCAGGAAAGGAGTCAGGACAACTGTCCAGATGTGATTCCAGCTGCTATCAGGGTCTACAGCCCATTGTAGTTCTCTAATTGTGGCCATAATAATATATATATATATATATATATATATATATATATAGTATATATATATATATATATATATATATATATATATATACACACTGTGTGTGTATGTGTGTATATATATATATATATATATATATATATATACACACACACACAGTATATATATATATATTGAAAATAAAAATGAAGGTTAAAATCACCTCACTTTTCTTTGTTCCATAATATAGAAATTGAAAATAATAAGCTACAACATATTTGCTATTGCTGCATCCACAGAATTTTGATAAATCAAGATACTTAATTATTTAACCCATATGATAACTGCGTTGAAGAAAATAAAGCAAAAATGCATCTCTGACCTTTCCCGATGCCAGTACTTTGCTCTGCCCTCAACAGGGCATAGAAGTACGCCTGCGCAGAAGTGTGATGCCGCAAGAAGATGGGAGGCGCCGGACCAGACCTGCGACACCCTTCGGACCGTACCGCATCGGACTGCCCCCCCCCCCCCCGGGTGAGTATAATAAAACCTGTTTTTCTTATCTTTCAGGTCAGACTGGGGCTTATCTACAGCATTATAGAATGCTGTAGATAAGCCCTGATAGGCAGTGGCTGCAGCTTATAGCGGCCAAAACAGGTGACAGGTTCCCTTTAGTGAATAATGGGAGTGCTTCTTTGATAGGCCCCTGACTACTACTTACCATTAAAGGCATCATAAAAAGTAAAAATCGCAAAATGCTTAGAAAAACATGCAACTTTACAATTTGTCTCTTATTAAAAATCCTCTTTGTTCTCAATAGTGGAGGGATTTTTTATTCTATTGCGTCCTACTTCTCGCTTAGGTTAACAGTCACATCTGCAGTCTTTTCAGCAGTCGCTGGTCTCCTACGCATGGCACAAAATACTTGGAAGTTTATGCATTAGAGCTTGCCAGTGCTATGTGAAGCTGTCTGATTTGATGTCTCTGGCCAGTTTTAGCTCCTGTGCGCTTCTCCCATGGTGCGGAAGCAAAGCTGTCTCTCCTTGAAGCATGGGAGAAATCACAGTTTGGGTTAGGGGTGCAGTCATGCCGCTGGTCCAAACTGTCAATCCTCAGGAGCGCACAATTACCCACAAAGCTGGAAGCCTGGAGACAGGGAAGTAGTGTGCACCTGAAGATTGGTCTTGCAACAGCCCCTGAACATGTCTTCTTACTTCTTTTGCATACAGGTCTTCAGAAACATGACTTGATATTTATTACCTTTACCACTGACGTCAAGCGTCCTTTTATGGATGTCTTTACCATCAAACAGTTCAAGTGTATATAGACCACGGTCTGAGTCCACAGGATTATTTATTTGAAGCCATGCTTGGTTTTCTGTGCTGCCATATTTAACCTTTTCAGTACTGGCCATTTTCTCTGTTCTTTGGATAGAAATGGCAATATGTCATTTATTCGGGTATTCAAACAACAATTAAGTCACCATAGATTATATAGTGAATATAGAAAACTAAACATGCATGCAGAGCTAGTCAGTGTGTGACTGTGAATGGCATCCTTGTAGTCTGCTTACATAGACAATCTATATAAAGCAGTGGCGGATAGCCTGGCCATTATTGAAGCCAAATATCCAGTGCTCTAACTTTTTGATATGGTCTATGTTAATAATAATTTTATTTATATAGCGCCAACATATTCCACAACACTTTATAGATATGCTGGGACATGTACAGACAATAAAGACAATACAAGAAAAGCCGTTACAGTGAGGGCCCTGCTCAGAAGCTTACAATCTAAATATTAAAGGGGTTGTCCGCTACACAAACAACCCCTTCTCAATCTGAATGTGTGCCCCCATTAAAATAAAAACACCAATATGAACTCCTGTGTCGGCCCCGATCCACCGGTGTCTGCACTCGCGTTACCAGGACTCAAGTGATTTATGTCATGCGAGCCCTGTACCCAATTAGCGCCAACTCCACTGTCTTTGCCTTCGAACAGTGAAGCTGGCTAATTGGGTGCAGGACTGTTACGGGCTGGTGGAACGCACCAAATAATAAAGAAGGTATAAGGTGCGTTCGCAACCCGGGGTCCACCGTGCAGAGATGGTAACTGCTTCTCGGTAATGGCGGATGTTATATGGCGGTACAATAGAGGAACACACGGTGTTAACTCCACCTAGTGTGTACAGAGGCGGACTCTGTTACCTCACAGAGCCGCCCGACTGCCAAACACAAATGCCGCAGCCTGTTTATGCTCACAGAGCTCTGCAATGTGAGCACTGGTGTATAGAAACAGAACCCTACCCCTGAGACACTGGGTTAGAGTCCCTCTAGTCACACTAGTGCTCGGCACCGCAACCGCGACGCCTGAACAGACATCTATAGGATGCTGTGCCCTGTTAGAAGTCACAGGGTGCAGCTGAATGTTGCTTACCGCACAGCGCAGCTCTGGAGGACGCCACTAACCAGCCTAAACTCAGGCCTGGAAAGCGCATAGGACATGCACAGCACCGCACAACGGATGCTGGAGTACCTGCGGTAGCGTGGTGCCTTAGGTAGATTGGCGCACGCAGGCGTTAGCCTGTGTGAGGAGCTGGGAGCACTGCTGCGCTACGCAGTGCCACACAACTTGGCACCGACTCTGAACTGTAACCCTAATAACATGCATGTCAAAGGGAAGCGGTTTCATAATGAGTCATTCAGCGGTTCACAAGCATCCATCATCATACACATCTGTACCAAATACAGTGTATACTAGCGCATGGCCGAGCGGCCATGCGAACCTTTTATAGCAGCGTCCTTCTGGGACCTTTCTGATGGTCTAATCCGAGCTGGAGAAGGACCTAAGCATGTGACCTCCGATCTCCAATGAGAGATCATCCCACGGGCATGCTCAGGAGACCGAAAGGAGGACTTAGTCCCTGGAGTAGCTCGCTGCTGACCAGCATGCATTGCTATAGCTGGACCAGGGGTGGCAGCAGCAACCAAACCCACAGTGCTAGACCGAGCCAGATGCCGGGAACGACGTCTTTGGTGAGCAGGCTCCTCTGTGGCTGGAGAGGAATGGGAGACTGCAGAAGGCAAGGGTTGGGATTCCTCCTGTACAGAGGCAGGAGCCTGATGCTTAACAAGGACATCAACAGGAAGTCAGTGCCATCGCTGCTTTCTGACTTCCTTGATGTTTGATTTGTCCAAGGTGGAGACAGTAGAGCTGGTGCTAATTGGGTGCAGGTTTGTGTGACGTAACAACGTCATGAGAGCCCTGGGAGCACGAGTGCTGACTGGAATGGTACAGGCAAAAGAGGTGAGTATAGGTGTTTTTATTTTAACGATGTCAAACATTCATATTTAGAAGGGGTTTGTCTTAGTAGTAGACAATGTCTGTCCCTGAGCTGTTTTGGATATGCAAAAGACATTTTTTTTTGTTTATACTTGTGTATTTGGATGGGATATATACACAGATCCCCATGTCTATATTTCTCATCTAGGTGGTAACATAATATTATTGGTATATACTAAGTCAGTGAGTAAGTACAGAAAAGGACATACTTGTGGTGCCACATTGGATTCATGACATCTGTGAACTGTTTCAAATCACTGTAGATCTTAATCCCTTCAGCCGTGCCTTGGCATTTTAGAGGAGAGGCAGAAAGTGCTTACAGAACAACAGACAGAATAATCAGTTTATACAGTAGGCATTTACAGTCAATATATATAGCTTTTAATAAATGGTTGTAATTTAGGCAAACTTGAATTCTTAATATATCACATTGTCAAAGATGAGCATAAATCTAATTTCTAGAGCATTACTTATGTACCCATCAGTGTCCAAAATTAACCGTATCTTTTTAGCTTTAAAAATGGATTTAGAACCCTAAGGCAATGTTCACACAATACAGAAAATTTCTGCAACTGAGATTGTAAGTAACACATGTGGATTTTGTTGTGGATTTGATTGTAAATCTTTCCCTGCTCCATTTACTAAGCACTGAATATGGTGAAAACTGCAATGAAAATTCACATAATAATGTAAATACTACAGATCTGAAATCCTCACAATGCTTTAATTTTCATATAAGGTTACATTGGGGGCTTATCTACAGCATTGCAGAATGCTGTAGATAAGCCCCTGATGTTGGTGCCGGCAGCTGATAGGCAAAAAATAGGGTGACAGATTCCCTTTAAAGAGGCTCTCCCAGAAAAAAAAACAAGAACATTTATCATCTCACAGAATAGTGGAAAATAATATTACACACAGTTGAGACTTCTACAACCAGTAGAACATGGAGTGTTGAGCTCTCGACTCTTCCTCAATACACAACCACAATGAGAAGGGTTTTGAATGGATTAATGGCCACACATGCATAGGGCTGCTCTATGCAATGCCTATAGGACTAACAAATAATGGAGTGTTCCTATCAACACCATAGATATTCAATGGAGCTGCTGAGCCCAGGTGTGACCTCGGCTCCATAAAATCCTTCTCACTGTGGTTGGACCCTGTTCTAATGATTTAAGAGCAATGGCGATGGATCAGTGATACTTTAAATAGGTGATAAATGTTATTTTGGGAGCTAACCCCAATAAATGCACGTAGAATTGATTCCTGTTGGTGTTGGTGGAAGCTGTGTTATCTGTTTCTGTAAACCCTATGATGCATCTCTGGTCTCAAATATCATTCTCGTCTATTTTCATGCAAGCTATAAATATAGGGGATTAGTGTGACTGACCTTTTTAATGACATGCATACCTGTTGTGTATACACTTTCCAGTATGCAGTAAAATGTCACTGCAAATCTATCATATGATATCTCATAGATGGAACCTTTTTGTAATTTAATAATTTGCATTTACCAGTTTGGGAATATGTGGCGCCCCTGAGGCTCAGTCGCCACAGAGGTACTGCACCTCCTCCTGAGGTGTGGTACCCCACCATCCAGGTAAGGTGGAGACACCTGACCACACTCCAATATCTGCACCCCACACCACAAAGTAGTGTAGCAAAGCACCTTCGGCGGCTCCCTGCTTGGAGTATAGCAAAGCACCCATTGGTGGCTCCCTGCTTGGAACACGAAACGTGCTGGGAGGTGGGTGGAGTTAGTTTACATTACAAAGAGTGGGAAGAGTTTAGGATTGAGAGGTCAGTTGGTTAGAGAGTTGGAGAGAAGAAGATCCCCGGAGAGAGGGATAGATGGATGGAAGTGCTGCAGCAGATCCCAGTGACCTGGGTCTGCTGCCATGGGAAAGGAAGAGAGAGAGCAACATAGACTGAAAGCCTGATTCTCCATAGAAAGAAAGATTAGTACGGAACGTGAGGAATAAAAGAGAACAGAGGACGTGGGTTAGAGGAGAACCCTTCCTAGAAGTTCTAAGCGCAAGGCAGGGGCCCGGTCCCCGAGGATCTATGAATACTAATGGTCCTGCAGCAGACACCGGAGGAATAGAAGTAGTGACCACTTTATTCCCACACAAGACTTGGGGGCACAACAGCAACTGGATAGTGAGCCGGGACTTAGTATCAAGGAGTCTCCGAAGCAGGCTACAGCTGTCTGCCGTACAAGTAGAGTTCATAAGAACATCGGACAGGAGGAACTCCAGTGTAACTCAGTACTAGGAGTACTTCATTTAAAGGCGCTATAAGCGGAGACGTGCAGACAGGCACATGTTGGCGGAGTGTTGGAAAGGAGTATTCCATCTGGCCTGGAGGTTGACTGAGTCCCTGACCCGGAGGACATGGCACAGAAGCAGGCACCTGTTTGTACAACAGACTGTGAGTAAAGCTTTGGAACTACATGCCCTGGTGTCCTCCACTCATTCCTGCACCAACCTGCCCAGCATTGCTACATCCCTTGCGCCAGACATTACACCATCTACATGTCATTTCACCTACTCTGCCCTGGGACTACAGCCCTGCCTGTGGGGGGCTATAACATCCTTGCTGCACCACACCATCAGTCCTAGAGGATCTGCCTGCAGCGTTGGCTTAACATCTCCCTTGCTGAACACCACAGGTGGCGTCACGAATCACATATAAACTTTATTCCCAACTCATCCCCCTTTTTAAATTGGGCGCCAAGGGCCACGGACCGGGTCACCGCTGCTGTAACATTCCCCTTTGAAGGACCGGCCCGGTACCGAGTACCCCATAGCCCTGGGAGGGCGACACAAATACTTACCACTTATTCTCGAAATTTCCTTAATTACATCTTGAAAGCCTGAAACAATACATACCTATGTAAATATGAACTTTACGTAAAATGCATACACATCGTTACATCTATCAGTATATTTGATCATGTTAAATTGACTTCTATATAGAATAAAAGTAAAAGTTCCAACACAATTGTTCACAACACGTCCTTGTTCCCGTAAGTGGGAAAGAAGAGACATCTTTTACCTATCATGATCAAAAAGAGTCAGTCTCCTACTAGGCACCTAACCAGCCGCTTTTTGATGCTTCCATTTTGTTGTTGTCTTTATTTGTGTAGTGACAAAATATGTCTGCAAAGAGATCATCAACACATATGTATGTGCTTGTCTTAAAGGCTCACAGATGCATTAGACTGAAGTCAGCCAAACTTGCCTGTATCAGGCGTGGGGGAAGAGGAATCGGCTGTCAGTCTAATGTGATGTTGGGGGAGAAGAATCAAACTAGGGCCAATCCTTTTGTTCTCATGGATAAAAACAGATGCTTGGCTACTTTTGCCCAAATCTGCACTTACTGTTGTCTTTAATCTAATGTTTTAAGGGGGTTTTAAGATGCTACCCAACTTGATCAAACACCAATATTAAAATTTGCTGTTCAAGGCTCTCCTAAATAACCAAACCTTCCTTCAATGGAAGTCTTCAAACAAAGGCAGGACAGACATCTGTCTGAGATGGTTTAGTGAATCCTGCGCTGAATTGAGCAGGGGGTTGGTCATGACAACCCTTGAAGTCCCTTCCAACTCTAACATTCTATTATTCTAATCCAATAAACCTGAAATATTGTTTCTAGATTTCTTCAAAACCTCCAGTTATCCAGAAAGGTCTCTACAATTGGCAAGAGCAATGTCAACTTCTATAGTAAAACATTCATTGAGCAAAGTGTGGCTTCTCATGTATATGGAAATATTGCCTTACTGCTCTTCACACTCCTACAACATAACTAAGATAGTAACAATTAAAATCAAAGTACACTATATACATATATGATGTGAACAACACAGCAAAAGTTCAGTGAAAGTGCTGAAACTAAGAGGAGACCTATAATAACTAGAATTCTATTTTAGTACTGCAGCTCTACACATATTACGCCCATGTTGCTATAAAATTATTCTGGTGAGCAATTTTATAAGTACAGAAAGTGTGTCTAGTGCAAATTGAATCAATTTGTTTGCTATAACCACTGTAGTGTTTGAAAAGGTTGGCAATATGTTCTGTGAATAAGAAATGCTATATAATTGCACTTAATATACAGTGCTGTGCAAATTAATTGGGACAAAGCGATTTTTTAAGTAAAATCGTAAGTTGGTTACCAGGCAGTGATTCAAACCAGTTTTAACTGCTTTGAACAGGCACTCACACCTGTTCAAAGCAGTTAAAACTGGTTTGAATCACTGACTGGTAACCAACTTACGATTTTGCTTAAAAAAATGCTTTGTCCCAATTAATTTGCACAGCACTGTACCTTAATGTTAAAATGTGATCCAGAGTCCCTCTTTTAGCACCCCTCTCCTGGTCCTGGCAGCTGCGTTTCCATACCGATCTAGGGCAGATGGGCCAAAGTTTGCCTCCCTTTGGCTGTTCTGGTGTGACCTGTGGACCGGGACAGTCAAACGGCTTTATGCAGTGGTGTCCCGAGCCACGCAGTTACTATCCACCTGGCGTTTGACTTTCACTGATATCTGTATACTCGGAAATTAGATACCGGTGAAATCAATGTTGAAACTGAGCTAATGGTTCCTTCTTCCTCTATTGAGCATGTTAGTCTGAAAGTCCAGAATGCGCAATAATGTCATTACATCGCGCCAGCTGTTCCTCAGTACACAGCTCAGACCACAGTTCTGGGGGAACATGGTGAGGTGAGTTTCATTTTTTAGTTTTTTACATCATTCTGTGCATAGGGGCTGTGTGGGAGACATCATAATGCACATGGGGGCTGTGTGGGGCACATCATACTGTGCTTGGAGGCTGCATAGAGACATCATTCTGCATGAGGACTGTGTAGGCACACAATACTGTGTGAAGTGGCAGTGTGCGGAAATAATACTGTGCTAGGGGGCTTTGTAGGGAAATAGTACTGTATACGGGGTCAGTGTGGGGACATAGTACTGTGTGTGGGGGTTGTATGGGAACATCATGCTGTTTGGAGCTTTGGTGGAGACATTATTCTGTGTAGGGGGCTGTGTGGGTATATAATATTAGTATTTGGCTGCGTGGAGACATAAT
Organism: Dendrobates tinctorius; assembly: GCF_039654945.1. Taxonomy (NCBI): domain Eukaryota; kingdom Metazoa; phylum Chordata; class Amphibia; order Anura; family Dendrobatidae; genus Dendrobates; species Dendrobates tinctorius. The sequence continues at coordinate 24,784,181 of NW_027361675.1, read as the reverse complement.
ACTGTGTAGGGGGTTTGTGGAAAGTTCGTACTGTTTGAGAGGATATCATACTGTTTTAAGGGCTGTGTGATGACATCATACTATGTGGGGATATCATACAGTATGTGTGGACTCTGGGGGCACCATATTGTTTTGGTATCTCTTGCTCAAGATACCAGGACTGTATAACAGGAGCTGAATGATTTACAGCTTTGTATAAACTTTATAAAAAGCAGTGAATTATATGGTGTTGATTAGCAGCTACAGGTGAGAATACAGGTTACAAGAAGCCCTATCGTAATATGTAACAATAGCAGCGAGTCGCCGTACTTAATTCTCCTCAATACTGATTGATAAAAATTAATGTAAAACAATATTGATAAGCAGAATGAAGTTTGGACGGTTGGTACGGCCTTCCACAACAGTCATAGTCTCTCATGTTACCTCTTGGAAAAATTAATTGCCCACCCCTGGTCTAGGGACATCAGGAATATTTGGCCAAAGATGTTAGATAACATTTTTTTACACAATATTGTTCTTGTGTGGCATTCACCAAGCTTATGTGAAAAACTGTATTATTAATTTCTTTGTTGTGATATTCTTACCTTCCTTAGTAAGGTCCAAGTCACTGATATCTTCTCCCCTGCTATCCTTCACCACAGCTTTGTAGTGTCCTTTCTCTTCATTTGTGAACTGTTGAAAGAAAACTATAGCACTTTAATAACAAAGACGCAATTTCTTTAACCCCTTAGCGACAGAGCCAGTTTGCAGCTTAATGACCAGGCCAATTTTTACAATTCTGACCACTGTCCCTTTATGAGGTTATAACTCTGGAACGCTTTAATGGATCCCGCTGATTCTAAGACTGCTTTTTCGTGACATATTGTACTTCATGTTAGTCATAAAATTTCTTCGATAAGTCTTGTGTTTATTTATGAAAAAAACGGAAATATGGCGAAAATTTAGAAAATGTTGCAATTTTAAAACTTTAAATTTTTATGCCCTTAAATCAGAGAGATGTGTCACACAAATTTCTTAATAAATAACATTTCCCACATGTCTACTTTACATCAGCACAATTTTGGAAGCAAAATTTTTTCTTGTTAGGAAGTTATAAGGGTTAAAAGTTGACCAGCGATTTCTCATTTTTACAACAAAATTTACAAAACCATTTTTTTAGGGACCACATCATATTTAAAGTCATTTTGAGGGGTGTACATGACAGAAAATACCCAAAAGTGGCACCATTCTAAACACTAGACCCCTCAAGGTGCTCAAAACCACATTCAAGAAGTTTATTAACCCTTTAAGTGCTTCACAGGAACTAAAGCAATGTGGAAGGAAAAAATTAACATTTAACTTTTTTTAGCAAAAAATTTACTTCAGAACCAATTTTTTTTATTTTGACAAGTGTTAAAAAAGAAAATCAACCACAAAATTTGTTGTACAATTTCTCCTGAATACGCAGATACCCCATATGTGGGGGTAAACCACTTTTTCAGCACACGGCAGAGCTCGCAAGGGATGGAGCGCCGTTTGACTTTTTCAACGCAGAATTGGCTGGAATTGAGATCTGATGCCATGTTGCGTTCGGAGAGCCTTTAATGTGCCTAAACAGTGGAAAACTCCAACAAGTGACCCCATTTTGGAAACTAGACCCATTAAGGAACTTATCTAGATGTGTGATGAGCACTTTGAAGCTTCAAGTGCTTCACAGAAGTTTATAACGTAGAGCCGTGAAAATAAAAAATCAATTTTTTTTTCCACAAAAATGATCTTTTCGCCCCCAAATTTTAATTTTTACAAGGGTAACAGGAGAAATCATACCTACACGGTTGTTGTGCAATTTGTCCTGAGTACGCTGATACCCCATATGTGGGGGGGAACCACTGTTTGGGCGCATGGGAGAGCTTGGAAGGGAAGGAGTGCCATTTTGGAATGCAGACTTTAATGGAATGGTCTGCGGGCATCATGTTGCGTTTGCAGAGCCCCTGATGGGCCTAAACTGTGGAAACCCCCAACAAGTGACCCCATTTTGGAAACTAGACCCATTAAGGAACTTATCTAGATGTGTGGTGAGCACTTTGAACCTTCAAGTGCTTCACAGAAGTTTATAATGTAGAGCCGTGAAAATAAAAAGTCTTTTTTATTTCCACAAAAGTGATTTTTTAGATCCCAATTTTTAGACCCCCAAAGTTGGTAAATAGTGGAAACCCCTCAATTCTTGCTCTAAACCTAACCCCAACACACCCCTAACCCTAATCCCAACCCTAACCCTAATCCCAACCCTAATCCCTAATCCTAATTCTAACCCTAATCCTAGTTCACCCTAACCCTAATTCTAACCCTAGCCGTGACCCTAGCCCTAACCCTAACCCTAGCCTAACCCTAACCCTAGCCCAACCCTAACCCTAGCCCAACCCTAACCCCTAACCCTAGCCCAACCCTAACCCTAACCCTAATGGAAAACTGAAAAAAAAAATATTTTCTTTATTTCATTATATTTGCCTATAAAAGGGGGTGATAAACGGGGGGGTTATGTACTATTTTTTTTATTTTGATCACTATGATCGCTTATCATAGTGATCAAAATAATGAATGGAATCTGCCAGCCGGAGCCAGCAGATTCCCGGCGGGCGCACTGCGCATGCGCCTGCCATTTTCAAGATGGCGGCGCCCATTGGAGGACGCGGGCGGGACGTGGGACCACCGGGAGGGGACGGAGGGCGACGGAGAGGTACCGGGGGGGGATCGGGGACCCTATTTCTCTCTCCTCTGATGTGCGATCACATCAGAGGAGAGAGAAATTAAATGTAAAATAGCGGCTTTTTTTTTGCGGTCGCCGTTATAGGGTTAATAACGGCGATCGCAAAAGCGGGGTCGGTAAAAACCGACCGATTCATGTTCTCTAGGGTCTCGGCTACCCCTGGCAGCCGAGACCCCGGAGAAAATCCGACACTGGGGGGCGCTATTCACTTAAATCACAGCGCCGTGGATTAACGGCGCTGTGGTTTTAGTACCCTTAACTACCGCCGTTAAAAGGCGTATCGGTGGTCGTTAAGGGGTTAAAATGTATAGCTTTTGGTTTTCTTGTTATGTATATTTTGAGTGACCCTGAGAATGCTTATAGCTATTACACTGTTAGGGCCCCGTCACACTTAGCGATCTCGCTAGCGAGATCGCTGCTGAGTCACAAGTTTTGTGACACAACAGCGATCTCACCAGCGAGATCGCTGTGTGTGACAGCGATCAGCGACCGGCCCCCCTACCGGGTATCGCTGATCGCTGTAGGAAACCACTGGACATTTCTTTTGTCGCTGGTCTCCCGCTGGCCAGCACGCATTGCTGCGTGTGAAAGGCGGGAGACCAGCAATCTGCTGGTAACTAATGTACACAGCGACGACGCGCGCTCGGCGTCGCTGGTGCTGATCGCTGGTGAAGCGGTCTGTGTGACAGCTCACCAGCGATCACATAGCGACTCACCAGTGATCCTGACACGTTGATATCATTGTCGGGATCGCTGGTGAGTCGCTATGTGTGACTCCAGCATTAGGTTTAGGTGTGGTTAGAGTAGATTTCTTACAAACATGTGTCCCACAATCAGCACTGACGGTCACACATGAGTAACAAGGAGAATTGTAATATGTTTAAAAACAGCCTCTAGGATGCATTTTGAAATTCTATAGGAAAATAAATGTGGCTAAAGATGCAAATTTAGTGGGTTTACCTTTGTGATAGCCAATGTTCCTGATCCATTTTGTCCATCATATTGCCCATTTGGAAGTGGTGTCTTCTCAAAGGACCATTTAAGAGTTGTGTCTTTGTCAGTATTTGTCACCTAAATAAAAAGGCAAATCTAAAGAAGTCTATTTTACTACAATGCATATATAGAAGCATAAACTGTACATCAAATGCAACTTATTTTATGTCACATTTTCAGGAAAATACCAGGTTAATATCAGTCTGTGGTATTAGGTCCTGGATAAGGATTACAGGGTCACAAAACTGAGCCTAGGAAGGGGCACGCTGAAGGAATGGTGATGGTGACAAATAAAAGCGGCTATTGTATCCTGCTAATATTTCCTTCACTAATTAGATCTATATAAGAACAGGCATTGTTGAATACAGTTTACATTTTTGCTATCTGTTTAGTGGTTATCAGGGAGCTACATAGGGGATTTCCCCATTAGTATCCTGGTGTAATACTGGGATCTATTGCCATAAAGAATATGTGTTCTGTACTTGAGATCAACTTATCTAAAGTAATCATAGTGAAGATGCGGGATTGGCTTAGTACAGTCCTTACATCACTATTCACTATGGAAAACAACTAACCGAGAACATCTAGATGGATGGTGTTAGGATTGGTGGAATGCACCAAATAAGAAATTATAATAAGGTGCGTTCGCAACCCGGGGTCCACTGTGCAGTGATGGAGAAACCGCAGCAAGCACAATGGCATAGCAAGGCTGCGAGAAAACACTTTACGCACACTGAGTTAAATGTCACTCAGTGTGTACAGAGCGCAAAGTACCAATCTCTGTTACACTACAGAGCGGTACTATGAAGCAACGCACAAAGGACTATACCCTGTTAGACTGCACAGGAGTATAGAAAAATAATAATTGGGGTTCCTATAATTTAACCCCCCAGGGAAGACTACACTGGTGGTTGACCCTGCTCTGACACACAGTGTGCTTCAGCACGCACACGTGAGGACGCCCGGTGCAGATGCTAAGTTCAAGCGGGAGTTCCTACCCTACACTGCCTGTCTAAACAAACACTCACAGTGCTATCAGACTTAGGCTCCAGAGCACAGCACTGCACGTGTAAACTAGAAGTCACCATAGGCTTAGCTGGAAGGCTAGGAGTAACTACACATGCAGCATGAGCCTGGGCAAGGCGCTGGGGCCGGAGTCTGTGCTGAGCAGTCATCCCAGAGGCTGAGCCTGAATGCGAGACCACAGCACCAGACCATGCTTGGGATTGATCCTGTGCAGCGGGAGAATCCCAGCGCCTAACAAGATAGTCCCTAAACTTCTCCATCGTGATTGAAAATTGTCAGAAAGTGATGCAAAAACTATCCACCGTTGTATCACTAACTACCTGTTGATACTATACTATATAACAAGGTTTATTTTACCATATCACTGGGTTGCCATCATCATGGTATTAGTTCATAAAAACTATCTGACCAAAATGTCAGCGAGCTTGTAGGGTCTGTTGTTAGTTGGTTCATTCTCAAGGATGTAGGTGATAAATTCCTCTCCAAATATATGTGTTTCCAAGAGTCAGATATTTTCAAGAATCTACGAACGCTCCTGGCTCTAAACCTTAATCCACATAATAAGGATATCACAGAACATACCTTGCATGTTATTATAACATGGCACTCTTCTGTAACCTTCCACTCCAGCTGCTCCACAAAATGTGGTCCTGTTATAAGGAAACTGCTGTGACTGTTTATAGTTTACAAATACATAAAAAATAAATCATTTTGGCACATTTATTAGGCTATGTTCACAGCACTTTTTTGCCACATGTCAGTGCCTTCGTCAGAACTTCTATCTGAAGCCCTGAATAACATAATTCAGGCAAAACTGCCGGTGGGGCCATTGCATTTATTGAATGTTACTTTGTGCTCTGTCTAATATCCTTTTTTGGCAATATGTCACACTTTTGAGGTAGGAATAAAGCATGTCCGCCTCAAAAAAGTGGACACTTTCGAAGATGGGGCCTGACAGAGCACAAAGTGACTCTGCCTACTTTATTAAAGTCAAACAGACGCCCTTGACGGATCCACTGATGTGTAGCAAAAATGTGATGTGAACATAGCCTTAGAGTTGTTGCTTGTGTTTTTTCATACTTTGGTGGGCATTTTTAATCTACCTTTTATCTAACTTTTACTGTTTTAAAATGTCGCACTTTAAATTGCATACTCAGTCCAGACCATAGAGGCGTAAAAAGTGGAGTGACATTTGTAGACAGACGTTTAACATCTAAGATGCGCGAGATTTATCAAACATTGTGCCACAATTTATTGAAGGGAACTTGAAATCAGAAAATGCCTATTAAACTAATCCCAGATTCCGGCAGGAAATTATGTGATAATTGCAATGATGTTCTTAGTGAATCTATGTGTGCAGTGATTGTGCTATGTTATCAAGTAACAACTTTCCTCTATTACCCTGAGTCATCGGGACGGTCTGGTATCCTGACCTTGTCACCGAGTCATGGTGTGAAGATACATCTTTTCCCTTTGACTGACCATTCCAACAGGTTTGAAATCCAGTACAGACGCTTACATGACCGGCGCTCAGAACACCTCTGTCATGCACAGTGAACCGAGCTGTATACACCTCAGTCTGACCAGACTCACTGCATATGAGTCTGCTGCAGACCTCTGGTTGTCATACCGACCCATCGGTAACCTGCAATCATGTGACGGGGTCACCGATGGGCTGGATTAGTGACGCGCTTCCTGTTAGCGCGAGTTAAATGGTGCTGTCAGAGATTGACAGCGGCATTTAACTAGTTATTAGTTGCTCGTTGATCGCTATACCATCTGTGGCTGTTGTGGGTACATGTCAGCTGTCATGTGCCCAGAAAGGTGTGTGGGATCAGCGCCAGAACTTGCACCAAACAGGGGGAGTCCAACATGTGCGTACTGTTACGCCACATATCGGAAAGGGGCTAATAGGCAATTTTCTGATGTCAGATTCCTTTCAATAGTGTGCGCCAGCTTTTTGATGCACATAAATGTTCTTATGTAAAAAGAGTCTAACTTTTAGCATGATGCACCAAATCTATCATACAGCTTGTTGCACTGTGTTACATTCGGTGCATCTTCCGAACGCATCGACTAAGTTTACGCTGCTTAGCTATTACATTGCATTAGTGAATGGATTGCATTGTGGCAACGTTAACTTTTTTCACCTTTCTTCTTTTTCCATTGTTTGCGTTTCTGCTTAGACTCCTCAAGAATCTTATCAAAGTCTGTAAATAAAATTACATTTATATAAATAGAAAATCATTATAACAAATATCATTGTGCTTAAACTACGCATGAAACTTTCTATAGTAAGCTACATATTGCAGCCTTTCATAGCTGCCATACTTGGTTGCAAACAGTTTGCAGCAGTCAGTAAAGTGTAACCATTGCAAGTTCTTTAGCCACTACTATTCGATGCTTCTATTTTTAAAATAATTATGTCACACAATAATCTTGAAAAGAGGTGCATGTCTAAGTATGATGTTTGTCTCTTATGTTTTGGTAAAATTTTCTTTTGCATACATTTTGCTATATTGTTACATTATTGGTTGAGGCGGGTCACCATTTTGATCAGTGATTTGCCATTTCTAATGTGTTGTGGAAGGGACTAGAATGCACCGACCATTGGGGACCAGGCAAGTGCCTAAACAGGACCGGCGGGATCACTGATTGTGACAACAAATTATTTTATTATTTTTAAAAAAAAGCCTAAATTGTTTAAACAATAAACATAATTACCCAGAATACCCCTTAAATGTGAAGCAATTTTCTTGTTATTTAAGAGGGGGTGGAACTCGAAAGGAATGTCTGTGAACTTTTCTGTACTCTATGTACACTTAACCTAGTTTATGGCACTATTCGTCCTTCTCCCAAAAGAAATAAACTATTAAAGTAAACTCACAGGTACTGAAGATAGAAGAGTATCCCCATTGCACTTTTAGGATGTAATCATAGTAGCTAGGGCATCAGTGACTTACACTAAGGGAGGGGGTTAATTATGGTTGATGCAGGAGAAGAGGGCTCTTGACGTGCAACTTGGAAGTTGAGGGGTAACACTAGGCCAATGAGCCGCTGGCTATTCCTTCCACCATATAGCATGTGCGACATACAGCAGACGCGATGACATCAATACATCATGTCTGCTGTGCGGAAGGTCAGTGCACACAGCAAAGACTCAGGGCAGAGTGCCGAGGGAACAGGAGCAAGGTGAGAATGTGGTTTTTTTTGTGTGAATGTATGTGGTCTGTATATAGGAGAGCTATGTGGGGACTCATACTGTATATAGGGGGCTCTGTGAGAGTGCATATAGTATACAGGAAGGATTTATGGGGGATCATCTAATATATAAAGCTCAAGTGTGTCTATGTATGTATGTATGTATGTATGTGTGTGTATGTCCGGGATTGGCATCCGCACCGTCGCAGCTACAGCCACAAAATTTGGCACAGTCACACGTCTGGACCCCAAGAGCGTCCTAGGCTATGTTGTGAGGCAAAATTTTAACCCCGCGCGTTCCAATTCACCAAACAATTTTGCCCCTATCTACATAATGGGGAAACAATGTGTGTGTATCAAGCTCCACCCCTCATTATGATTTCATAATGGTTGCCATGGCGACGCTGATGTCATCATAGGTTGCAAGCCCCGCCGCTCATTATGATGTCATAATGGTTGACTATGGGATGGAGGATGTGTGATGGGTATATGGGCACTGGACTATGGGATGGAGGATATGTATGACTGGTATATGGGCACAGGACTATGGGATAGAGGATGTGTGATGGGTATATGGGCACTGGACTATGGGATGGAGGATATGTATAACGGGTATATGGGCATGGGACTATGGGATGGAGGATATGTATGACGGGTATATGGGCACGGGACTATGGGATAGAGGATGTATGATGGGTATATGGGCATGAGACTATGAGATGAAGGATGTGTGGTGAGTATATGGGCACTCGACTATGGGATGGCGAATATGTATGATGGGTATATGGGCATGAGACTATGAGATGAAGGATGTGTGATGAGTATATGGGCACTCGACTATGGGATGGCGAATATGTATGATGGGTATATGGGCATGGGACTATGGGATGGAGGATGTGTGATGGGTATATGGGCACTCGACTATGGGATGGAGGATATGTATGATGGGTATATGGGCACGGGCCTATGGGATCGTGGATATGTATGATGGGTATATGGGCACGGGACTATGGGATGGAGGATAATTATAATTTGCTATAACTAACCACAGTTAGTTACTATGCCCAGGCAGCGCCGAGCTCTTCAGCTAGTATTGTATATAAGGGCTGTGTGTGGACTCATACTGCACATGGGGTTTGTTCATACTACTTATAGGGACTGTGTGGGAGTGCATATAGGGAAGCTATATGGGGGCTCATACTATATATAAGGGGCTGTATGTGATCACATTACATATAGGGAGCTGTGTAGAGGCTAATGCTTTATATAGGGGTCTGTGTGTGGGTACCTACTGTATATAGTGGACTGTGTTGGTTCTTACTATATAAAGAGAGCTGTGTGTGGGCTCATACTGTACATAGAGGGTGCTCTTTGGGGCACATACTGTTTATAAGGGAGCTGGGTGTGGACCAATACTGTATTGGGGGGCTGTGTGTGGACCTGTGGACTGATGCTGTATATAATGGGGCTGTGTGTGGGTTCAAATGTTATATGGGGATGTCTGCATACATAATTCTGCTCAATATTAAGTGATACAACTGTTGTCTCTACAACAGTCACGGTCCCCCATGTGACCCCTTTTAAAATGAATTGTCCGTCCCTGCCATAGTGAATAGGGTGGTGGTCGGGCATGCGCAAAGATTTTCCATTCTAACTCGGATAAAAGTGTTCTATTCTACAGATCCGTGTAGGTCTCAATGGTTAGATCCCACCGATGTATAAGTGATCACTATCCTGTGGGTAGGTGATAACTTTATTGCAGTCTCTTCCTTTAGTTATATATCCACAATCCATCCCTTTCTTCTTGCTAAAGTACCAAATGTATGTTAATAAATGGTAAGAAATGGATAGAAGGAAATATGACTGCAAAATCAGACTATACAGTGGTGGATTATAGTTTGCTGCGTTGGAGTCACAAGGCCTGCATAATACCTGTAGGCATGAGAATTTTTTATTCAAAACTTATTGCTAAGTTGCGTAATTTTTTTCATTAAAAATATGCTTATACATAGACTTTGCTTTAAAAAAAATGTGTGGTAGACCAGCTCGGTGGTACACGGGAGTAGACACGGTAACACTGTCTCTTGAAGTCCTTCATTGGTTAATTAGGTACATGTGGCCTAAACCATGGTGAAGTAAAAAAAAACAACCCAAACAGGAAAACAAAATAAAATGGTATCTAACAGTCCATACGTCTGTGGGGATCTGCACGCTTAAGCTTAGCAAAAACAAATGGTTCAGTTTAGCCCCAACACAATTATTTCCCTGGAGTTAGTCTCTCCAAACACTCGGAACACTGAATGTCTACGAAGTCTGACTATTTAAACCCCAGATCACACCCTGGGGTGTAGATAAGGTGGACAACCTCCCACCCTCTCTATGGTTGTCCACAAAAACCTAGCCCTTAAAATGGCTGATTAACCCCTCTCAACACATAATGTGCTGGAGCAAACTTCTGGGTTTCAAATCACTGAATTTAATAACCTCAGTGAAATATTTCTCCACTCCAGCACTTTGCCAGTGACTTTGTCACAGTTGCTATTCCCTTAAAGTAAACAGGGATTTTGAAAATGTTGAGAAATTACAATCTATATTAGAGAATTTTATTACAAAGTATATTTGAAAGTTTTATTTATTGTGGGAAATTTAGTGTTCCTGCATTGAATATCAAGGTTATGAAACTCATAAATAATGTTTCAACATCTACTGATGAGCAAGATGAGACCTCAGTTTAGGAATAATTTCACATTAGCACAACCTGTGGTGTTTGAGATGCTAAGATGCCACTTTGCAGACCTACCTTGGTATTTTTAACATGTTCTACCATGTTTTTTTATTATTAAACATAACTATTGTAGAAGACTATTACAGATAAGAGTGTGTAAAAGCTTTTTAACATTGGCTCATAATTGGTCAATGAGCATTTATAAAAACAGATATACCTAATTATAGCTTCTGTAACCTTACTGCCAATCACCCAAGGAGCAAGCAAAACACGTGTTCATATGATGATTGGATCATTTATGTTGGCATAAAAATCGTCACTGTTAGAAGCGCATTTCAATACTTTGTTTAAAGGCTCGATGTGCTGCTGACACAGTAATATGGGGAAGGATAGAAGGACTTCCACTCATAGTATGCAGTTATGTTATTTAACATAAAAGTACTTTTAACCAGCAGCCAACAATGACTATAAAATCTAACATAGAAGACCAACAATTTCATAGACATCTACTTTCAGTCTACATCTGTCACAGTGTTGATGCTACAGAAAAAGTTGAAATCTGCTTTCTCACTCATCAAAAATGTCTAGTGCATGGTCATCTGCCTCTTTTCCAAGGCTTCTCACACAGTTTAATGCTGGGTGAAACTTTTATGACCATGGACCTCCTATTAAGGTTCCATCAGGTTTAGTGAGGAAGTGAGGAGGAAAGTCTGGACTCCTGATGGCATCAATATCGACCAATTCTTATGCAGTTCTGACATGATGTGGAGGTTCAAGAAGTCTTACCCACATGGAACTGTGAGGAGGGGTTACATGAATGTCACTCCTCTCAGGCTTCTTACATGTGTCCATGCCGGGTAATACTTCTTAAACCCTGGGGCATAACTATTAATAGGTGGGTGCAGAGATTGCAATTGCATCTGGGCCCTGGAGCCTAGGAGGCCTAAAAGGTCACTTTGCCCGAAAGAAAAAGACAATTACTTTTGAAGACTTGCAATAATTGGAAACCCAGTTGGCGCTTTTGCATTTGGGCCCACGACCTTCAAGTTAAGCCTCTGCTTAAACCGCTCAGCATATCTACATTTCACAAAAGTCGGTAAGCCAAACCAGGTTTATGGACGAAGAATTTCTCTGGTAGTGTACCAAGCTGAGGCCAAAGGTCTCAGCCATTGAAGGGGCAGACCAAATGGAGGTTGTTTAATGACCAGGGATTACAATGATTCCCTACTGGGTCACACTTTTAGGACATATCATATGAGGCATGGTCCTCCAGTGAGGGTCTGGGTTGCATTGTCTGGTGATGTATGCCAGGATCAATGATATATAGCCTTAACCCTGGAGGATTAGGCTCACTGGGAAACTGCTTTGAATTATGGCTTCCTATAGTATGAATAACAGCAAAGAGGTAGTTACTTCAAACAGCTGATCTGGGGTGGTATTGAGATAGGCCATTTGTATTAGAAACCTGGATAGACTATTTAATGCATTCTAATGATTAGAGGGCATAATCTTTTCTCACCTTCTCCAGTAAGGACAATACTGAACTGGTTTGATGCTTTTCCATCTGCCACTTTCGCAGTATATGTTCCCTTATCTTCTTCTCCAAAGTCTTCTTTGATAATTTCAATTAGACCATTTTCCTTGTCAAATTTTATTTTCCGTTTCTGCAATGAGGAATGTGTACCTGACTATCTTTAATGAACAAATAATTTGATATACTGCAAAGTAAGTGTGCTGAAACATATTTGTCACAATGTATGGGAACATTTTGCCATTGAATTCAGTTGCGAGCCATAATGGCATGTTTTTAATCCATTGTAATCCAATTATAAAATGTTAGCTGAAATAAAAAATAGGATCGCCATTGTTTACATTAGACAAAATGTTGCATCAGTCAACATAACCATGTAATACATTTTCATCTCAAAAATTCTAGTAAAAACAGGTCTTTTTTTATAGTTGATTTCTGATTGTCAGATGATAACGTGAACAAATAAACATGTAATAGTAATTACAAAATCATTAAAGTATGCAAAAAAATCAAGATGTTTCTCTCGGTAATTGCACTTGCAATTATAGTAACTAAATGTCTATATTCTCAGAACTGTTATTAGCTTGTAGCATCAAATCTAAATTCGCTTTCCTCAATTAGGAAGGGTCAGCGATGCCCAGGAGCTTTTCCATCTTGTGCATCTGAACTGGAGGAATTAGTGACAAAAGTAAGATATAAAAGCCATTCGATGTCTATAACATAACCCATATACTTATTAGATGCATATTATTTCTTTTTAAAGTGTATGTCCTGTTCTGAAAACCCTGAGAAGCCTTATTAAGAAAGCTCTCCTCCCATCAAATTTGTAATCATATTACTATATTGCAATCACCATATTACAGTTGTTGCCAAAAGTATTGACACCCCTGCAATTTTGTCAGATAATACTCAGTTTCTTCCTGAAAATGATTGCAAACACAAATTCTTTGGTATTATTATCTTCATTTAATTTGTCTTAAATGAAAAAACACAAAGAATTGTCCTGAAGCCAAATTGGATATAATTCCACACCAAACATAAAAAAGAGGGTGGACAAAAGTATTGGCACTGTTCGAAAAATCATGTGATGCTTCTCTAATTTGTGTAATTAACAGCACCTGTAACTTACCTGTGGCACCTAACAGGTGTTGGCAATAACTAAATCACACTTACAGCCAGTTGACATGGATTAAAGTTGACTCAACCTCTGTCCTGTGTCCTTGTGTGTACCACATTGAGCATGGAGAAAAGAAAGAAGACCAAAGAACTGTCTGAGGATTTGAGAAACCAAATTGTGAGGAAGCGTGAGCAATCTCAAGGCTACAAGTCCATTTCCAAAGACCTGAATGTTCCTGTGTCTACCGTGCGCAGTGTCATCAAGAAGTTTAAAGCCCATGGCACTGTGGCTAACCTCCCTAGATGTGGACAGAAAAGAAAAATTGACAAGAGATTTCAACGTGAGATTGTGCGGATGTTGGATAAAGAACCTCGACTAACATCCAAACAAGTTCAAGCTGCCCTGCAGTCCGAGGGTACAACAGTGTCAACCCATACTATCCGTCGGCATCTGACTGAAAAGGGACTGTATGGTAGGAGACCCAGGAAGACCCCACTTCTTACCCCGAGACATAAAAAAGCCAGGCTGGAGTTTGCCAAAACTTACCTGAAAAAGCCTAAAACGTTTTGGAAGAATGTTCTCTGGTCAGATGAGACAAAAGTAGAGCTTTTTGGGCAAAGGCATCAACATAGAATTTACAGGAGAAAAAAAGAGGCATTCAAAGAAAAAAACACGGTCCCTACAGTCAAACATGGCGGAGGTTCCCTGATGTTTTGGGGTTGCTTTGCTGCCTCTGGCACTGGACTGCTTGACCGTGTGCATGGAATTATGAAGTCTGGAGACTACCAACAAATTTTGCAGCATAATGTAGGGCCCAGTGTGAGAAAGCTGGGTCTCCCACAGAGGTCATGGGTCTTCTAGCAGGACAATGACCCAAAACACACTTCAAAAAGCACTAGAAAATGGTTTGAGAGAAAGCACTGGAGACTTCTAAGGTGGCCAGCAATGAGTCCAGACCTGAATCCCATAGAACACCTGTGGAGAGATCTAAAAATGGCAATTTGGAGAAGGCACCCTTCTAATATCAGGGACCTGGAGCAGTTTGCCAAAGAAGAATGGTCTAAAATTCCAGCAGAGCATTGTAAGAAACTCATTGATGGTTACTGGAAGCGGTTGGTCGCAGTTATTTTGGCTAAAGGTTGTGCAACCAAGTATTAGGCTGAGGGTGCCAATACTTTTGTCTGGCCCATTTTTGGAGTTTTGTGTGAAATGATCAATGTTTTGCGTTTTGTTTCATTCTCTTTTGTGTTTTTTCATTTAAAACAAATTAAATGAAGATGATAATACCAAAGAATTTGTGTTTGCAATCATTTTCAGGAAGAAACTGAGTATTATCTGACAAAATTGCAGGGGTGTCGATACTTTTGGCCACAGCTGTATATAGCACTGTGTACTTACAATTGCTCATTTTGCCTTTCTACCTAGTTAATTCTCTTGGCTTTTCCATTAGGTCTAAGACACCACATGATTAAAAACTGACTTGCTGAATCCTTCCAATCTCTATGTAGAAAGAGGAGGTCAATTTTCCCTCTATGAATCATAAGTCACTGCAAAAGTCCTTGGCATGGGAGGAGCAGAGCAGCTGGGTCAGGAGTTGAAGAGGGCAATGATAAATGTAGGAACAAGAGACTTCCTGTTTCTACATAGAGTAGAGAAAATAGAAGAATTAGCCAAGTAGAAAGGCAAAATGAGCAATTGTAAGTACACAGTGCTATATATAATGATGATTGCAATACATTAAGAAAAAAAAACATACAAACACAATAGACAACTTAAAGAACCACTTCGGCATTTATTTTATATCAGCAAGAAGTGGTGCCACTAATCTAAGTTCCCTGACCATAGTCATATACTTGCCAGCTGCTGTCTTCAGTTCTTACTGGCGTCGCTCTGGTCCCAAACCGCTATCTTGTGACCACAGCTGTTGACTGACTGGAAATCAGAGGTAATTTTCACAAGTTCTCAATGTGAGTGTATGACAGCCTCGTTCTGCCTCTCATAGACTTACATAGAGTTGTGGCTTACACAGAGTTGTGATTTCTGGATCACTCCAGCAAACTCTTGAGATATCCGGTAGGTCACAATTTGCAGAAGACATGACCAGAGCTGATAACAGATGAAGACAGTGGTTCCTGAGTATAATGCTATGGGCAGGAAACTTAAATTAGTGACACCACTCCATCTCTGAAATAAAAAAAACCCTGGAGTGAAGCTTTAAATTATTTTACAGAGATAAAATCACAATATGATTTATTTTGGTCAACAGTCACTATGAGAGTAGAGAAAGACACATGCATGGGAGACCAAATTGAAGGACTCATTACAACAGCATGCCTTGCCCAGGTCAGTAGATATGATTTTTTATATGATGGTCAACTATTCACTGAGCCTGTACTTTCGCTTTTTGTACAAAATTGTTATATTATCTAAATACAGTATACAGGGTGGGCCATTTATATGGATGCACCTAAATAAAATGGGAATGGATGGTGATATCAACTTCCTGTTTGTGGCACATTAGTATATGGGAGGGGGAAAACTTTTCAAGATAAATGGTGACTGTGGCGGCCGTTTTGAAGTCTGCCATTTTGGAACCAACTATTTTTTTCTATGGGAAGAGGGTCATGTGACATCAAACCTATTGAGAATTTCACAAGAAAAGCAATGGTGTGCTTGGTTTTAACGTAACTTTATTCTTTCATGATTTATTTACAAAACTGTTCATGTAGGAATGCTCCAACCTGACATCCATAATTGATGGTATGGTGTGGTATATGGAGTACAAAAAAAGGTAGTGGGGCCATTCTTCATCAATGGAAACCTCAGTGCCACTGGATATCTGAAATTGCTACATGATGATGTGTTTCCCTTTTTTATGCACTGAAGTTGACGTGTTCCCTGAGTTTTTCCAGCAAGATGGTGTACCACCACATTATGGGTGTCAGGTCCGAGCATTCCTACAAGGAATATGACTCCCTTAGACTAGCATTTCTCCTGTTGCTGTCAGTGTGTCAAGAGTGGGAGCAGAGGGTTGCATTGACAATCCAACACAATGTGCAGCACTTTGAACACATTTTAAATAAATAAATCATGAAAGAATAAAGTTATGTTAAAACCAAGCACACCATTGTTTTTCTTGTGAAATTCTCAATAAGTTTGATGTGTCACATGACCCTCTTCCCATTGGAAAAAATAAAGTTGGATCCAAAATGGCCGACTGCAAAATGGCCGCCATGGTCACCACCCAAGTTTTCCCTCTTCCATATACTAATGTGCCACAAACAGGAAGTTGATATCACCAAACATTCCCATTTTATTTAGGTGTAGCCATATAAATTGCCCATCCCGTATATGTGCCAATAAATTGATTCTCGTTTTAGGCTGCACATTTAGATCCAGGTTTGCTTAAGTCTAGGTTCACATGTGGCATTTTTGCTGCAGCTTTTCTATGCATTTTTTTTACTAATTTTCAGCTGTGTTTTAGAGTACCAGCAAAGTCTATGAGATTTCAGAAATCACATGTACACACATTGTTTTTTTGTTATCAGGATTTTGTGCTTTGCATTTTTGTTTGGACATAGAGCATGTCACTTGTTTCACCCTTTTGTCAGTGTTTTGTACCCCCTCATTGACTTGAATGGGTGGTGAAAAAATGCTAAGAAAAGCAGGTATCATGTTTTGCTGCATTTTTTCATGTCAAAACCTGATTCTATGGAATAGGACTTTTTTCAACACTAAACTTTATCAGCATGCACAAGAGACAGATCTAGCATGCCAAAACCTCCACAAAAAAAGCATAAAAAATGCCACAAAAAACGCAAGAAAAACCAATGAAAACATGTTTTTTTCTGCAGCTTCCTTCCTGCAAAGAGATCAGGTTTTGCTGTAGATAAAAAAACGCTGAAAAAATGCCTAGTGTGAATTTACCCTTATACAGCCATTTAGCCTACGTTTGACGGTAATTTGACTTTGAAGTCTGATTTAGCAGAACTTTCTTTTGTTTCATATTTATTACATCCCCCAATCAGGGGGCTATATTCACTCTTTAGCACATTGTTACTTTTGATATGATACATATTGTGAGGCAGGGAGGGGGACCCAGGATGCGGACGGAGTCCTATTAGACCTGCTGGAGTGCCTTGTGGTCACAGCAGGGCGCCTGTGAGTCACAAGACAAAATAAAAGTAAGCATGGACCTGGTCAAGCTATTTGGCCAAGGCACTGTTAAGGAAAACCCGTTATGGGATTTTATTTTTTAAACAGACTACAGGAAGGTAGCGGGGTGGTCCGTTTCCTCCAGGCCGGGTCTTGCAAGTGGCCTATGGCCACAGATTCCAGTTTAAAAAAAGCCTTGCAGCAAGGGTTTGGGGCTGTCAGTTTGGCGTTTGCAGCTTGTGGAGCAGTCGTCTCTGCAGAAGCTCATCCTGTGTGAGATAACACAGAGCCAGCAGAGCAAACTCCTGGCACCCCGCAGCAATATACGGCGGTGGCGTCGCCCTCAGCAACCGGACTCTTATGGACTGTTTTTTTTCCTGGCTGCAATCTGGAGGATACCGTATGCTGTACACTGTGTAAGTGTGGACATTAAACGCGTTTGCTGTGAACTTTTCCCATGGTCACTGTCTATCACACTGAACCAACCCCCGCTGCACTACAATATTTAATAGATATTTTGTATCTACTGCCCAATTTTGATTAGATTCTTTAATTGTGCATCATTATATGGATGTTGCTTACATGGCTGTGAATTGAGCTTATATGTGAATACTGTATTTTCAGCTTTTATGGAAGTTTATCATACTCATAGTGACTATTGACCTAAATAGATCAATTAGTATTGTGATTTCATGTTCTCCACTCTTCCATATTGTCTTCATTGGCTGTTGGGTCTGTGTGTTTTTATGATGCTTGTGGATAGTCTCGGAAATAACAAAGCATTTACATTTTTTAATACAGTATATTTTGGTTGCATCAGGGCTTGTAGGTTTTAAAATATTTTTAGTTCGTTGAATATGTTACATCCGTGTCTGTGCATGCTCATTCTGCTTCTGATTTTGTCGTCGGGCGCCACCATGCCTATGATGTGGGTGATGCGGGTCAATAATGCAACAGCTCTGTGTTATATTTTGGGTCTTGTAATGCTTCTAATTGCCTGTTAGTTATAGATTATACCTCTGATCCTCTGTGTTATTCAGGTGCTGACCTCAGATTGCTTGACATCTTGCCTGATGATTGTTACTTGGTTTCTAACTTCTCTGGTTGTGGCCCAGCTTATACCCCTTCTCTGCCAGCCCGTTCCACCAGCAAGGAGTCCCTTTCAGGATCCAAACCACAGACCCCTGTTTAAGTCCACATCAGTGCACAGGACTTAAAAGGTGAAAACCAAGGTTGTTATGGGACCTGATAAATGGAGTGGCTATCGCAAAGTCATCTGTGGAAGCCCTATTAAAATTTCCCAACTTTTATAAACAGAGTTACTTTACAGAATATGAGTTTTAGGTTGTTTAAATCTATTACTTTCAAGGGATATTTCATATTTTAGTTATACTTATCTTACAAATTGGTCTACGACACTGGAAATGGCTGACATGGAGTCATATATATGACCTAGCTATATATCTTTGATAATAAGTGGGCATTGCAATATTTTGTAGGGAGAGTTCCTGTTTTTTTGGTGGCTGCATTATTAATATGTTACTTCTGTTATGTTGCTGGTACTAAAGTATATTTGTTGTTATGTTGACAATGTGGTGGTTGTTATTGGTATAAAGCATCTGCTATTATGTAGTCACTGTTTATTCTATCATGTTGCCACCAGTGGAATTATTATGTTCTGTTTTTATGTGGGAATTGTTGGCTATTATGTGGGTGGTACAAATGCTAAAATGTGATTTCTGAAGACTATGCTATGTTTCCTTTATGGCTGCTAATATAATGAGAGTGTGACAGGTATGTATCAAAATATGATTTTATTTTAATGGCGTGGTTTTGGAAATGTGGTCTACGGAGTAATAACAGAAACATAAATAAAGGTGAAATAAGCATTCACACAGCAACAAAAAAAAATCATCATGGACTATACATAGATATAAGTAAAGGTTAAGAAAACATACCGCTGTATTGCCAATGACTTGGTCATTAAGAATCATTTCTAATTCTGCATCAGAGGACAGTTTTTCCACTTCTAACCAGAGCCGCACATCCCCATTCTCCAGCACTTCCGCATTCCATCCTGATATTTTTTGTATCACTGGAAATATTACCATGATATGATATCATGTTATGCCATTAAATTTCATGTTCTATGCTATATACATAGGTCAGTCATAATATGAGCACCAGTGACCGGTAAAGTGAATAACTTTGATTATATTGTTACAGCAATGTCTCCTGACAAAGAGTAAAGGTACTGTCACACTAAGCGATATCGCTATAACTTGTGACATTATAGCGATATTGCTAGCGATATCGCTGTGTGTGATACTTACCTACAACCTGCTCCCCCCCGCTGGTTATCGCTGATTGCGCGAGAAAGTCCAGGACTGTTTCTCGTCGTCAGCTTCCTGCGGCGCTTCCTGTGGAGAGACGAGCAACGAGCGTGGAGTCGGGCGGGAGGACGTCAGGATCGCCTAGTGTGACAGGTAAGTAGCGATCCCCGTCCCCAGCGATGTCGCTAGTGAGATCTGCCTGTGTGGCAGCTCACTAGCAACCACTTAGCGATGTACCAGCGATCCTGACAGCGTCATATCGTGGTCGGGATCGCTGGTGCATCGCTAAGTGTGACAGTACCTTTAGATATATTAAAGGGAATCTGTCACCCCTTTTTTGAGATATCATATAATGATATCATTCAATTGTGTGTCACATAAGGATTCTCTTAGTACTTTTGCTTCCCCCTGACCCTGCACCTTTCATGCATTAATACCTTTTTTATATCGGTTCAGATGTACGGTATGTAAACTGCCGGTGTCCGGTCCGCTGGGCGGGGCTTATTCAACTGCTCCCCCCTCCCTGTCTTGCTCTACGCATTTCTTCTTGTGTAGAGCAAGAGAGGGAGGGGGAGCAGTTGAATAAGCCCCGCCCAGCGGACCGGACAGCGGCAGTTTACATACATCTGAACCGATATGAAAAAGGTATTTATGCATGAAAGGTGCGGGGTCAGGGGGAAGCAAAAGTACTAAGAGAATCCTCATGTGACACACAATTGAATGATATCATTACATGATATCTCCAAAAAGGGGTGACAGATTCCCTTTAAGGAACAAGTGACCAATCAGTACTAGAAGCTGATGTGTGAAATAGTCAGTGAACTGCTCCCATGGATGCCTAACCTGACTGGTCCAATTTGATGGAAAAGCTTCTGTAGCTTAGATTTAATGCTGGTTATGATAGAAAGATGAGCTTGCTGAATTTGGGAATGGTTAGTCAAAAACTAGTTAAAGTTCCTATGACACTAACTAGGCTGCAAGAAGTGGACACATGAGCATCAGACCAGGACCATGAAGCAATGGAAGAAGATGGCCTGGTCTGATGATGACTCACGTTTTTTTCACATCATATGGAAGGTTGGGTATTATGCTTCACAACGAATAGATAGCACCAGGATGTACCATAGGAAGAAGACAACGTACGAGTATGTTCTAGGGAATATACTGCTAGGAAATCTTGGTTCTGGGCAGTTATGTGAATTTTACTTTGACAATTGGAGTTGCCTAAACATTGTTACAGATGAAGTTCATCCCATTATAATAACTGTATTATCTGTCACGCTGTAAAAAATGAAGAATAGTTTGTGGAACAGATTAATAAATGACTTGTGCTAGTTTTTTTTTTTTACTGCAAAACTTCACCAATTTTGAGGCACATATGCTTAGCACAAAAATGTGTAAGTTTTTAAACCTTCTTGCCACTTTTGAAAAAAGGGGGCGAGTATTAGCAGGAGGCGTGAGGCCTCCAAGAGACCAACAAGATTACAGTCACGGGTTTAATGCAACAGAGAGGGGCCAGAAGACTGTGGTGTCTGATTCTGCACATTCCTGTACTGATTAGAAGCACTTTACCATCATATTAAGCTGTGCATGTTTCTGCTATCAGTGGAGGGGTTAAATATGTTGAGTTGAGAGTCTCTGAAGCTTTTCTGCTTGATGAGCTCGGCTGTTCAGTGTTGGCCACTTCCCTCAGCTATATCTACTCGCCTCTGGCTATCTGGATTTCCAGAGTTAGTTTTATACTGCCTGATGTGGAGTTTTAGGTGTTTGGAGGAGGTGTTTGGAGTGTTATTCTGAAGACTGTTGTTTTTTGAGTTGTCTGTGTGCATAACTAATTCTCTCCTACTTGATTGTTCCTTCCTTTTACTTCCCAGTGTTCCTTCCTTTTACTTCCTTGTTCACTTTCCAGTTTACTTCTCTTTTGTTTGTGAGTGCATATTTGCATGATTGGTATTTTCATTTATCTCTGAATGTATTCCCTGGTTAGTGTGGTTTGTGTATTCTTACATACAACTACTCCCTACTTCCCTGTGAGGGAGTGGGGACAGATATGGGCTGATTCAGGAGTCAGCAAGGTACGTGGCCCTGGCATATCCACCATTAGAAGTAACCCATGGAGCAGGGATAGCTAGGGTGATGCTAGCTTTAGGGATATCAAACTACAGTCTCTGGACATTTACTGTCTTTTATGCCAGAAATTGTCATAAATTATAGTGGAAATCAAAGTTGCCATAGATGCCATCAATTTAATAAGAAAGCTATGAAATTCTGAATTTAAGAATGTTTCTCCCATGGAGATCAAGGTGGTGATTACACTGCTCTCAATTCGATTTTGACCCTGATGGATGCTCTGGAAAAATAAGTGCAATTCTTTGGAGTCCACTCTCAGATAGGTCAGAGTTGATTTCTTTGCACAAGGTGGATCTATGTTACAGCTGTGAATATGTTTATTATAGGCATTACAGAATAGTTACAATAGGCAATTGGGAGGTTAAAGACTAGTGTAGTTCTTTCTATTCACTATATCGCTTACCCCATGTGCAAGGCATTGCAGTAGCTTAGTTATCCCTGTGTACAACCACTCATATAGTTGCAGTTAGTTAGCTGTTAGTGGTTGTAACCATGGATATCTAAGCTACTGCAATGCCCTGTACATGGGGTAACTGACATAGTGAATCAGAAGAAGTCTGCTATATTTCTAATTGGAGGTATTTGCTAATATTATTCTTATTACACCTACTACATATTAGGATAGGATCTTGGCTATGGGAATATACATTTAAGGAAAAAATATAGAAAAAAAATGGAGATTCCAGAGACATGCTGAATACATTGTGTTGTGCATACTGGCTTACTTTATACTTACAAGGGTGTTGCACATCATGGCTTTTTTGGAGCAAATCTGATAACTCTAAAGAGATAGAAAACAAAACATAAAAAATAAATGAATGTTTTAAAATGATTTGTTATATGCATTGCCATTTATAATTCCTTATATAATCATATATATATATATATATATATATATATATATATATATATATATATATATTTATATAAGCCCTCTTATTTCTTTAATAACTTTATTGATGTTATTCCCCAATACATACAGTTCTACATACATCATAGTAAAATAAATGTATCAATTCATTACAAACGACCCCTGGGTCAAACTCCTGAGCCGCACCGCTTATTCCCCACTTCACCAAGTTCTTTCCTGGTAATAGATTTGATCTGTCTCACTATACCATATTCGTAGATAATCCACAATTTTATTAACCAGATTTCACCCTTACTTCACTATCTGCAATGCAGTCTGGTTATTAATGAGAACCTGTAATTTCAAAAAATGCTATTAACCTGCAGATATGTAGGGGGGGAGGCCTCCGCCGAGTACCCGGGCCAGAAACGAGGGGACCATCTTCTAGGTTCCTAGGATATCTGTTTCCAGGGAGCAGAGCTAGGGGATGGACCGCTGAGACTGACAGGGCAGTTGGGGGAGGAGTCCAGAGAAGAGGGGCGGAGAGGGCCAGATTGTGTGAGTCAGCAGAACGAGAGAGAAGGAGGTGGAGACTTGGTGAGGGCCAGAGAGCGAGAGCCACGAGCAGCTACCAGAGAGGAGGACAGCGACAGGAGGAAGACTCTCGGTGGACCGCAGTGAGACGGCGCCGAGCTAACCGACAAAAGAAGACTGCTGCCTGATTCCAGCTCTCGGCTGCGGCCTACTCGTTGCTGCCCGCAGCCACCGCCGCTTCACTCCCTACCATGGTGGTGACTCCTCCTTTGCCGCCCGCAGCTGCCACCGCTCCAGTCTGGGGTAGAAGCTGGGCCTGTGCCCGCTGCGGATCCTCCAGTGCGGCCGCAGACTGCGCCTGTGGCCTATCAACCACCACTTATCACCGCCGCTGCCAGTCCCTGTCATGGAGTTGCGACCTCCACTCTCCCACCCCCAAGCGGTATCCCGCTGCCTCCGCTGGGGGACATCCCGCCAAAGAACTCTCCGCGGGCCTGTTGTGCCTCTGCTCTTCCTGGGCGTCGGAACACCCGAAGACTACGTCAGATCTTCAGTGGCTGGGCCCAGTGGCTGCAACGCAGACACACCGTGGAACAGAACGCCGAGGGACGTCAGGACGGATAAGTGATACATAGTGACTAAGGACCCGTAGTCGGCCTTTCCGCTGCCCTATAGTGACCGGTCTTTGCCGGATTAGTCGTGTTCGCCCAATCCTTGTTTATGTGTATTGGCTCCCTGCGAGGACAACTACTGTTATTCTGTTGGTTGCGTAACAATAGCCCTAATGGCATTTATCTATAAAAGTTAACATTTAAAGTCATATCTGTCTCGCATCTCGTCACTGCACCCTGCGTACCTATTACCACAGATATAGGGTTAATGTGCTGGTTAATAGCGTTCTGAACCTGCCCTGTGCCAGAACTTAGACCCGCGCTGCCGGGAGGAAATGAGCTTTATTCCTCCCGGTAACATTCGGATTTCAGTCATGGTGGCAGCGCTCTGTATATATAGAGCAGCGACTGTAGCCACGTCCCCTGCAGTGACTGACAGTTGGCCCTAATTCTAAGCTGCTGTCAGTCAGTCAGAGTAGGGGTGCCGTTATAGCTGTCACAATCTATACACAGAGCGGTGACTGAAACTGCGCTGGCATCGCTCCCATGACTGAAACCCGAATGTTACTGGGAGGTGTCACGCCGTGCTCACCTGGGGGCGGGACCTCGGCCCTGACGTCATCTCTTCCGGAGCCGCGGTCACTCCGGGGGTCCCGTCGGGTGAGCACGCGCAGCTCTCGTCCCCGGGTCTCCTCCTACATGTCACGCTTGCGCGCTCCTGTCAGTGCTGTATAGGGCTCGGTCCTCTCTATGGTAATGGAGGACCTGACCCGGAACCTGTAGTGGTCATGTGCTTTCTGGCTAGGTCCTGACCCGGAACCAGTAGTAGTCATGTGCTATATCAGACGACCTCCCCCTAGGGGAGGTGCCTGATTATTGTTGTGCTTCCTGGCTTGGTCTGCCGTGTCCCTGCCTGGCTGTGCGCTGTATTCAGGTCCCCTGCCTTGCACTCTGTTGTGCCTCTTGGCACACGCTCTGAATCTGCACTCTGCTTTGTACTCGGTTGTGCTTCCTGGCACACGCTCTGACCCTGTACTCTGTCTCATACTCGGTTGTGCCTCCTGGCACATGCTCTTACCCTGTACTCTGTCTCATCCTCAGTTGTGCCTCCTGGCACACACTCTGATTCCGTGCTCTGTCTTATACTCAGTTGTGCCTCCTGGCACACACTCTGATTCCGTGCTCTGTCTTATACTCAATTGTGCCTCCTGGCACACACTCGGACCCTGTGCTTTGTCTCATACTCTGTTGTGCCTCCTGGCACATGCTCTGATCCTGTACTCAGTCTCTTACTCTGTTGTGCCTCCTGGCACACGTACCAATCCTGCGCTCTGTCTTATGCTCAGTTGTGCCCTCTGGCACACACCCTGCTCCTGTACTCTGTTACACCTCCTGGCACACCTGCTGCCTGACTCAGTGCTCTGACGTGCTCCTCGCACGCATCCTGCTTCACTCACACCCGGACGAACGAAGTCTCTGTACACCACGTGTTCCCGTGTCCATGCTTCACACGTTCCTGCAGACACACTCACCCACTCGTGTCTCCTGTGAGCCAGCCTCCTGGTGCCAGCAGTCGTGGTGCCTCACCCCCTGGGGCTTGCCCCTGACACTCCCTGTATAGGGGGTGGTCTTCACTAGGTCAGCTCGCCCTGGGAGGGTTGGTGTCACGACCCAGAGGGTCCACTCCAGGAATCGTCACAGTATAATCAGGCCATGGACCCCGCTGGTACCACCACCTCCATCCAAAAGGAACTGGTGTTCCTACGGGAGAGTCAGACCAGGATTATGGCCTTTTTGAAATCCATGGAGTCTCGTTTGTCGGCCATACAATCCGTTTCTGCTCAGTCCTCGGCCCCGCACCCGATGCCGCGCCTCGGCAAGCCACCCCGATATAGCGGGGACCCTAAGTTTTGTCGAGGATTTCTGAACCAATGCCGGTTACATTTTGAGCTTTTGCCGCAGCACTATCCCACTGAGCGTGCCCAAATTGCCTTTATTGTTTCACACTTAGAGGGGGAGGCGTTAGCGTGGGTGAACCCCCTCTGGGAGCGCAATGGCCCACTCGTCTCTCAGCTTTCCACCTTTTTGGACACCTTCCGCAAGGTGTTCGATGAGCCGGGTCGGCTGGCCTCTATCACCGAGTCCCTCTTTAACCTGCATCAGGGTACGCTACCGGTAGGACAGTATGCCATCCGTTTTCGTACCTTGGCCTCCGAACTCGGTTGGAACAACGAGGTTCTCGTAGGGATCTTTTGGCGTGGCCTGTCCGTTCGGTTCAAAGACGTACTGGCAGGTCGGGATACTCCCACCTCTTTAGAGGATCTGATCTCTCTGGCGACACGCATTGACCTGCGGTTTCAGGAACGTGCCCGTGAATTAGCCAGAGAGAGGAGCTCCTCTCACCTCCTCCGTTCCTGCTCCAAGAAGCCGGGAAACTTCTCCGCCTAGGGTTGATAGGAGAGGCTTCCCTAGGTGTACGTGATTCCTCTCCTCCCCTGCTCGTGTCCGTATTATTGAATCTCGGTGCCAAGCGTTATTCTGAGGAGGCTTTTCTGGATTCTGGCGCGGAGGGGAATTTTATCACACTCGAGGCGGTTAAAAAATACCGGATTCCTGTCAGATCCCTGGAGACTCCTCGGTCAATTGTTTCGGTCAATGGTACGTCCATGCAGGAGACCATTACCCAGGCCACCGAAGAGATCGAGCCGCAGATCGGAGCCCTGCACCTGGAGAAGATCTCCTTCTTCGTCTTATCTACCATGTCTTACACACTTCTTCTAGGTCTCCCTTGGCTACGGACTCATGAGCCAACCCTGGACTGGCGGTCGGGCGAGATACTCCGGTGGGGACCGTTCTGTCAGGAGAAGTGCCTGTTGCCCATCCGTCCGATGAACTCTGCTGGTCCATCCCCGGCACCTACAGGTCTGTCGTCGGCTTACTGGTCCTTTGCAGATGTCTTCGACAAGAAGGAGGCCGAGACTCTGCCCCTCCATCGGCCATATGACTGTCCAATTGACCTCATTCCTGGTTCTACGCCACCCAGGGGTAGGATATACCCGCTATCCCCTGCTGAGACCCAAGCTATGTCTGACTATATCCAGGAGAACCTTGTGAGAGGTTTTATCCGTAAGTCCTCCTCGCCCGCGGGAGCGGGATTTTTCTTTGTAAAAAAGAAGGACGGCTCCCTCCGTCCTTGCATAGACTACCGAAGCCTGAACAATATCACGGTCAAGAACAAGTACTCATTGCCATTGATCCTGGAGCTCTTTGACCGACTTAGAGGAGCTCGGATTTTCACTAAACTGGATCTTCGTGGGGCCTACAACTTGATCCGCATTCGTTCCGGGGATGAGTGGAAGACCGCCTTTAACACCAGAGACGGTCACTACGAGTACTTGGTAATGCCCTTCGGCCTCTGCAATGCCCCAGCGGTGTTCCAGGAGTTCGTGAATGATATCTTCTGGGATATTCTGTACTCCTGCGTGGTAGTCTATCTGGATGACATCCTCGTTTTTTCTCCAGACCTCTCCGCCCACAGAAAGAACGTGCGTCAAGTCCTCCAGCACCTGAGGGAGAACCGCCTTTATGCCAAGCTCGAGAAATGTGCCTTCGAGCAAACGTCCCTGCCATTCTTGGGGTACATTATCTCAGAATCAGGTCTACGCATGGATCCGGCAAAGGTGTCCGCCGTCCTCGATTGGCCACAGCCCCATGGGGTGAAGGCAATCCAACGCTTCCTTGGTTTTGCGAACTACTACCGACAGTTCGTTCCTCATTTCTCCTCGTTGGTTCGCCCCATCTTTTCCCTTATCTGCAAGGGAGCTAACCCAAAGGCTTGGCCCTCTGAGGCTGAAGAGGCCTTCTAGTCATTGAAACAAGCCTTCGCCGCTGCTCCGGCGCTTCACCGACCTGAGGTTAGTAGACCTTTCACTCTCGAGGTGGACGCATCCTCTACTGGGGCTGGCGCAGTCCTTCTGCAGAAATCCTCTTCTGGACGTTATGTCACCTGTGGCTTCTTTTCTAAAAAGTATTTTCCTCCACTGAACAGAACTACTCCATTGGCGACAAAGAGCTATTGGCCATTAAGTTGGCCTTGGAGGAGTGGAGGTACTTACTGGAAGGTGCCATACATCCATTCAAGATCTTCACGGACCATAAGAACCTGGCGTACATCCAGTCTGCACAGAGGCTCAATCCTCGGCAAGCCAGGTGGTCCCTATTCTTCGCCCGCTTTGACTTTGAGCTACATTTTCGGCCCGGCGATAAGAACGTTAGAGCGGATGCGTTGTCAAGATCATTCCTGTCATCTGATGCAGAGGAGGAACCCTCCCATATCATTGATATATCCAAAGTAATTACTGTGGCTCCTGTCAAGTTAACCACGTTACCTCCGAGAAGAACCTTTGTGGCGGAGAATAACCGAAAACGAGTGCTAAATTGGGGACATTCGTCCAAGATTGCGGGCCACATTGGTGTCAAAAAGACTTTAGACTTAATCTCTCACCATTATTGGTGGCCTTCACTCTCCCAGAATGTTAAAGACTTTGTAGCATCTTGCCCGTCCTGTGCCCAGAACAAGATACCCAGACAACCACCCTCCGGTCTTCTGTTCCCGCTTCCCGTTCCGTCGGCTACATGGCAGCACATAGCCATGGATTTCATTACTGATCTGCCTTGTTCTTCCGGTTGTACTATGGTCTTGGTGGTTGCAGACCGATTTTCAAAGATGGCCCACTTCATTCCTCTTCCCGGACTACCCTCTGCTCCTGACTTGGCGAAGATCTTCATTTCCCATATCTTCAGGATTCACGGCTTCCCCCAGCACATCGTGTCAGACAGAGGGGTCCAATTCACCTCCCGATTCTGGAGAGCTCTATGCGGACTCATGAAAGTGTCATTGGATTCTCTTCCGCCTATCACCCCCAAACCAATGGACAGGTGGAACGTACCAACCAGATCCTTACATCCTACCTCCGGTATTTTTCTAATGCTCATCAGAATGACTGGGTCGGTCTACTTCCTTGGGCTGAGTTCGCCTACAATAATCACTCCAGTGAATCGTCTACCAAGTCTCCTTTCTTCATCGTCTTTGGACAGCATCCCAATGTGCCTCTACCGGTACTTCCTGTCTCGGGGATACCTGCTGCCGATTCTCAGTCTGTGGAGTTCTCCAGGGTATGGCAGGAGACCAAAACCGCTCTCGAGAAAGCACGGGACAGAATGAAATTACACGCTAACAAGAGGCGCCTGGACGTTCCTCCATTTCTCCCTGGTGACAAGGTGTGGCTCTCCACCAAATACGTCCGCCTTAAGGTACCATCTTACAAACTGGGTCCCCGTTACATTGGTACTTTTGAGGTCCTCAGGCGGATTAATGATGTTGCTTACAAATTGAAGCTGCCTCCTTCACTCCATATTCCCAATTCCTTCCATGTGTCTCTCCTAAAACCTGTGGTTCTTAACCGATTTCATCCTTCTCCAGGCCACACACCCCAGCCTGTTGGCTTGGGGGATGAGTTTGAGGTGAATGACATTTTGGCCATGAAGACGGTTACAGGGAGAACCATGTTCTTGGTCGATTGGAAGGGTTTTGGCCCCGAGGAGAGGTCATGGGAACCCAGGGAGAATATCCACGCACCCCAGATTTTGTCTAAGTTCCTCTCCAGTTTTAGAAAGAGGGGGCGTAAAGGGGGGGTACTGTCACACCGTGCTCACCTGGGGGCGGGACCTCGGTCCCGACGTCATCTCTTCCGGAGCCGCGGTCACTCCGGGGGTCCCGTCGGGTGCGCACGCGCAGCTCTCGTCCCCGGGTCTCCTCCTACATGTCACGCTTGCGCGTTCCTGTCAGTGCTGTATAGGGCTCGATCCTCTCTATGGTAATGGAGGATCTGACCCGGAACCTGTAGTGGTCATGTGCTTTCTGGCTAGGTCCTGACCCGGAACCAGTAGTAGTCATGTGCTATATCAGACGACCTCCGCCTAGTGGAGGTGCCTGATTATTGTTGTGCTTCCTGGCTTGGTCTGCCGTGTCCCTGCCTGGCTGTGCGCTGTATTCAGGTCCCCTGCCTTGCACTCTGTTGTGCCTCTTGGCACACGCTCTGAATCTGCACCTGCTTTGTACTCGGTTGTGCTTCCTGGCACACGCTCTGACCCTGTGCTCTGTCTTATACTCAGTTGTGCCTCCTGGCACACACTCGGACCCTGTGCTCTGTCTCGTACTTGGTTGTGCCTCCTGGCACATGCTCTGACCCTGTACTCTGTCTCATCCTCAGTTGTGCCTCCTGGCACACACTCTGATTCCGTGCTCTGTCTTATACTCAGTTGTGCCTCCTGGCACACACTCTGATTCCGTGCTCTGTCTTATACTCAGTTGTGCCTCCTGGCACACACTCTGATTCCGTGCTCTGTCTTATACTCAGTTGTGCCTCCTGGCACACACTCGGACCCTGTGCTTTGTCTCATACTCTGTTGTGCCTCCTGGCACATGCTCTGATCCTGTACTCAGTCTCTTACTCTGTTGTGCCTCCTGGCACACGTACCAATCCTGCGCTCTGTCTTATGCTCAGTTGTGCCCTCTGGCACACACCCTGCTCCTGTACTCTGTTACACCTTCTGGCACACCTGCTGCCTGACTCAGTGCTCTGACGTGCTCCTCGCACGCATCCTGCTTCACTCACACCCGGACGAACGAAGTCTCTGTATACCACGTGTTCCCGTGTCCACGCTTCACACGTTCCTGCAGACACACTCACCCACTCGTGTCTCCTGTGAGCCGGCCGCCTGGTGCCAGCAGTCGTGGTGCCTCACCCCCTGGGGCTTGCCCCTGACACTCCCTGTATAGGGGGTGGTCTTTACTAGGTCAGCTCGCCCTGGGAGGGTTGGTGTCACTACCCAGAGGGTCCACTCCAGGAGTCGTCACAGGAGGAATAAGCTTCATTTCCTCCCAGCAGCAGAGGTCAAAGTGCCGACCCTGGGCAGGTTCAGAACGGTATTAACATGCAGATTAACCCCACATCTGCAGGTTAATTGCGTTGTTTGACGTGACAGGTGACCTTTAATATCTTTGCCCACAATAGTAGCTTTTAAATTGGCAAACATCTTATTTTCTTAGAACAAACATGTTATAGAGGTTGGTGGGGGCATCAGTTGGCATGGCGAGCTTTAGAACTAGTTGCATGCCATGAAAAACATTCCCTACCCTCCTTTGTTAATGTGTGACTAGCAGATACTCCATCAGTATTGGAAACTTCCACAGAATAGGTGCCGATATCTTCGTCAGATGGCTTTTTCAGGATTACTTTGGACCTTTCAAAGAAGAACATCATTAGGACCCTCATTCCTTAAACATTGCATTTTAAATATATACTAGCTGAAGAGCCCGGCGTTGCCTGGGCATAGTAACCAACTGTGGTTAGTTATAACAAATTATAATGATTATATTGCACATATAAACCATGCATCTAATCCTATCCTGTGTGATACTGACTGCTGAGCCGTGTATCTAATCCTATTCTGTGTGATACTGTCTGCTGAGCCGTGTATCTAATCCTCTCCTGTGTGATACTGACTGCTGAGCTGTGTATCTAATCCTATTCTGTGTGATACTGTCTGCTGAGCCGTGTATCTAATCCTATCCTGTGTGATACTGACTGCTGAGCCGTGTATCTAATCCTATTCTGTGTGATACTGTCTGCTGAGCCGTGTATCTAATACTATTCTGTGTGATACTGTGTGCTGAGCTGCGTATCTAATACTATCCTGTGTGATACTCTCTGCTGAGCCGTGTATCTATTCCTATCCTGTGTGATACTGACTGCTGAGCTGTGTATCTAATCCTATCCCATGTGATACTGACTGCTGAGCTGTGTATCTAATCCTATCCTGTGTGATACTGACTTCTGAGCCGTGTATCTAATCCTATCCTGTGTGATACCGGGCTCCCCCTGCAGTCTGTGTCAGAGGGTGGTCTGTGTTGGCACGGTAATAAATTGTGTTATTTCCAGCTTTACAGAAGGACGATAACACCATAGAAATTATAAGAATAATAGGCCTCAGTTACCACAACTGTCTACAAAGAAAACTGTTGCTGATAGCAACCAATCACAGCTCATTTTTCATCTTTTAAACAGCTCTGGGACAGCGTGGCGAGTTTTGAGTGGCGACTTTTGTGTTATGAATTTTATGTGGCAAGGTTGGTGTATGTGTGGTGAAATGGGTGCTGAGGGTGGTATATGTGTTGAAGCACGTGGTAGGGCGCATTTTAGCAACTGTACGGTATATACTCTTTGTTGCCATTACTCTCATTCTTTAAGTCCCCCTTGTTCACATCTGGCAGCTGTCAATTTGCCTCCAACACTTTTCCTTTCACTTTTTCCCCCATTATGTAGATAGGGGCAAAATTGTTTGGTGAATTGGAACGCGCCGGGTTAAAATTTTGCCTCACAACATAGCCTATGACGCTCTCGGGGTCCAGACGTGTGACTGTGCAAAATTTTGTGGCTGTAGCTACGACAGTGCAGGTGCCAATACATACACTTTTTCCCCATTATGTAGATAGGGGCAAAATTGTTTGGTGAATTGGAACACACGGGGTTAAAATTTTGCCTCACAACATAGCCTATGACGCTCTCGGGATCCAGACGTGTGACTGTGCAAAATTTTGTGGCTGTAGCTACGACGGTGCAGATGCCAATACATACACATTCCCCATTATGTAGATAGGGGCAAAATCGTTTGGTGAATTGGAACGCGCAGGGTTAAAATTTTGCCTCACAACATAGCCTATGACGCTCTCGGGGTCCAGACGTGTGAATGTGCCAAATTTTGTGGCCGTAGCTGCGACGGTGCGGATGCCAATCCCGGACATACATACATACACACACACCCACCCACATTGAGCTTTATATATTAGATATATATTAAAAGTTTACGTTTTCTGTTAATAATATCAATAAAAATAACGTACAACAGGATTGTTAGAACAATAGATGACCCAGTTCTTGTATTAATATAGCTATTTACTTGTTTCCTTCTGTGGAAATGTCTGTTCTCTCTGGATCTGGAGCCCCCTTGTACTCTTTAGACCAGTCAAACTCTGGGGAATCAACTGGCTCTGGATTCTCAAAGGAAAGGTATATAAATCCTTCATCATCAACGCCAACTTCAATTTCATTTGTGCCTGGAGGTTTCAAATACATTTAAATGCAATATAATGAGCCAACAGATAATGACATAGATATATATTGGTATATATTGGTCCTGGCCAAATAAAGGTGTTGAGTTGAATGATGAAATATAATTTTACTTTGTGGCTGTATAAAGGAATACAGGGCGCCCAATAGGAGAAAATTGAGCTCAAATTCATTTGAAAACATACAGTGCCTTGCAAAAGTATTCGGCCCCCTGGAACTTTTCAACCTTTTCCCACATATCAGGCTTCAAACATAAAGATACCAAATGTAAATTTTTGGTGAAGAATCAACAACAAGTGGGACACAATTGTGAAGTTGAACGAAATTTATTGGTTATTTTAAATTTTTGTGGAAAGTCAAAAACTGAAAAGTGGGGCGTGCAATATTATTCGGCCCCTTTAACTTAATACTTTGTTGCGCCACCTTTTGCTGCGATTACAGCTGCAAGTCACTTGGAGGATGTCTCTATCAGTTTTGTACATCGAGAGACTGAAATTCTTTACATTTTGCATCTTTATGTTTGAAGCATAATATGTGGGAAAAGGTTGAAAAGTTCCAGGGGGCTGAATACTTTTGCAAGGCACTGTATTATTACAATAATTAGCTCTATTTAGAAAAATTTAAAATATAAATACATCGTGGGCTTTACTACCCTAGGACACCACCAAGTAAGAACATTTGCGCCTTTCTCATAACTAAATAACTACATATTTAGCTAATAAAGGGTTTTTTGGGGCTGAGAAAAAAAAAAACACATGGAGTGACTGCAGACTACTGAATCGTGATAGTGTGCAAATAATTGAAAGGCCCACTGTGTGTTCTGGTTTTCAATGGAACAGTACATTGACTTCCATAAAACCTTCCAAACCTGGCTTTGTTACAGGAACCACAGGATCACAAGGTGTGGATGCAGCGCCAGGACCAGAGGTGTTAACAGCAAGAACACGGAACTGGTAACGCTTATCTGTTTCCAAATCAGAGATCTAAAAAAAAAGATACCTGAAGTCACATATACATCTTATTGATTTGATTTATGTATCAATTTACAGCTTATGGACATAACTTTCAGAATAGAAAAAGTGGAGTAACTTTATAAGCATATTTTGTTACTGATATTGCAGAAGTCCAGTGTAACAATCTTAATTATAAGCTAGAACTGGTTGTCCCTAGAGTGTTGTCCCTGGAAACAGTCAACAAACTTGGTGATGAAGATTAATTCTGTACCGTATGTAAACTTTGAGGCAGTGTTCAAAAGTCATGTTACACACTACTAAAATGAACTCCATTAATACAAATTGTACCCTCATATGTGTGTCAGGTATGGGATCCTCATTAATCCTCTTCCAGTCTCCAGAACCTTCTTCAGAAGCCTCTACTAAGTAACCAGTGATTGAGCTGCTGCCTGTGTATAAGGGGCTTGTCCAATGGAGCATCAAGGTGTTATCTCTCACCTCTCGGCATCTGACATCATATGGTGGACCTTAAATAGAAACACACAAGTTTTCCAAGTAGGGCCAGCATGTGTCAACCATTTGAGGCAGTGGGACGCCATACTGTATCCCGAAGAGATTCTTCTGTCACGCCCGGATCCAAAGGTTCGCGAATGCACTGACGGAGATCCCTGGGGCTAATAGGGCCAGTGGGTGAAGGGATGCTCAAGGAGAAATGAATGGTAGGTAGGACTGAAGATGTGTTGTGCTAAGGAAGTGCAGAAGTCCTGTGCCCAATCCCACGTGTTACAATTTGATGAACTTGAACTGACTAGTAAATGTTTGCTTATTGCAATAAACTTGGTGTTCTCTGAGTTGTGTACGGCACCTCCTGAAGATGGAGGCCTGGAGAAAGAGATGGCCTGTGGATTACAATTGAGTGTGATGCATCCCACACCTAAAAGCACACTGGGACCTGGACACCAGGGCCGCATCGATAATGGGGCAATTTGAGCCGTCAGCTCAGTCCCTGAACAGAGGGGGTGGAAGCGCGGCGCCGCCCCCTGCAGTCAGTCAGATAACGTGCCATGCAGCCAGCACCTACAATTTAGCATCGCCCTCTTCATGCTGGTGCTGCGGTAGCGTGCTAGCGTGCAGAGCCTTGTAATTGATGAGGTCACAGGAGGGAAGGAGTCAGGGCTCCCTGATCATGTGACCCCTGTCTACTCCCCTTCTGTGACCTCATCACAGGTCCTGTGCTTATCAGCCGTCGGTCTATCGATCATCTCCATCACTGCTCTGCTATCTTCTCTACCACAGGACCTGTGATGAGGTCACAGGAGGGGAGGAGTCGAGGTCACATGATCAGGGGCCTCAGTGTACTATGCAAAACTCTGCTGTGCTGCGTGCTGAATAAGGGAAGTTTTATGTGTGGGTTCAGGGGCTTTTACAGGGTGGATGTAGCAGAGCCACATGTGTGCGAGGTGTATGGTGCAGAGCCATGTGTGTGCGAGGTGTACGGAGCGGGGCCGTGTGTGCGAGGTGTACGGAGCAGAGCCATGTGTGTGTGAGGTGTATGGAGCGGAGCCGTGTGTATGAGGTGTATGGAGCAGAGCCGCACGTATGCGAGGTGTACGGAGCAGAGCCATGTGTGTGCGAGGTGTACGGAGCAGAGCCATGTGTGTACAAGTTGTACAGAGCGGAGCCGCACGTGTGCGAGGTGTACGGAGCGGAGCCGTGCGTGTGCGAGGTGTACGGAGAGGAGCCGTGCGTGTGCGAGGTGTACGGAGAGGAGCCGTGCGTGTGCGAGGTGTACGGAGAGGAGCCGTGCGTGTGCGAGGTGTACGGAGAGGAGCCGTGCGTGTGCGAGGTGTACGGAGAGGAGCCGTGCGTGTGCGAGGTGTACGGAGAGGAGCCGTGCGTGTGCGAGGTGTACGGAGAGGAGCCACGCGTGTGCGAGGTGTACGGAGAGGAGCCACACGTGTGCGAGGTGTACGGAGAGGAGCCACACGTGTGCGAGGTGTACGGAGAGGAGCCACACGTGTGCGAGGTGTACGGAGAGGAGCCACGCGTGTGCGAGGTGTACGGAGAGGAGCCACGCGTGTGCGAGGTGTACGGAGAGGAGCCGTGCATGTGCGAGGTGTACGGAGCCCTGTGTGTATGAAGTTTACGGAGCTGAGCCATGTGTGTATGGAGTGGAACAGAGCCGTATGTGTACGGAGTGGAGTCGTGTGTGTATGGAGCGGAACTGCGTGTGTGCAAGGTGTACGGAGAAAAGCCGCATGTGTACAAGGTTTACTAAGTGGAGCTATGTGTGTACAAGGTGTACAGAGTGTGGCCATGTGTGTAAAAGGTGTACAAAGCAGAGCCACATGTGTGTATGAGGTTTACGGAGTGGAGCCGTGTGTGTGCGAGGTGTACAGACCAGAGCCGCGTGTGTAAGGAGCGGAGCAGCATGTGTACGGAGCGGAGCCGTGTGTGTACGGAGTGGAGCCGCGTGTGTGCGAGGTGTACGGAGCAAAGCCGCATATGTATGAGGCTTACGGAGTGGAGCCGTGTGTGTTATGATTGGGTCACTGAGGAGGAAAGCAAGACCAAGCTAAGCAACAGAAAACCAGAGAGGTTGGTAACTAAGCGGATTGCAGACCCCTGATCCTATCCACACAACTAGCAGTAGCCGTGGAGCATACCTACGATGATTCTAGACGCCTCGACACAGCCGGAGAACTAAATAAGCCTAAAGCAAGAAAGGGGTAATCTAAACTGCCCCAGAGCAGACCCCAAAGGAATAGATAGCCCCCAAACATATATTGTCGGTGAGACAAGATGAAAACACAAACGCAGGTAGGAAAATAGACTGAGCAAATGATGGGGCCCACACTAACTAGACAGGACAGGAAAGGAAAGACTGTCTGCAATCACGCAAAAAACCCTGCAAAAAATGCCCAACACGTCTGATAGAAAAAATACTGAAGTCACTAGACTTCGCCCACTGTATCAGCACTCTGGTATATTCTGAAAGCAGAGCAAAAAGAGGCCAATCTAATAAGGGACAAAAACAAACTGGCTCCACAAACAGTAACATAAGGATGGATATTCAGCTCAGCCCCAGCCGGGGCTGGCTGACCACACAAAACTGAAATAGACAAAACCAAATCAAATGCGAACAATAGCAAAAGAACACTAAGCTTGAGCATGCAGGGACTGAGCTGGAAACTAAGCCCTCAGGAGGCAGGAAAAAAATCACCAGCAGGGATAGAGGGAGTCGGCTGTCTTAAATCCAGTCAGAAGTTCCAGATCTCCAGTCATCCTCCTCATTATCAGGTGGCAGGCCTCTGTTAATTAGATCAGCTCCATTACCTCCAGTAACCACCAGAGGGAGGCCAGGAAGAGAACTCGCGACCCCTCTATCAATATAACAAGCTCCACTACCTTCACTAGTAACCAGAGGTAGGCCAGAAAGCGAATTCACAACACGTGTGTGTGCGAGGTGTACAGAGCGGAGCCGTGTGTGTGAGGAGCAGTGTGTGTACAGGGTGTACGGAGCGGAGCCGTGTGTGTACAGAGTGGAGCTGCGTGTGTACAAGGTGTATGGAGCAAAGCCGCATGTGTACAAGGTTTACGGAGTGGAGCCATGTGTGTACAAGGTGTACAGAGCGTGGCCACATGTGTAAAAGGTGTACGAAGCAGAGCCGCATGTGTGCGAGGTTTACAGAGAGGAGTCATGTGTGTACTGAGTGGAGCCGTGTGTGCGAGGTGTACAGAGTGGAGCCTCATGTGTACGAGGTGTATGGAGTGGAGCAGCGTGTGTACTGGGTGTACAGAGTGGAGCCGCGTGTGTACAGGATGTACGGAGCGGAGCCGTGTGTGTACCAGGTGTACGGAGCGGAGCCTCATGTGTAGGGGTTGTACGGAGTGGAGCTGTGTGTGTATGGGGCGTACAAAACGGAGCCCTGTGTGTACGAAGTGTACGGAGCTGAGCCGTGTGTGTGCGGAGCAGAGCCGCGTGTGTATGGAGCAGAACCATGTGTGTACGGAGCCATGTGTGTACAAGGTGTACAGAGCGTGGCCACGTGTGTAAAAGGTGTACGGAGCAGAGCCGCATGTGTATGAGTTTTACGGAGTGGAGCCATGTGTATACAAGGTGTACAGAGCGTGGCCACGTGTGTAAAAGGTGTACGGAGCAGAGCCGCATGTGTATGAGTTTTACGGAGTGGAGCCATGTGTGTACTGAGTGGAGCCGTGTGTGTGCGAGGTGTCCAGAGCGGAGTCGTGTGTGTACGAGGCATAAAAAGTGGAACCGTGTGTGTATGAGGTGTGCGGAGCCATACGTCTACAAGGTGTATGGTGGGGAGCATCCATACCTCCCAGCGGGACAGTCCCAATTTTGAGAGAGAGTCTGCCCCAGCCGGGAGCTTACTTTTCCCGCGGACACAGGAGTACATGGCGGAGGCCCGAGGAGCACTTTAAAATTCGCACATGACGTTCCACCGGAAATGACGTGCTAGAAGCTGACCGGAAATGAGGTAATTTCAGGAAGAGATTGTGACGGAACCATGGAGGCACTTTGGGGAATGCTTCAGATCCATCACCGCCGGCCATGTGAGCGGATCATGATATGTCCTGGATCAGGAGCATCAGGTGGGCACTACAATGGGAGCCGGGCTGCTATAGTATCTTTATAGAATATTTCCTTCTCTCTCCTTTCTTTCTCTCTCTTGTAATGTCACGTGTGACTGGATACTCCTCCTCCAGCAGGGCGAATTTCTATGACACCCATGACCCTGGATACACCGCCTAAAGTAGGTCGAATTTAAACAATGAAACGTGCAGCCGGATACACTGCCTCCAGCAGGCGAATTTAAATAGTTACACATGTATCTGGATACACCGCCTCCAGCAGGGCGAATTTACAGAGATAAGGGAAACACCAGGGAAACCGATACGTGGAGACCTCCTGCACTCCCCTGAGTCAGTGTCTCTACACTCCTGACGGTCCCTAGGCAGGTTCCGCACCTGGTGACGAGCAGGATACCTAAAAACCCTAGCTCGCCCAGCACCTATCCCTTTCTAATGAATTGGACGGTGCAGAAACTAATCCCATCACTGCACTAAAACACACATAAGGAGAGTTATAAACAGGGAAAAACCACTTAGCTTTGCTCTGTTGCTATTGCTCCCAGCAACAGAGTCCAGCACCTGAGTGCAGCTTTCCTCCTGAATAGCTGTTACTTCATGAAAGCTTTGTCAGAGCTGCAAGGAACTCCTCACTGTTGCTCCTTCCACACCAGGACTCTGACTGAGCTGCAAGGAACTCTTCTCTAGCTCCTTCCTCCACCAAGGATGGTTGGAAATGACCAATGTCACCAACAGTGAGTGAGACCACCTGACTCTCCTTTATAGGCAGGAGCCAGAGCAATCACACCTGCTAGTGATTCCCGTGTAATAATACTAGCCACCACCGGGGGCAAAGCTAGAACTAAAGACACCACTGTGTAATGACCCTAATGACCGGGGGCAAAACTAACTTTAAGCAACCAGCTTAAAGAAAAAAAAGGTTACATGTGCTTTTATCTGTCACAATCCTGCATGGATCGTGACATCTCTAATCTTTCTTTTTTTCTTTCTCTCTCTTCTTTCCCCTCTTTCTTTCTCTCTCTAATCTTTCTTTTTCTCTCTGCTTTTTCTTTCTCTGTTCTTCCTTTCTCTCGCTCTGTTCTCTTTCTTTCCCCTCATTCTTTCTTTCTTTCCTCTCTTTCTCTGTTATTTTTCTCTCTGTTCTTTCCCATCTTTTTTCCTCTTTATCTGTTCTTTCTTTCTTTCCCCTATTGCTTTCTCTCTTTCTGTTCTTTCTTTCCCCTCTTTCTTTCTCTGTTTTTTATTTATTTCCCTCTCTTTCTCTCTCCCTCTCTGTTATTTCTTTCTCCTCTTTCTTTTTTCTCTCTCTGTTCTTTTTTTCTGTTCACTCTTTCTTTATTTCTCTGTTTCTTTTTTCTTTCTCTCTGTTCTTTCTTTCCTTCTCTCTCTATTCTTTCTTTCTTTCCCCTCTTTCTCTCTGTTCTTTCTTTTGCCCTGTTCTTTCTCTTTCTTTCCCCTCTTTCTTTCTCTCTGTAATCTTTCTTTCTTTCTTTCTCTATCTAATCTTTATTTATCTCTCTGTTCTCTCTCTGTTTTTCCTTTCTTTCTCTCTGTTCTTTCTTTCTTTCTGTTCTCTTTCTTTCTATTCTTTCTTTCTCTCTCTCTGTTCTTTCTCTCTCTGTCTTCTTTCTTTATTTCTCTTTCTTTCTCTCTCTGTTCTTTATTCCCCTCTTTCTTTCCCTCTCTGTTCTTTCTTTCCCCTCTTTCTTTCTCTCTCCCTCTCTGTTCTTTTTTCTGTCACCTCTTTCTTTCTCTCTCTGTTCTCTTTCTTTCTTTATCTGTTGTTTTATTCTTTCCCCTCTCTTTCTTTCTCTCTCTGTTCTTTCTTTCCCCTCTTTCTTTTTCTCTCCCTCTCTGTTCTGTCTTTCATTCCCCTCTTTCTTTTTTTCTCTGTTCTTTTTTTCTGTCCCCTCTTTCTTTCTCTCGCTGTTCTTTTTTTCATTCCCCTTTCTTTCTCTCTCTGTTTCTTTCTTTCTCTCTGTGTTCTTTCTTTCCCCTCTTTCTTTCTTTCTCTTCATTCTTTCTTTCTCTCCCTGTTTTCTTTTTTCTCTCTCTCTGTTCTTTCTTTCTTTTCCTCAGTACCAGTCAGTGTGCCCACAATACCGATAGAATAAGAGGGTTAGGAAACTTGGTGGCATTAGTCACATTGAGCCTTTCATACTTTTTACTGGTGTATAATCGTATGCCCTGAGCACCCCCATAAAATGGGCCAGCCCCAGACAACAGGGTACTAACAAATCACTATTACTATCAGTCCAAGTGGACAATTATATACATAAAGCTAATGATGTCCCTGTGCCAAGCAGTGCAGAGGATCAGAATACACTGAGGAGACCAGAGCAGCGGGGTATGGTGAGAAGAATTATATGGGGCCCATTATGCTGTATTAAGTAATATATAGTGCCCATTATACTGTATGAAGTAATATATGGGGCCCACTATGCTGTATGAAGTAATATATGGGGCTCATTATGCTGTATGAAGTAATATATGGGGCCCAATATACTGTATGGAGCATTATCTGGGGCCCATAATACTGAAAGCAGTAATATATGGGGCACATAATACTGTATGGAGCATTATGTGGGGATAGGGGATGACTTTCTGTTTGTTGTGGATCTGACTGCAGGGACCTACATGATCCTGGGAAACATAGCTTTGAAGAGCACCATGTAAATGAAGCTGTGGTCAATCATACGCACTCTGGCGCCATTCACATGTGGCTCTTCAAGTAACTCCTTTAAGAGAGTGTTGAGGGGACGACAAAGTATAGCAAAAATTCACTGATTGGGGCTGATGATTGTTATAGTTTGTGGGCTGGTGGGATTTGTGTGGCAAAGGTGCATTTTTGTCCCAGTCCGGCAGTCCAGCCCTGTGCCAGGCCTACCATTGCCATTAATGGCCCTTGTTCTGGATACTTCTGTGTTGTTCTTGTATGTGCGTGTGATGGCGCTGACATCCTTGTGTTTGGACACCTTTTTTTCTATTTATCTAAATCAAAATGTCCACTATTGTACTCAGTTTTACATATAGATATAAAAATTTACTTTGTGTGGGGTGGGGCGTCATTTTGCTGCTCGCCTCAGGCAGCAGAGAGGCTAGGTTCACCCCTGCTGGACACTGTTTTCTTGTACAGTGTCAGAGCATAATCGGACAGCACCTCGGTCACGACTACCGCTCTCAGCCACTTTACACTATCTCTTCAAACATGATTTAAAGTTTGGCAGCTAGGAGCACCAGGGAATAAAGGCTGCACTATTTTTGGCTTTGTTCACCATTGACTCACTGATTTTTGAATGAAAGGAAACTCAATTTCATTGGATAAGTGACTATAAGTAAAGCACAAAGATTCAGTTTGTTCTCTATAGTATTACCTGGCTCAGGCATTGTCCATTCCTCGCACTTAAAAAGGTCACTTGGCTCAGACAACTTTCCAACACCCGCTGAATTCAGAGCTCTAGCACGGAACTCATAGAAATGTCCTTCAGTGAGACCTGTTACCTTGTGTGAAAATACATATATTATAATAACACAAAGGTGAACAATAGGTCACACATACTGTACAGACAGTAAATGGTACCTTATACATGGTATTCGGAATTGGTTCATTATTGACGTCTTTCCAAGAAACATCCTCAGAATCATGTAGATCAAGAAAATATCCCAGAACTTCTCTCCCTGCTGTGAATTTTGGAGCATTCCAACTTATTGTCATTTCATCTTTCCCACAACTCAAGAGGGTAAAATCAAAGGGAGCCGATGGACAGTCTATGAAGTTATAGATTTAAGGTAGTTGGTTTACAAATTGTAATTGTTAAATGAGCTACACAACTCAAAACATATTTACCAGAACTCCTATCTGAAGGTAGTATATGATTATAGGGCAAAAGTTGAGTAGGTTTTGTAAATAAAAATAATTCAAAACTAAGTATCTCCAACTTCACTATCTCTGTTCTCTATTTCAGCCATTACATAAGGTAGCATAGAAGGCTTTTGCAATGGTATCCCTTGTTCTTATTAGAACGAGAACATTATAGCGTCAGAAAGAAGTTAGCAAAACCACAAAGGAACATATATGGAAACAAGGACTAAGGGAACATGTATGAAATAAATCGCAATATGTGTTAAACGTTAGATTCCACAAAGTATACTCCTTTTGTTCTGATGAGTTTGACCACATAGTGAAGGCAAAGCAGCCAACAAATTCTCAGCTCCTCTGGGAGATCCATTAAAACTTTTGGAATGTGATTACAGGAACCAAAAGCTGGGTTCATACTGCATTATGGCAGCCCATAACGCGGTGTAACGCAGCCCGTTAACGCTGCCATTAACCCCTATTATCAGGCGCATCGCTAACGCATGCCATAATCGGCATGCGCTAGCGATGTGCTGTCATTCTGTGATGGACCCTCGGATGCAGGCTGCAGTGTCTGAGGGTCCCTTACAGCTAGCGCAGATGAAGCATCTGCGCTAGCGGTATAGCTTAATGCGATCGCGTTATGCTATAGCGTTAACGCAACCCGTCAACGCTATGCATTGAACGGGCTGCCTTAACGCAATATGAACCTGGCGCAACTACCTAATGAAGCTGCTTGAAACAAAGCCAGAGGGTTTAAAGCTATCATCAGTGTAAAGGAATAAAAAGTTTAACACACATTCTGCTTTGTTTTATGCTTGTCTCTTTACTCCTTGTTTCCAAAATTTTGCTGCCTTCATTCTGAATCTACAATGTGCACATTCCAATAATAACAATAAAAACCACTGCATGAACAGGTGTGGCCAAACCAAACTTTTGACTTAGCATGCCATCAATCCCTCCACCTCTCCGCGATTTTCGATTTTTACATTTTTTCCTACCCTTCTTCCAAAAGCCGTACATTTTTATTTTTCCATCTACATGAGGACTTGTTTTTTTGTAGTACAAGTTGTACTTTTGAATGACACCATTCATTTTAAAGTGTGATACACTGGAAAGCAGGAAAAAAATTCCAAGTGCATTAAAATTGGAAAAAAGGTAAATTTCACAGTTTTTTTTTTAAATTTTTTCAGCCTGCATCAAAGTCAGGGACATGATATATGACGTAAATGTGCGTCATGTGTCGTGAAGGGGTTAAAGCAGACAATGCATCACAAGGTTTGCAGGAACAATGACCCCGAGTCCTCTTTTTCATGCTGATTGGCATCTCTGTCCCTGAGTGTCAATTTATATGTCA
Source organism: Dendrobates tinctorius (assembly GCF_039654945.1). NCBI lineage: Eukaryota > Metazoa > Chordata > Amphibia > Anura > Dendrobatidae > Dendrobates > Dendrobates tinctorius. Next base: position 24,740,258 of record NW_027361675.1, on the reverse strand, counting down.
ATTTTTCGAGTGTGAGTTCTATCCGTGTTTTTCACAGATAGAAGTCAGACCCATTGACCTACCTGATGAAAATCGGATCAAAAACACTGCTGAGACTTGGACCATGTTTTGCTTATTGGAAAAATGATGACTGATGTCTGAATGAGGCCTTACACTGATTAGGGAAATGCTGTCAATTAATGTTTGGTGGGCGAAGGGAGCCTCAAGCTCAGGGAATATGGAGAACTTCACAGCACGTACACAGCATTGAATGGTCTGTTACTTACAAATTGCCTCATTTACATTCAGTGGGTCAGATATGGGTGATCTTTCACTAAGCCCAGCTTCATTTACTGCTTTCACAGAGAACTCATAGTCTTTTCCAGTTTGTAACTGAGGCACAGTAAACCTGCATACAATTGTTAACAGATTAAAGTTTATAGAAATGTTGTTTTACAAAATAGATCTACAAATACATTTTCTGTGGTCAATCTAATGTAGGATTTTACTCCTTAATATGATGTTTCCCCCAAATAAACCATTGGATAGACCCATTCAGTAACATTAAAGTGTATATACAGAAAAAGAACAAATAAGTTAATGCAATCTAGTTCCTAGGTATCCCCTTGGTGCCTCAGGAGAGCACCAGCCATTTGTAGGAGCTCATTGCTAGACTCGGTCCCCTTGAGTCCTTAATACCGTGTGTAATGTATAATAATTAGATCTGTCTCTTTAAGCAAGCCAGACTTATGGGACTTGGGGGGTGGAGACAGGAGGGATGAGAAGGGAAGTTTCAGTTTCACTTCTGGTAGCATGGGAATGCAAGTGTTATGCTGTGTGCTGGAGGACGAAGAATAAAAACAGTTTAATACCTTGAATTCTTCATAACGTGTGGATATTACAACTGGCGACGAGGATGGGATATAATCACCTACTGCTGTGAGTACGGAATATATTTTACCGCTTCACACGCCAGCACCACTGAGAGACTCTATCATGGCTGACTACTTGCACACATTCCCACAATTTGATATGACTGATGTCATTAATCTCTCCCATAACTGGAGAAAATGGCTAAACAGATTTGAGAATTTCCTAGAAGCCATGGACATAAAGGAGGAGAAAAGAAAGAGAGCTTTGCTCCTGCATTGTGCAGGCACAGGAGTCTATGACATATACAGTATGTTACCTGCAGCAGAAACAGACACATACAGCAACTGCACTAAAGCTCTCACTGGCTATTTCAACCCCAAACAGAACATCAGATATGAAAGATATAAATTCAGGATTGCCAAGCAGCTTCCAGAAGAGTCCATAGACACTTATGTCACACGGCTGAAAGAGTTAGCACATGGATGTGCCTTTACAGATGTAGATGATGAAATCCTAACTCAAATAATTGTCACCTGCTCATCTAATAACCTAAGGCGTAAGGCTCTGCAGCAGGATATCTCTCTACATGATTTGCTCAAAATGGCCCGTGCTATAGAAATAGCAGATCATCACCGGGTACCGTAATGGAAAATGGGGATAAATTAAATGTGCATAATCTCAAACAGAAAAATTTACCAGACAAACAAGCCCAGAAATAGAAGAAATGTTATAGATGTGGACAGGATTTCCCTCACACCCAGAACAAATGTCCAGCTATGGGACAAACCTGCAGTAAATGTGGAAAAGGGAATCATTTTGCAGCTGTTTGCAAATCAGCGCACTACAAGCCTCCGCTGCCTATGACAAAATCTGCAGATGTAAAAGTGATAAATCAGGACACAGAAGAAATGTCTGCGACTGAGAACTATGTGTTCACTACCTCTGTCACTGGTTCAGTACAGTCTCCCTGTGTTACACTCTCAATCTGCAACACTGACATTACCTTTACAATAGATACAGGAGCTTCAGTGGATATCATAGATGGCACTACATATGAACAATTGAAAACAAGGCCAGTCTTACAACAAGTGCAGACTAAAATCTTTCCTTATGGATCTAAAACACCTCTAGCTATAATGGGACAATTTGATGCTGAAATTAGATATAAAGAAAACAGGCAGAAAACCACTTTCCACACATTACAAGGATCGGGAGGCTGTCTTCTCAGCTATCACACTGCCTTGGAGCTAGGGCTCATCCAGATTATTCATACCATAACTGACCCTGCGGATATGGATGTACAAACTATGGTGAACAGCTTTCCCTCCCTATTTAGTGGTTTGGGAAAACTAAAGGACTCTCAAGTACACCTTCATGTCGATGACAATGTTCGTCCAGTAGCCCAGCCTCACAGGCGTATTCCATTTCACCTGAGACAGAAGGTAGAAAAGGAACTCCAATTGCTCATGGATGAGGACGTTATTGAAACTGTTACTGGTCCCACTCTGTGGGTCTCTCCACTTGTGGTAGTTCCAAAACCAAAGACTCCTGATCAAGTGAGACTGTGTGTTGACATGCGCCTGCCCAACACCGCTATCCAGAGGGAAAGACATATCTCACCTACGATTGATGACATTATTCATTTATTAAATGGAGCCACCGTCTTCTCAAAGCTCGACCTCAATAAGGGATATCATCAATTAGAACTGAGTCCAGAGTCCCGATACTTGACCACATTTTCCACCCATGTGGGCCTCAGAAGATACAAAAGATTGACTTTTGGAGTCTGCTCAGCAGCAGAAATTTTTCAGGATGCAATAAGGAGTGTCATTCAACACATCCCAAATGCCTTTAATTACAGTGATGACATATTGGTTTTTGGTAAAACTCAAGCTGAGCATAATTGTGCTCTATATGCTATCTTCGAATGTCTGCTTTCTGCTGGACTCACTTTAAACAAAGAGAAGTGCGAGTTTGACAAGGGTTCATTAGAATTCTATGGTCACATCTTCTCGGCAAAAGGAGTACAACCAGACCCCAAGAAAGTGGAAGCTATCAGAACAGCCTCAATTTCACAGGATGCCAGTGAAGTGCGTTCTTTCCTTGGAATGGCAAGTTACTGTGCTAGATATATTCCGAATTTTTCAACAATCAGCAATCCACTACGGGAACTTACCAAACAAAGTTGTATTTTTCAATGGTCTCAAGACTGTCTGGCCTCTTTTGAAACAATTAAAAATGAACTCTGCTCGACAACCACTATGGCTTATTTTGTTCCAGCCCTTCGAACTGAACTGATTGTGGACGCCAGTCCCGTGGTACTGGGTGCTATTCTAGCGCAGTACAATGATAACAATCAAAATCCTCACATCATTTCTTATGCAAGTAAGAGTTTAACAAACACTGAAAGAAAATATTCTCAACCTGAAAAAGAAAGCTTGGCAGTTGTCTGGGGATGTGAACACTTTCACTTATTTCTCTATGGAGCTCCCTTCACCATTGTCACAGATCATCAAGCACTTCTTACAATTTTTGGAAATCCCAGAGCTAAAATGCCTGCACGAATTGAACGATGGGGCCTACGTCTACAGGACTACAACTATAAAATTGTTCACAAACCTGGAAAATACAGCAATCCGGCTGATTATCTTTCAAGACATCCTACTAATGATGATATACCTGTGCATTCCTCCATTGAAGAATACCTACGTTTTGTTACAGATCATGCCGTGCCAAAAGCACTTTCTCTTGATCAATTTATAAATGAAACAACAAAAGACAAGACACTCTGTGCCCTAATACAAATCATCCAAAATCGAAGGTGGCATGAAATTCAAAAGGAAAAATTTCCTGATTCTGAGATTGATCTGAAAGAGTTAAAACTATTCTCAAACGTACATGAGGAATTATCAGTCACTGAAGAACACCTCATTCTTCGAGGTACCAAACTAGTTGTACCTAAGACTTAGTCATACAGATAGCACATGAAGGTCATTTAGGAATTGTTGGCACAAAGAAGTTACTCAGAGAAAAAGTGTGGTTCCCAAATATGGATCACTTGGTGGAAGAAAAGATTAGACGCTGTTCTACTTGTCAATTAATCACTCCATCATCAAACTTAGAGCCATTACAAATGTCTCCGTTACCCACTGCTGTCTGGGAGGAAGTGGCAGTCGATATATATGGACCATTGCCAAATGGCAAATACATTCTCGTAACAATTGATGAATATTCTCAATACCCTGTCATTTCATTTATCTCTTCAACATCTGCTAATAATGTCATACCAGAGCTGGACGACATTTTCTCGGCATATGGTATTCCAAGAGTGGTTAAAACAGACAATGGACCTCCATTCAATGGACATGTGTTTACACAATTTTCTGAATACTTGGGATTCAATCACAGGAAAATCACACCTTGCTGGCCGCAAGCCAATGGAATTGTGGAACGTTTTATGCGCACTCTGGGGAAACGTATCAAGGCAGCGAGTCTGGAGCACATCCCACTGAAACAGTCATTATACAAATTCATGCGTAATTACCGCAATACGCCACACTCCACTACTAATGCTGCTCCAGCTCATTTAATGTTCAGCAGAACCCTGCGTATACATCTCCCTGATGTGACCAGCCATCCCCGACCGAGTGACTCCTCAGTGAGATCCACAGATTTCTCCAACTAACAAGCCATGAAACGTTATGCAGACAGAAGGCGAAGGACACAGTCAAGTGCCATCGAAAGAGGGGATGTCGTGGTGGTACGTCAAAGACCAACCAACAAGACCTCACCTGTATATGGTCCTGCAAAATATTATGTTACTAAAAGGAAAGGCAGCATGATCACAGCTGAACGAGATGGACACTCCATAACGCGAAATTCTTCATATTTTAAAGTCATACCGCAGAATGATGACAATGAACTCTCTTTGGTGGAAGATTTGATATCCGATGGTGGAGAGGACCAACAAGAGGTAGCTGGTCCATCAATAATGAACCCTCTCAATGAGCCCAGACGTTATCCTACACGAGAGAGAAGAGCTCCATCGAGGCTTATTGAAGAAGTGTAACTACAGTTTTGTTTGTTTTGTTTTTTTTTTTTTGTTTGTTTCTCTGGTTTTGGAATTGAACAAATAAGACAAAACGGACATATGATTTCTTTGGACGTTTTCATGTTGTTGCATTTATCAGTAATATGGGTTATTTATAGTAAAAAAAAAAAAGGGGATGATGTAATGTATAATAATTAGATCTGTCTCTTTAAGCAAGCCAGACTTATGGGACTTGGGGGGTGGAGACAGGAGGGATGAGAAGGGAAGTTTCAGTTTCACTTCTGGGTAGCATGGGAATGCAACTGTTATGCTGTGTGCTGGAGGACGAAGAATAAAACATATCTAAAGTTTAATACCTTGAATTCTTCATAACGTGTGGATATTACACCGTGCAGTTCTGATTGTACAATGGGAGGTAATCTGGGTGTTCTCATTACTATTGCATCATAAAGTCATATTTCTTTGTCAGACAGTAGGAGGTCCTTAAAAAACAACGGCAATAAGAGCAGCACCCATACACATCACAGTCATCCGAACCCGTTGGAGGACTGACCATCTGTTGTGTATAGGTGCCTCCCCACTCACTCCCGACAAATAATCTCTGTGGAGAGAAGGAATCGGGAGCTGGAGTTATCAACTCCAATAACTGGGGGGAAATAAACCACTGCCAGATGTGTCTGACAGCAGCCTTCTCCCTTCTGGCAATTGAACACACATGAATGTTCCACCAAGCCAAGCATTACTCTTTATGGGGAGTTGGCAAAATTAGTTGACTCCGGAATTGAACTGAACGTTCTGCCGTTAGCTTCCTCATGTGTATGGCCAACTTAAAGAGGCCCTGTCAACAGATCAAAAATGGTTCATTTTTGCTCTTTTATTATTCCTGCTGCTCCCCTGAGTATTCCACTTTCTTTTTAAATCTGCAATATGGTTCTAGAAATATGGTCCTTTATGTTTAGTGCAAGTTTGTATGCTTCTTAAAGGGAGACAATGCTCACAGGATTTTCTGGGGGCATCTTCAGGTAGCTCTGCATCATTATCCTGTGAGCAACTCCTCCTTGTAAAGACCATAAAAGTGCCTACAAAATTAAAAGGCTCATACCTCTGGAAACGTATGGCGGATTAAAAAAAAAAAAAAAAAAAAAAAAATTATATATACACACATATATATATATATATTCAGGGGAGCAGCAAGAATAAAATAAGAGCAAAAACTGGACACTTTTGACAGGTTCTCTTTAAGTCAAGCTTCCTATACCTACAGCAATAAGGTGAAGTAACCAATGGCCATATACAGTCATATGTAAAAGTTTGGGCACCCCTATTAATGTTAACCTTTTTTCTTTATAACAATTTTGTTTTTTGCAACAGCTATTTCAGTTTTATATATCTAATAACTGATGGACTCAGTTATATTTCTGGATTCAAATGAGGTTTATTGTACTAACAGAAAATGTGCAATCTGCATTTAAACAAAATTTGACCGGTGCAAAAGTATGGGCACCCTTATCATTTTCTTGATTTGAACACTCCTAACTACTTTTTACTGACTTCCTGAAGCACTAAATTGGTTTTGTAACCTCATTGAGCTTTGAACTTCATAGCCAGGTGTATCAAATCATGAGAAAAGGTATTTAAAGTGGCCACTTGCAAGTAGTTCTCCTATTTGATTCTCCTATGAAGAGTGGCATCATGGGCTCCTCAAAACAACTCTCAAATGATCTGAAAACAAAGATTATTCAACATAGCTTTTCAGGGGAAGGATACAAAAAGTTGTCTCAGATTTAACCTGTCAGTTTCCACTGTGAGGAACATAGTAAGGAAATGGAAGAACACAGGTACAGTTCTTGTTAAGCCCAGAAGTGGCAGGCCAAGAAAAATATCAGAAAGGCAGAGAAGAATGGTGAGAACAGTCAAGGACAATCCACAGACCACCTCCAAAGACCTGCAGCATCATCTTGCTGCAGATGGTGTCACTGTGCATCGGTCAACAATACAGCGCATGCATAACGTCTTTTTGTATGACCAAACAACTCAATCTTTGTTTCATCAGTCCACAGGACCTTCTTCCAAAATGTAACTGGCTTGTCCAAATGTGCTTTTGCATACCTCAGGCGACTCTGTTTGTGGCGTGCTTGCAGAAACGGCTTCTTTCTCATCACTCTCCGATACAGCTTCTCCTTGTGCAAAGTGCGCTGTATTGTTGACCGATGCACAGTGACACCATCTGCAGCAAGATGATGCTGCAGTTCTTTGGAGGTGGTCTGTGGATTGTCCTTGACTGTTCTCACCATTCTTCTTCTCTGCCTTTCTGATATTTTTCTTGGCCTGCCACTTCTGGGCTTAACAAGAACTGTACCTGTGTTCTTCCATTTCCTTACTATGTTCCTCACAGTGGAAACTGACAGGTTAAATCTCTGAGACAACTTTTTGTATCCTTCCCCTGAAAAGCTATGTTGAATAATCTTTGTTTTCAGATCATTTGAGAGTTGTTTTGAGGAGCCCATGATGCCACTCTTCATAGGAGAATCAAATAGGAGAACTACTTGCAAGTGGCCACTTTAAATACCTTTTCTCATGATTTGATACACCTGGCTATGAAGATCAAAGCTCAATGAGGTTACAAAACCAATTTAGTGCTTCAGGAAGTCAGTAAAAAGTAGTTAGGAGTGTTCAAATCAAGAAAATGATAAGGGTGCCCATACTTTTGCACCGGTCAAATTCTGTTTAAATGCAGATTGCACATTTTCTGTTAGTACAATAAACCTCATTTGAATCCAGAAATATAACTGAGTCCATCAGTTATTAGATATATGAAACTGAAATACCTGTTGCAAAAAACAAAATTGTTATAAAGAAAAAAGGTTAACATTAATAGGGGTGCCCAAACTTTTACATATGACTGTATATTTCCTAAGCAACTCTGTAAGTGAAATGGTATATTATTATTAATTATCATTATTTATTATTATAGCACCAATTATTCTATGCTGCTTTACATGTGAGGAGGGGTATACATAATGAAAAACAAGTACAATAATCACGAACAATACAAGTCCCATACTGATACAGGAGGAGAGAGGATCCTGGGAGGTAAACAGAGTTTAATATTATTTCAATAAATAAGTGAATATGTAGTTAGTACCCTTTTAGAAAAATAGATATATATATGAGTTTGTGTCAGTTTAGTAGCACTTGTGCTCTTGTCCACAGATAAGAGCCCATTCATTATCTTTGTATTATGTCATGCTGACATTCTGCAGAGAATCTTTCAAAAATGGTAATGTCAAAAATGGTATGTTAGACTAATAATGCTGCAAAGAAAATATTCTGTTAGCAGAATTAGCGCACTAGAATCCTCTGTGAAATGTTTTCTTATTAATGTACAAAGGTATGAATAGAAAACCATATGGATGAATGTACCAGTTTTATGCGTTCTTACAAGTTTACTTAATGCTGAAGTTCTGAAGGGCCAGGAAGGGGAACATATATACCAGGATGAGGCAAACACACATTGTGTGTGTGTGTGTGTGTGTGTGTGTGTGTGTGTGTGTGTATGTATATATATATATATATATATATATATATATATATATATATATATATATATATACACACACACTGCTCAAAAAAATAAAGGGAACACTTAACCAACAGAATATAATTCCAAGTAAATCAAACTTCTGTGAAATCAAACTGTCCACTTAGGAAGCAACACTGATTGACAATCAATTTCACATGCTGTTGTGCAAATGGAGTAGACAACAGATGGAAATTATTGGCAATTATCCAGACACCCTCAATAAAGGAGTGGTTCTGCAAGTGGGGACCACAGACCACATCTCAGTACCAATGCTTTCTGGCTGATGTTTTGGTCACTTTTGAATGTTGGTTGTGCTTTCACACTCGTGGTAGCATGAGATGGACTCTGCAACCCATACAAGTGGCTCAGGTAGTGCAGCTCATCCAGGATGGCACATCAATGCAAGCTGTGGCAAGAAGGTTTGCTGTGTATGTCAGCATAGTGTCCAGAAGCTGGAGGAACTACCAGGAGACAGGCCAGTACACCAGGAGACGTGAAGGAGGTCATAGGAGGGCAGCAACCCAGCTGCAGGACCGCTACCTCAGCCTTTGTGCAAGGAGGAACAGGAGGAGCACTGCCAGAGTCCTGCAAAATGACCTCCAGCAGTCCACAAATGTGCATGTGTCTGTTAGAAACTGACTCCATGAGGATGGTCTGAGTGCCCAACGTCCACAGATGGGGGTATAGGGCCAGGATGAGGGACATATATACCAGGATGTGCGGTAGATAAATCAGGATGGGGCCAAGATGAGAGACATATTTACCAGGATGGAGGACATTATATATATACACTCACTGGCCACTTTATTAGGTACACCTGTCCAACTGTGTGTTAAGACTTAATTTCTAATCAGCCAATCACATGGCGGCAACTCAGTGCATTTAGGCATGTAGACATGGTCAAGACAATCTCCTGCAGTTCAAACCGAGCATCAGTATGGGGAAGAAAGGTGATTTGAGTGCCTTTGAACGTGGCATGATTGTTGGTGCCAGAAGGGCTGGTCTGAGAATTTCAGAAACTGCTGATCTACTGGGATTTTCACGCACAACCATCTCTAGGGTTTACAGAGAATGGTCCGAAAAAGAAAAAAAATCCAGTGAGCGGCAGTTCTGTGGCCGGAAATGCCATGTTGATGCCAGAGGTCAGAGGAGAATGGGCAGACTGGTTCGAGCTGATAGAAAGGCAACAGTGACTCAAATTGCCACCCGTTACAACCAAGGTAGGCAGAAGAGCATCTCTGAACGCACAGTGCGTCGAACTTTGAGGCAGATGGGCTACAGCAGCAGAAGACCACACTGGGTACCACTCCTCTCAGCTAAGAACAGGAAACTGAGGCTACAATTTGCACAAGCTCATCGAAATTGGACAGTAGAAGATTGGAAAAACGTTGCCTGGTCTGATGAGTCTCGATTTCTGCTGCGACATTCGGATGGTAGGGTCAGAATTTGGCGTAAACAACATGAAAGCATGGATCCATCCTGCCTTGTATCAACGGCTCAGGCTGGTGGTGGTGGTGTCATGGTGTGGGGAATTTTTTCTGGGCACTCTTTGGGCCCCTTGGTACCAATTGAGCATCGTTGCAACGCCACAGCCTACCTGAGTATTGTTGCTGACCATGTCCATCCCTTTATGACCACAATGTACCCAACATCTGATGGCTACTTTCAGCAGGATAATGCGCCATGTCATAAAGCTCGAATCATCTCAGATTGGTTTCTTGAACATGACAATGAGTTTACTGTACTCAAATGGCCTCCTCAGTCACCAGATCTCAATCCAATAGAGCATCTTTGGGATGTGGTGGAACGGGAGATTCGCATCAGGGATGTGCAGCCGACAAATCTGCGCCAACTGTGTGATGCCATCATGTCAATATGGTCCAAAATCTCTGAGGAATGCTTCCAGCACCTTGTTGAATCTCTGCCATGAAGAATTGAGGCAGTTCTGAAGGCAAAAGGGGGTCCAACCCCTTACTAGCATGGTGTACCTAATAAAGTGGCCAGTGAGTGTATATATACCCAGTATATATACATATATATATATATATATATATATATATATATATACACACACACACACAGTATATACATATGCCTTCACAGTGTTTGCTCCATTAGTCCTAGCTCTCCTTCTCTATCCCCCAACCCCAGTACCTTGTAACCAAATAATCATCTACCCTTCCCTCTTTCCTCCCCACCTGACCTCCTCTGTCCTAATAAAACATAAAACAATCCGCCCACTCTCCTCCCACCTGCTCTCCCTTTCTCAGTTTCTCCTCTCCTCACTGCTGGCGACATATCTCCCAATCTTGGACCCCCACAGCTCATACCTCCCATTACTTCCCCCTCCTACTGCTCACTATCTAATATCAACTACCGCAATCTTTCCAACATAAAACCCATGCCCTTGACGCCCATCCCCCTGCTTCCTCTCTCTGGAGCAATTTGGAATGCCTGCTCTATCTGCAATAAACTTCATGTAATTCATGACCTCTTTCTCTCTCGCAATCTTGCTTTCCTTGGTCTCACAGAAACATGGTTAACACCCTCTGACACTGCCTCCCCTGCTGCGCTGTGTTATGGCGGCCTCCATTTCACCCACACTGCTCGCCCCGGCAACAGACACTGTGGAGGAGTGGGTCTTCTCCTTTCTTCTAACTGCACCTTTAACCCAATTCCACCTCTTCCCTCCCTAATCCTCCCCTCTTTTGAAGTCCACTCTGTCCGAATCTACTCTGCCTCCAACCTTTAAGTGGCCGTCATATACCATCCTCCGGGCCTGACCACTGCCTTTATTGACCAATTCTCTACATGGCTTCTTCACTTTCTTTCCACTGACATCTCCACTATCATCATGGGTGACTTCATCATCCCCACTGATACCCTTCAGTCAACAGCCTCCAAACTCCTGTCCCTTACTTCATCCTTTGGACTTGCTCAGTGGTCCTTCTCAGCAACCCACACAGACGGACATACACTAGGCCTGGTCTTCACCCGCCTCTGCTCTCTATCTAACTTCACCACCTCCCCTCTCCCTCTATCCGACCACCATCTACTCACTTTCTCATCCCTGTCCTCACCAGTCACCCATGTCCAGCAACATGAGCACCCCCGCAGAAACCTTGCACACCTAGACACGCACACGCTCTCTGACTATTCTACCATCCATCTGACTATTCTGGCATCCATATCCTCACTCCATGACACAGACAGTGTCACCGCTTTCTACAATGACACTCTCGCATCAGCTATTGATGCGGTTGCCCCTCTTGTTCATGGCAGCATCCGACGTATCAACAGACAACCCTGGCACAATAACACCACCAAAAAGCTCCGGCAAGTGTCCAGGGTTGCAGAGCGGCCTTGGAAGAAAACAAATTTGCAAGACGACTTCACTGCATTCTAACAGGCAACACTCGCTTTCATATCTGCCCTCACCTCTGCTAAACAGGCCTACTTCACAACCCTCGTATCTTCCCTATCCTGCAACCCTAAACAGTTATTCAAAACTTTTAACTCCTCTGACCACCACTCCCCCCTCCAACCTCCTTAATCTCTGCTGAGGATTTTGCCACACACTTCAAAAATAAGATCGACCAAACAAGGCAAGTCTTCATTGTTCAACCACCACAACCCCTTTGGATACCAGACCAATGCCCAAACCCCATAACCTCCCTATCTAACATCACTGAAGGGGAGCTTAATTGTCTCCTCTCCAAATCGCACATCACCATCTATGCACTCGACCCCATCCCATCCCACCTCCTCCCCAACCTCACCACCACTCTTATCCAATCCCTAACCCACCTCTTCACCCTATCACTAACTTCTGATACCTTCCCTTCTGCTTTCAAACATGCCACAATCACCACTATCCTTAAAAAGCCAACCCTCAACCCAACCGCTATGCCCAGCTATCGCCCAATATCGCTGTTCCCATTCGCTTCCAAACTCCTGGAGCAGCACGTCAATGCTGAACTTTCCTCCCACTTCTCATCTAACTTGCTCTGTGACAATCTACAATCTGGTTTTCGCCCCCATCACTCCACTGAGACGGCCCTGACCCAAATTGCTAACGACCTACTTACAGCCAATGCTAACAGACAATACTCTATACTCCTCCTTCTAGACCTGTCCTCTGCTTTCGACACAGTTGACCACTGCCTCCTACTACAAATCCTCTCCTCCTTTGGCATCAAAGACCTCACCCTATCCTGGATCTCCTCATACCTTTCCAACCGCACATTCAGTGTCTCCCACTCCCACACTACCTCCTCATCCCACCCTCTGTGTTGGAGTCTACCAAGGCTCTGTTCTAGGACCTCTACTCTTCTCAATCTATACACTTGGCCTGGGACAACTCATAAAGTCTCATGGATTCCAGTAACACCCATCAGTGTCTATCAGCCATATCCTCCTTCTTCTCCTCTCGCTTCCTCAAACTCAATGTGGACAAATCTGAACTCATCATCTTTCCTCAATTTCACAGATCTTCCTTACCTGACCTATCTATCATAATTAACAACATCACGCTTTCCCCTGTACTGGAAGTCTGCTGCCTCGGAGTAACCTTTGACTCTGCCTTGTCCTTCAAACCGCACATCCAAGCTCTTTCCACCTCCTGCTGCCTCCAGCTCGAAAATATTTTCAGAATCCGTCCTTTTCTCAACCCTCAATCTGCTGAAATGCTTGTGCATGCCCTCATCATCTCCCGCCTTGACTGCTGCAACATCCTTTTCTGTGGCCTCCCTGCTAACACACACGCAACTCTGCTGCCTGACTAATTCATTTCTCTCCTTGCTTCTCCTCCGCTTCTCCCCTCTGCAGATCTCTTCACTGGCTGCCATTCCCTCAGAGTATCCAATTCAATTTACTAATACTGACCTACAAGGCCATCTATAAACTTTTTCCTCCATATGTCTCTGAACTAATCTCCTGAGATCTTCCCTCACGTTATCTCCGGTCCTCCCAAGACTTCCTTCTCTCCTCCCCACTTATTCGCTCCTCAACCAACCGCCTCCAAAACTTCTCCCTAATATCCCCCATCCTCTGGAATTCTTTGCCCCATCACGTCCGACTATCAGCCACATTCGGATCCTTCAGACAGAACCTAAAAGTCCACCTCTTCAGGAAAGCTTACAGTCTGCAATGACCCTGCTGCCTCCTCACCATTACTGGAGCTCCACCTCAACCAATGCTAGAGCTGCTTCAACCCCCCAACCTACTTTCCCACCATCCTGTAGAATGTAAGCCCGCAAGGGCAGGGTCCTCTCCCCTCTGTATCTGTCTATGATTGTTAGTTTGTATACTGTAAGTGATGTCTGTAATTTGTGTGTAACCCCTTCTCATGTACAGCACCATGGAATTAATGGTGCTATATGGTCGGCACAGTGGCTCAGTGGATAGCACAGCAGCCTTGCAGTGCTGGGGTCCTGGGTTCAAAGGACAACATTTGCAAGGAGTTTGTATGTTCTCCCCATGTTTGTGTGGGTTTCCTCTGGGTACTCCAGTTTCCTCCTACACTCCAAAAACATACTGATAGAGAATCTAGAATGTGAGCCCATCAGGGACAGTGATGATAATGTGTGCAAACTGTAAAGCACTGCGGAATATGTTAGCGCTATATAAAAATAAAGATTATAATAATATATATATATATATATATATATATAATCAGGATGTGGGGGGGCCCAGCAGACTCTAGTTTTGCCACTGCCAGTCAAGGATCAATTGGACGCCCTCCAATGAGTATCTTAGATATGATCCTAGCACCAAAGCATAAAACATACTGGATTTATACGCCGGATACACTTAGTTCAAAGGGCCTGAATGAAACTGGCAGTTTCAATGTGTTTTTGTACAGACTCCTGTCTTGATGTCATAGGCAGTGGTAGGTAGAGTCATGGCCAAAAGTTTTGAAACGGACACAAATTTTGTTTTTCACAAACTTTTCTGCTTCAATTTTTTTGTGACAATTTGCATCTCACTCTAGATTTTTATGAAGAGGAACTACAACAAATTAGTAATTTCTTGCCATGAAAATGAAAAATTATGTGATTTTTTAACACTTAATTAGCTTACTTTTTTAGCAGTAAATAATAATGCTGCTATATATATACATGGATAATTATTATTTGATATGAATGGTTATTGTATGTTTGTTTTATAGTAACTATGTTACTTTTTTATCTTGTATATGTCAGGTTATTGGGATTCAAGTTGTGATAGCTATTTAGTCATGACCTAGGACCATCTTTACGTGTTTGAGGAAGTGAGAGCTCTTTCGAAGCATCACTCACTCCACATTGCAGCATATCAGTGCGGTGAAGATTTGTATACATGCTTCTTAGAAGCCACGTAGAAGGCACGCTCTTGTTTCATTTATATTGGTAATTATGGGGAAAGTTTATTAATCTATTGTATGTAGATTTTTGCCATGTAGACATTATCTAAGTAATTTTTTTTCTAAATAAATATTTGTGACTTATGATTATATTGAAATAAGGATAATAAAAAGGATTGAGAGATCCCACGTAGCACATATTATGTGGCTTGCTGTTTTGCATATTTTGACATTAGATATTGGACTTATGAAATGCTAGCACTAAACCAGCTATGATGTTCTAATTCTGGGGTCCCGGTAGTCAGACCATCATCAATCAAAGGGAAATGAAGCATTCCCCAGTTACTTACCTGGTACATTGCAGTGGCTTGTTGTTTACAGGTTGCCATTCATCGTCCCCTACAATTCGACTGTACAAGTAATAACCGAGGATCTCAGGTGCACGCTTGGCTTTCTCCCACTGTACGACAGCAGATGTCTTTGTGTCTCGGAGGGCTGAAATGTGCCCGGGTGCAGGAGGAACTGCTGTAGGGTGAAAACATCTAATAAGTGATGTGTGCATTTTCATAAATGTAAAAAAACAATGCACTATAACATGAGTGCCGCTATCACATTCTACATTGATTATTTTTGTATTTTGTCAATGGATGTGGTTTACTTTCACATTAGTCTCAGTGGGTTCAAACAGATTAATTATACTAAACTATATCTCCGAGAAAACTTATTGAAGTTTCTCAATGTAAGTCTATGAGACTCAAATTGAGGCTATATTTGAGTCTCATAGACTTAGGTTGCAGTCAGAAGGCCATATAAATCGGGCCGAGATCAGAACGCAGTGCACAGACTGGCTGACGGCTATCCTGACCCAAGCGTGACAGCAGCATAGAAAAACATTAGGCTGTCACACTTGGCTAGGGAGAGCCGCCAGCCAGTCCGAGTGCTGTGTTCCAATCTCGGTCTGATTTATACAGCCTAAGTTCTGACTGAGCCCTTACAATGAGAGAGTAACTGCCACTCTACACAGTGATCCGGCAGGTTAAAGAAGCAGTTATGATGAGGGATGTTTTCATTTAGCCATTATTGTTGCTCTCAACCCATCATTAGACAGCAGCTCCTGGTATAACATATCATAGTTTTCTAACGTTTCATAGCATTTATATATACAGTGACTTGAAAAAGTATTCATACTCCGTTAACCTTCCCACATTTTTTCACATTACCTCCACAAAGTTAGAGCTACTTTTTTGGAATTTTATGTGACAAACCAACACAAAGTAGCAAGTATTTGTGACGTGTAAAAGAAATGATATATGTTTTCTAATCATTTACGTAAGGCTATGTGCCCACGTTGCGTTTTAAAACGCACACTGAAAACCGGACTCCTTCCCAGAAATCGCGCGTTTTTTTCCGCGATTATGATTGCGATTTTGCCGCGATTTTCGCGTGCGATATTCAAGCACTTTCCAAGCGATTTGAAGCATCGCTTGGAAAGTGATTGACAGGTTGGTCACACTCGTCAAACATAGTGTTTGACAAGTGTGACCGGGTTTTTACTATTGAGGCCCCCTATGCGGCATCAATAGTAAAAGATAGAATGTTAAAATGCTACAAAAAATAAAAAAATCGGGGTATATTTACCTTCCGGCGTCCCGCGCTGCCATCCCGGGCCTCAGCGTTCCCAGTAATGCCTTGCGAGACCTGTGATGACGTAGTCTCGCATTGCTATAGCGATCTAGCGAGATCGCTAGAGTCACGCGAGACTACGTCATCACAGGGCCTTGCCGCAAGGCATTACTGGGAACGCTTAGGCCGGGAATGCAGCGCGGGACGCTGGAAGGTAAATATACCCGGATTTTTTATTTTTTATTCTTTTTTTTACAGAGGTATGGTACCCAGGGCCTGGAGGACAGTCTCCTCTCCTCCACACCGTGGGTACCAACCGCACATGAGACGCTTAACTTCGCGCATGGTGGGCATAGCCACATGCGGGAAGTAAGCGATTCTCATGCTTTCCTATGGGTGCGGAATCGCGGCAATTCTTTGCGATTCCGCACAAAAGAATGAGCATGCTGCGATTTTTTCCGCGATGCGATTCCGATGCGGAAAAAAGCGCAGCATTAGCACAGCATGTGCGGAATGCCATAGGAATGCATGGGGGGCGTTCTGTACACGATTTTTAAATGTTTTTGCGCCGAAAATCGAGGCAAAAACGCTTAAAAATCGCATCGTGGGCACACAGCCTAAATCTGAAAATTGTGACCCGCATTTGTATTCAGCCCAGTACTTTCCACATCTGGAGGCTGAGCGCGCTTTTTGCCCATTCTTCTGTGCAAACATATACAGCATGATAGCAATAGCATTTGTACTATTACGGATTGTACCTTGTACTCTAACAGTCCTGTGACAAAGAATATAATGGCTTTTGCATTGGTATTAAACCCATTAATTTTGGGTTTCAATCCTCTGTTTTTGTTGTATTTTTCACCTTTGATTTCCACTCTTAAATCGATCACTATTTTTTCTACTGTTTTGGTTTCGTCCTGTTTTATCAAGGTTGTGTAATTATTAATACATCCTTCAAATACATCAGACATTTACCTCCCTGTACATTATTCTTCCTAATAATATTATGTATTTTTGTGAAAATGCATTATTTTTTATATATCTTTAAATTTAGTACATACACAAGCTTCAATGTAAAATGTATCTAGAGAGAATGGAAACAGTCACCTAATGTAGCTTTAAGAGAGATTGGAGAACTTGCAGTAGACTGATCACTGACTCCATGTTTGTTTGCCGCTTGTACCCGGAAACAGTAAGATTTGCCTTTTTCAAGATCCATCACAGAAAACCTCGGAGAATGGAGACTGGTGTCCAGGTTTATCCTTTCCCATCTGTTACTTCCTTCAATGCACTAGTAATTTAGACACATCATTGAAAATACAGAATAATAAATACATTTTTCAGTGGCAATACGAAACACTATCTTTATTGGCCTACTAATGTCACCTTGGCAATGTTAGTATTAGTATTATTAAGTAAGTGTATACCTTTTCTATATAGTATTTAACAGGTTCCTTGCCACACGGATCAGGTTCATCCCATGAAAGCACAACATAGTCTTCATTGACCTCTGAGGCATGGACATTTTTTGGCACTGTTGGTACTTTGACATCATCTATTTTAATTGTAATGACAAATGGTCAGACAATAGTCAGAGTTATTATATTATAGTGTTCTTGAGGACATAATATTATGTTGTTCATGATACAGTACATAAGTGCATTATCCATGAGGAGGTTGCAATTACCTCTGTCATGCACTCCTCCCACTAGTCGTAAGGTTGTTTTTAATTAGTATGAACTACTTCTCCCGAATAAAAAGGCTTATCTGTTTTTTTGTTATTTTCCCTATGGGGCTGAGCAGTAATGGGCAGGTAGATAGTAATTACCTGCCTCTACTGCTCTGCGATGATCCTTCCAGACTTAGACTGCTTCTGCCAATGAATCTCCTGCTTCCTGTGACGTCATGTTGAGATAGCAGTTCCTTCTCTTCCACTTTCCTATGTTAATGAGCATCATTGCTGACATCATGTTGATTGATAGACGGTTTCCTGTTGCATTAGGATGAACCATCTGTCAGTCAACATGACAACGGCAGTGACACCCTGTTGGCAGAGCAAAGTGGACATGTCAACATGATGTTATAGGAAACAGGAAAATCACCGGCAGGATCTGTGATTAACAGCTACGTGTCTATAAGTGCTTATCCCCTTTCTTTTTCATTCTCCATTGTAGACCATAATATCATTACATACTATGTTCAAATTTATAATGTTTGCACACACAAAATAAATATAAGTGAATATATATACAGTGGGGAAAAAAAGTATTTAGTCAGTCAGCAATAGTGCAAGTTCCACCACTTAAAAAGATGAGAGGCGTCTGTAATTTACATCATAGGTAGACCTCAACTATGGGAGACAAACTGAGAAAAAAAAATCCAGAAAATCACATTGTCTGTTTTTTTTCATTTTATTTGCATATTATGGTGGAAAATAAGTATTTGGTCAGAAACAAAATTTCATCTCAATACTTTGTGATATATCCTTTGTTGGCAATGACAGAGGTCAAACGTTTTCTGTAAGTCTTCACAAGGTTGCCACACACTGTTGTTGGTATGTTGGCCCATTCCTCCATGCAGATCTCCTCTAGAGCAGTGATGTTTTTGGCTTTTCGCTAGGCAACACGGACTTTCAACTCCCTCCAAAGGTTTTCTATAGGGTTGAGATCTGGAGACTGGCTAGGCCACTCCAGGACCTTGAAATGCTTCTTACGAAGCCACTCCTTCGTTGCCCTGGTGGTGTGCTTTGGATCATTGTCATGTTGAAAGACCCAGCCACGTTTCATCTTCAATGCCCTTGCTGATGGAAGGAGGTTTGCACTCAAAATCTCACGATACATGGCCCCATTCATTCTTTCATGTACCCGGATCAGTCGTCCTGGCCCCTTTGCAGTGAAACAGCCCCAAAGCATGATGTTTCCACCACAATGCTTTACAGTAGGTATGGTGTTTGATGGGTGCAACTCAGTATTCTTTTTCCTCCAAACACGACAAGTTGTGTTTCTACCAAACAGTTCCAGTTTGGTTTCATCAGACCATAGGACATTCTCCCAAAACTCCCCTGGATCATCCAAATGCTCTCTAGCAAACTTCAGACGGGCCCGGACATGTACAGGCTTAAGCATTGGGACACGTCTGGCACTGCAGGATCTGAGTCCATGGTGGCGTAGTGTGTTACTTATGGTAGGCCTTGTTACATTGGTCCCAGCTCTCTGCAGTTCATTCACTAGGTCCCCCCGCGTGGTTCTGGGATTTTTGTTCACCGTTCTTGTGATCATTCTGACCCCACGGGGTGGGATTTTGCGTGGAGCACCAGATCGAGGGAGATTATCAGTGGTCTTGTATGTCTTCCATTTTCTAATTATTGCTCCCACAGTTGATTTCTTCACTCCAAGCTGGTTGGCTATTGCAGATTCAGTCTTCCCAGCCTGGTGCAGGGATACAATTTTGTTTCTGGTGTCCTTTGACAGCTCTTTGGTCTTCACCATAGTGGAGTTTGGAGTCAGACTGTTTGAGGGTGTGCACAGGTGTCTTTTTAGACTGATAACAAGTTTAAACAGGTGCCATTACTACAGGTAATGAGTGGAGGAAAGAGGAGACTCTTAAAGAAGAAGTTACAGGTCTGTGAGAGCCAGAAATCTTGATTGCTTGTTTCTGACCAAATACTTATTTTCCACCATAATATGCAAATAAAATGAAAAAAAAACAGACAATGTGATTTTCTGGATTTTTTTTTCTCAGTTTGTCTCCCATAGTTGAGGTCTACCTATGATGTAAATTACAGACGCCTCTCATCTTTTTAAGTGGTGGAACTTGCACTATTGCTGACTGACTAAATACTTTTTTTCCCCACTATATACTGTATATGTAATACAAAGACCGACGTTTAGTAATGAACAGGTGTCAGCCAGATACCCTCATTAATAAAAGGGTACATAAGGAGTTAAAGACACCCATACACACTCACCAGCCTATGTAGGAGAATTAACATAATTTACCTACATATGCTGTAACAAAACAGCAACTGTCAGAAATCTGTGTGAAATGCAATATCTGTTTATTTTTCAGAAATTTTTTTTAAAACATTGCATGGGCTCCCGCATAATTTTCATAACCAGCAGAGGGAAAGCTGTCAGCTGAGGGCTGATGTTAATATTCTGGGAAGGAGCCAAAGCTTCCCAGGCTATTAATATCAGCTCACAGCTGTTTGCTTAGCCTTTACTGGCTAGTTTACAGGGGAACCCCAGAAAAAAATTGACATGGGGTCCCCCTATAAAATCGAACCAGCAAAGGCTAGGCAGACAGTTGCGGGCTGATATTAATAGCCTGGGAAGGGGCAATGGATATTGGCACCCCCATAGGCTCAAAACATCAGCTCCCAGCCATCCCAGAAATGACGCATCTTATAGATGCAACAATTCTGGCACTTAGCCTTGCTCTTCCCTCGTAGCGGTGGCAAGTTGGGTTCATATTTGTGTGGTTGATGTCCCCTTTGTATTGTCATTTGACATCAAGCCCACAGGTTAGTAATGGAGAGGCATCTATAAGACATCCATTACTAATCCTATAGTTACATGGTAAATAAAAACACAGCCAGAATAAAGTTCTTTATTTGAAATAATCACAGACTATTGAATCTAAATTTACCATACTTACAGAAGACCTAATCCCCAACACCCTCGTCTCCTGCAAACGATCAAAATATAATAAACCAACATATAATACTATCCTGTCCGACATAGTCCATTTAATACCAAGTGTCCTATGGCGATCTCACGTGTAGAACAGTCACAACGATAGATGTAACCACGCTACCCGGCCTCCGGCAATACACTGACAGGAGGTAATCACTCCTGCAATATATAACTGCGCTGCCATGAGAGAGTTCACCAAAGTTCATCAGCTCCGGTGCTCTCACTTACGGCACCGCTGCGTGAGAACCGGAGCTGATCAGCTGATGAAAGTGTAAGGGGGTGAGATTTGATGACTTTCCTGCTTCCCTTCCTCTGATTGTATTCCGGTTGTTAATGTTTACAAATATGTCTATGATAAATGCCTGCGGTACTGCTGCATATAAAATATGTATTATCACTCATCTTTAATGGTATTGCCACATGTATGTGTTACGATTTTGTAGAAAGCTGTAATATATTGGCTTGTGTTCTTGTATTATATTATTGCATAATATAATGTGTCTGTTGTGCATGTACAGTTAGGGTAAGTTAATGCATCCTTTTAGGGACATTAGAGGAGGGCACTTTTAGTATATAGTTCCTATAGACACGGGTAAGTATAGTTCTGTTGAGGGCCACTAGATGGGGCATACTAGTGGGCCTGATAGATTTAGCTGATAGGATGGTTATAGAGGGTTAATTTTAGGAGGGGCTGCCGGGTAGTAAGAGGAAAGTTGGTTAGGAAGTTAGGTCAGACGGGGCCAGGGTGCCCTAGCGTCCACATGGGCTATAGGCCCGGACAGCTTGGCAGGCCTGTAATGTTTAAGCGCTGCAACCCACATTACCCATGGCCACTGTGTGTCATAGCAGTGGGCCAGTGCAGGAAAGGAAGAATGTGGCGAGTAGAGTTGAGCGAAATGGGTCGAAAAATTTCAAAAGTCGCCGACTTTTGGCAAAGTCGGGTTTCATGAAACGAAACCCGACCCTAGGATGAGGTCAGCCACGAGGTCGGCGACTTACGCGCCAAAGTCGCGTTTCAAAAGTTTGTTTTGCGCTCTTTTTCAGCCAATCAGGATCCACGGACACTGTGGGCAACGTGATGACATAGGCAGGGGTCACCACCATCTTTCAGAAGGGCATGCAAGTGATTGGCTTGCTTTGGTGGGCGTCACAGGGGGTATAAAAGGACGTGCACGCCGACCGCCATCTTACTTCTGCCGATCTCAGTATAGGGAGAGGTTGCTGCTGATTCTGTAGGGAGAGCGTTAGGCAGGGAAGAAGACAAAAAAGCTGCTTCTGCTGCTAGCGATTTGGCCTGCACAACACACCAGTCACTGTGTGTGTAGTGCAAGGGGAGGCTATATAGTGGTGTATCAGTGGTGTTGGTTGTTGGGCTGCCTTCTAAGGCTTCCTGACATTCCTGCATTGCTGTTTACCCACTGCTCCGCAAACTGCTTTTTTAAAAGCAATCCCAATTTTTTTTTTTTGTCCTGCTGAGAAGAAAAAAAAACTGCTTCTGCTGCTAGCGATTTGGCCTGTACAACACACCAGTCACTGTGTGTGCAGTGCAAGGGGAGGCTATATAGTGGTGTATCAGTGGTGTTGGTTGTTGGGCTGCCTTCTAAGGCTTCCTGACATTCCTGCATTGCTGTTTACCCACTGCTCCGCAAACTGCTTTTTTAAAAACAATCCAATCTCCCTTATCCTCTAGTCACTTTTGTCACAGCTGTGCCATCGAGCCTGTGACATAGCGCTCAGATATCAGTGGGCCTCACACAATCCAAAAGTGTCCAGTGTCCAAAAGTGTGTGCAGAGATTCAAAATCTCCCTTATCCTCTAGTCACTTTGGTCACAGCTGTGCCATCGAGCCTGTCACATAGCGCTCAGATATTCATTGGGCCTCACACAATCCAAAAGTATCCAGTGTCCAAAAGTGTGTGCAGAGATTCAAAATCTCCCTTATCCTCTAGTCACTTTGGTCACAGCTGTGCCATCGAGCCTGTCACATAGCGCTCAGATATTCATTGGGCCTCACACAATCCAAAAGTGTCCAGTGTCCAAAAGTGTGTGCAGAGATTCAAAATCTCCCTTATCCTCTAGTCACTTTGGTCACAGCTGTGCCATCGAGCCTGTCACATAGCGCTCAGATATTCATTGGGCCTCACACAATCCAAAAGTGTCCAGTGTCCAAAAGTGTGTGCAGAGATTCAAAATCTCCCTTATCCTCTAGTCACTTTGGTCACAGCTGTGCCATCGAGCCGGTCACATAGCGCTCAGATATTCATTGGGCCTCACACAATCCAAAAGTGTCCAGTGTCCAAAAGTGTGTGCAGAGATTCAAAATCTCCCTTATCCTCTAGTCACTTTGGTCACAGCTGTGCCATCGAGCCTGTCACATAACGCTCAGATATTCATTGGGCCTCACACAATCCAAAAGTGTCCAGTGTCCAAAAGTGTGTGCAGAGATTCAAAATCTCCCTTATCCTCTAGTCACTTTGGTCACAGCTGTGCCATCGAGCCTGTCACATAGCGCTCAGAAATTCATTGGGCCTCACACAAACCAAAAGTGTCCAGTGTCCAAAAGTGTGTGCAGAGATTCAAAATCTCCCTTATCCTATAGTCACTTTGGTCACAGCTGTGCCATCGAGCCTGTCACATAGCGCTCAGATATTCATTGGGCCTCACACAATCCAAAAGTGTCCAGTGTCCACAAGTGTCTGCAGAAATTCAAAATCTCCCTTAGCCTCTAGTCACTTTGGTCACAGCTGTGCCATCTAGCCTGTCACATAGTGCTCAGATATTCATTGGGCCTCACACAATCCAAAAGTGTCCAGTGTCCACAAGTGTCTGCAGAAATTCAAAATCTCCCTTATCCTCTAGTCACTTTGGTCACAGCTGTGCCATCGAGCCTGTCACATAGCGCTCAGATATCAGTGGGCCTCACACAATCCAAAAGTGTCCAGTGTCCACAAGTGTCTGCAGAAATTCAAAATCTCCCCTGTCCTATAGACACCTTGTACCTTGTTTTACATTACTATATAGTTTGTTGGATTTTGTCTACATTTCTACCAAAAATGAGGAAGGCTGGTGGAAGAGGCCGTGGAATTGGG
Source organism: Dendrobates tinctorius (assembly GCF_039654945.1). Classification (NCBI taxonomy): domain Eukaryota; kingdom Metazoa; phylum Chordata; class Amphibia; order Anura; family Dendrobatidae; genus Dendrobates; species Dendrobates tinctorius. The sequence continues at coordinate 24,716,023 of NW_027361675.1, read as the reverse complement.
CGGGGGTTGGCAGCTGGTAATGATGGTGTTGGTGGTGGATCTGATGGTAGTGGCAAGAGCAAAATAGGACCGAATGCAGGAGGTGTTGAGCCTGCGTCATCGTCTGGCTACATAAGGCCTCGAACGCTTAGTTTTCTAGGAGTTGGCAAACCGCTTTTAAAGCCAGAGCATCAGGAAAAAGTTTTGTCTTACATTGCTGACTCAGCCTCCAGCTCTATCGCCTCCTCTTCTTCAGTTGTAAAAAGTAAAAGCACTGAGTCGTCATTGGAGGCTCATGTTCATGAACCACACCTTTCCTTTTGTCCTTCACCCCAACCAAGATTGAAGGATGACGCAGGCCATACTACTGATTACTCCATGGAGCTGTTTTCACATACCATGCCTGGATTATCAAGTGAAATGGTGAATTACCCAGGCCAAGATGAATCTGACATGGAGTGCACTGATGCACAGCCGCTGATGGATGATTCTGCTGGTACATTCACTCAGAGCACTACATTGTCCTCGCAGTGTACAGAGCCAGATTCTGACCCTGATGAGACTCAGGTGCCCCTTCCCGCACACTATACCACCATACACGGTGACACAGAGGAAGGTGCACATGACATAGAAGAGGAGGTGATGGATGACCCAGTTGTTGACCCAGATTGGCATCCATTGGGGGAAGAGGGTGCTGCTTCCAATAGCTCAGATGAGGAGCATCCACAGCAGACATCGACATCGCAACAGCTGTTATCTGGCAGGCCCGGAGCACTCCAAAGACAGGTTCCAAACATCAAAAGAGTTGCTGGACAGCTTGTCCAGAGGGTTAAAAGATCACAGCGTGCTAGGCCGCAAAATGTCTGCCAAAGTAGGAAGAGTGCAGTGTAGCACTTTTTTGAACAAAATCCTCATGATCAGGCCAAGGTTATCTGTAAGAAGTGCGCAAAGACCTTTAGCCGAGGGAAAAATCTGAAAAATTTGAATACCAGTTGCATGCTTAGATATTTAACCAGCATGCACTTGCAAGCGTGGATACAACACCAAACCTCAAGTGCCACATGTGCAACTGATCACAACGAAGGTAGTCAGCAACGTTACATTGTTTCCCCCACTGTAAGCCCACCGGTTAGCACAGCAGCAAATGTTGAGGTGTCGTTGCAAGGCCACAGCAGTTAGGGAATCCCACTGTTATATCAACGAAAGACTGATTCTAGGCCATCAGAAAGAACACCAACTCCATCACCATCATCAACCCTCTCTCAGTCCGCCCTGTCCACCGCTACTTCCACCATATGCAGCTCTCAAGTCCAGCTCACCCTCCCAGACACAATGAGTAGGTCAAGAAAGTACTCAGTCTCTCATCCGCGTACACTGGGTTTGAACGCCCACATTGCCAAACTAATCTCGTTTGAGATGATGCCCTTTCGGTTGGTGGAAAGCACAGCTTTCCGCGAACTCATGGCCTATGCAGTACCACGCTATGACCTACCCAGTCGCCACTTCTTCTCTCGCAAAGCCATCCCAGCCCTCCACCATCATGTGAAAGACCGCATTGTCCATGCACTCAAGCAGTCAGTGAGCGGAAAGGTGCACCTCACAACTGATGCATGGTCCAGTCGGCATGGCCAGGGCCGTTACGTGTCCATCACTGCGCACTGGGTTAATGTGGTGGATGCAGGGTCCACAGGGGACAGCGGTGGTGGGACAGTGCTGCCTAGCCCACGGTATAGGAAACAGTTGGCTGTAGGCGTTCGACCCTCCTCCTCCTCCTCCAGAAGCGAAAGCTCGTCCACAGAGCGCAGTCGTACGAGCACTCCATCTGCAGCTGCCACTGTTGCACACGATGTGTCCCCCTATCGAGCAGCTAGTGGAAAGCGTCAGCAGGCTGTGTTGCAGATGATGTGTTTGGGCAACAGACACACCGCCGAGGTGCTGGCCGAGTACTTGAAGCGACAAACTGAGTCATGGCTGGGCAGTGTACATCTTGAGGCAGGCAAGGTAGTTAGTGATAACGGCCGTAATTTTGTGGCAGCCATAGCCCTTTCAAAACTCAGCCATATACCTTGCTTGGCTCACACCTTGAACCTGGTGGTGCAGTGCTTCCTCAAAAATTATCCGGAGTTAACAGCCCTGCTCCAGAAGGTGCGAAGACTGTGCGCGCACATCCGCCGGTCGCCTGTACACTCCGTTCGTATGCAGAAGCCACAGCGATTGCTCCACCTTCCCAACCACCGCCTCATTATCGACATTGCAACAAGGTGGAACTCCACCCTGCACATGGTGGAGCGGCTGTGCGAGCAGAGGCAAACCATAATGCATTTGTGGGAGGATACACGGCCAGGCACTTTGAGAGCAGACATGGAGTTGACAGGTGTGCAGTGGTCGAAGCTGAAAGACCTCTGTAAAGTCCTTCAGTGTTTTGAGGAATGCACACGGCTGGTAAGCGCAGACGACGCCATCCTAAGCATGAGCATCCCACTTATGCGTCTGCTCATGCAAACTTTGACGCACCTTAAGGAGCAGGCGTCTGCAGCCAATGTTGATGAGGAGGAAGAGGAGGAGGGAATCCTTGATGACATTCAGCCATTGTCTGCTCAGGGACCTCTCCTGGACGAGGTGGAGGAAGAAGAGGAGGAGGATGATGGGGATGATTACTTAGGGGAGGAGGATGCATCTTGTGGGGCAAGTGAAAATGTTGGTGTGGCAAGGTCTGGTACAGGGTTTGTGCGTGACTGGAGGGATGTGGATTTGCCAGAAAGTGCTCCTCCAACCAGCACTCGCAGTGCATCATTGACACCGGGAACATTGGCCCACATGTCAGATTATGCCTTGCAGATCCTAAAAGGGACCCACGCATTGCCAAAATGATGAACGATGACGACTACTGGTTGGCCAGCATCCTGGATCCACGCTATAAAGGCAAATTACAAAACATCATGCCACAGGAGAACCTTGAACTAATATTGGCTAATAAACAAGCAACTCTGGTAAATCGGTTGCTTGAGGCATTCCCAGCACACAGCAGCGGTGATGGTTCTCACACGAGCCGTACGGGCCGGGGGCAGCTTGGCAGAGGTGTTCGTGGTGCACACAGCAGAAGTGGCGTTGGAGACAGGGGTTTCATGACAATGTTGTGGACTGATTTTTCAAGTACCGCTCACACAACTGGTAATACTGCATCGATGGAAAGTGACAGGAGACAGCAGTTGTCAACTATGGTTACAAACTACTTTTCCTCCCATATCGATGTTCTCCCACACAGGTCATTCCCCTTTGACTATTGGGCCGCTAAACTGGACACCTGGCCTGAATTGGCCCAATATGCCTTACAGGAGCTCGCTTGCCCAGCTGCAAGTGTGCTATCGGAAAGAGTCTTCAGTACAGCTGGATCAATCCTGACAGAAAAAAGGACCCGTCTGTCAACCCAAAATGTGGATGATCTAACCTTCATTAAAATGAACCACGCATGGGTTTCCAAGGATTTTGTCCCACCTTCCTCTGATGACACATAGGGTGACAGAAAAATGGCTTGCTTTGGTCCACCTCTTCCTGGGACTTGACCTATTTCACCTTTTGCATCAGCTGAATGTCCAACATCAACATATGCCACTTTCTAAAACTCCCTAACTGTGCTGCCTCCCCCCCCATGGCCGGGGTCACCACCTAGCGCACGACACCGTGCGAGTGCCATTGCCCTGGACAGGTGGGTAGGCCGACTCTTGGGCACGGGCACTGGTACAGGGTCCTTCATAGTGCAATCAAGTGTCTCTGACGGTGGTGGTGCACACCCGCCGTCAGACACACCGCCGTACTATGAGGGGCCCAGTGCCAGTACCGACGCCCACGAGTGGGCCCCCCTTGCTTGGGCAGGGCCCCAGCATTTGTAATCTTTACCTCTCCCTGCTCCTCCGCTGTGTAGTCTGGGCCGTCAAATCCATACTGTGCCTGACACCGTCTGAGCCTGCCTCCTGATGTATAGACATATATTTTGAATGTGTACGCTATCCATAAATGTTATCCGGGGAAACGGTACCCTTTCTAACCTTTGTGCAATCACGTGCAATCCATACTGGGCCTAACACCGTCTGAGCCTGCCTCCTGAGACATATATTTTGAATGTGTACGCAATCCATACATGTTATCCGGGGAAACGGTACCCTTTCTAACCTTTGTGCAATCACGTGCAATCCATACTGGGCCTAACACCGTCTGAGCCTGCCTCCTGAGACATATATTTTGAATGTGTACGCTATCCATACATGTTATCCGGGGAAACGGTACCCTTTCTAACCTTTGTGCAATCACGTGCAATCCATACTGGGCCTAACACCGTCTGAGCCTGCCTCCTGAGACATATATTTTGAATGTGTACGCTATCCATACATGTTATCCGGGGAAACGGTACCCTTTCTAACCTTTGTGCAATCACGTGCAATCCATACTGGGCCTAACACCGTCTGAACCTGCCTCCTGAGACATATATTTTGAATGTGTACGCTATCCATACATGTTATCCGGGGATACGGTACCCTTTCTAACCTTTGTGCAATCACGTGCAATCCATACTGGGCCTAACACCGTCTGAGCCTGCCTCCTGAGACATATATTTTGAATGTGTACGCTATCCATACATGTTATTCGGGGAAACGGTACCCTTTCTAACCTTTGTGCAATCACGTGCAATCCATACTGGGCCTAACACCGTCTGAGCCTGCCTCCTGATGTATAGACATATATTTTGAATGTGTACGCTATCCATACATGTTATCTGGGGATACGGTACCCTTTCTCACCTTTGTGCAATCACGTGTAATCCATACTGGGCGTGAGAACGGCTGGCGAGCTGTTAAGCAAGCTACAGCACCTGTGGTTTGCACACGTAAGTTTTTCATTTTTTCAGGAATGACGGTTAGGCCTAATTCCGGAACTGCGGTTGACCTGCACTTACTGGGAAATCATTGTTCGCGGGTAATAATTGAAATCAGTGATCCCCATCACTAACGTTGTTCAGCGGGTTATCTGCACCTGTAAGCGACAAACGCTGGCGTTTTCAGTGTAGCGCACATGCAGCCACGGACATGTAAGGGCATGACACACCAGTTATTGGCCAATCTCATGTGCCAGAGCCTCACGTGTCCCTCTAGTAAGCCAGACTCGGACCGCGGGGCATGACGGAGTCTCGTTCGTTAACGGAATTAAGCTTGCAATGTGTGCATCTGTTCTGTAGCTGGCATGGTTGAGGTTTCCCAGGTGGAGTCGAATTTAACCGTAGGCTCCACTCCTGGTGGTGCCCTTCTGGACATTCCTTTAAGGTTCAGCTTTGCAACCATACTGCCCACGTAAAACAAACACTTTGCCTTCATGAACGCTGTTTGGAGGGTCATGACTAGAGTTGAGCGATACCGTCCGATACTTCAAAGTATCGTATCGGATGGTATCGGCCGATCTTTAAAAAAAGTATCGGTATCGCCGATTCCGATACTGGAAGTCCCATTCAAGTCTATGGGACTTCCGGTATCGGAATAAGAAAAACCCTTTCCTGCCCTTGTACAGCCTCTCTGGGGTCTGTACGGGCCTTTCGGGGGCCTGTGCCGGCCTGCCAGGGGGTCTGTGCAGGCTCCGGTGGTCTGTGCCGGCCTGCCAGGGGGCTGTGCCGGCCTGCCGGTGGTCTGTGCAGGCTCCGGTGGGCTGTGCCGGCCTGCCGGGGGGCTGTGCCAGCCTGCCGGGGGGCTGTGCCAGCCTGCCGGGGGGCTGTGCCAGCCTGCCGGGGGGCTGTGCAGGCTCCGGGGGGCTGTGCAGGCTCCGGGGGGCTGTGCCGGCCTGCCGGGGGGCTGTGCCGGCCTGCCGGTGGTCTGTGCAGGCTCTGGGGGGCTGTGCCGGCCTGCCGGGGGGCTGTGCCGGCCTGCCGGTGGTCTGTGCAGGCTTCGGGGGTCTGTGCAGGCATCGTCCGATGGGACTACAAGTCCCATCGGGCGATGCCTGCTACCATGACAGTGATTGACACATTAGCCAATGATGGGACAGTAATAGTCCTATCATCCGGCTAATGTGTTGAATGTAAAAAAAAAAAAAAAAAATTACATGCTACATACATACAACATGCATACTACATACATGCTACATTCATACTACATACTACATACATGCTACATACATGCTACATTCATACTACATAAATACTACATGCAACATACATACTACATATATACTACATACATACTACATATATACTACATGCATGCTACATACATACTGCATGCTACATACATACTACATGCTACATACATACTACATGCTACATACATACCACATATATACTACATACATACTACATACATACTACATGCATGCTACATGCATGCTACATGCTACATACATAACACATATATACTACATGCATGCTACATACATAGTACATGCTACATGCATGCTACATACATACTACATGCTACATACTACATATATACTACATGCATGCTACATACATACTACATGCTACATACTACATATATACTACATGCATGCTACATACATACTACATGCTACATACATACTACATATATACTACATGCATGCTACATACATACTACATGCTACATACATACTACATATATACTACATGCATGCTACATACATACTACATGCTACATACATACTACGTATATACTACATGCATGCTACATACATACTACATGCTACATACATACCACATACATACTACATACATGCTACATGCTACATATATACTACATATATACTACATGCATGCTACATACATACTACATGCTACATACATACTACATATATACTACATACATACTACATACATACTACATGCATGCTACATACATACTACATACATACTACATGCTACATACATACCACATACATACTACATGCTACATACATTCATACATATATACTACATGCATGCTACATACATACTACATATATACTACATGCATGCTACATACATACTGCATGCTACATGCATGCTACATACATACTACATACATACTACATGCTACATACATACCACATATATACTACATACATACAATACATTCATACAATACATACATAGACATACAGTACATATAACATAGAGTAACATACTTACCAATACTTGTCACATTGTTCCCCGAAGCCATTGTCTTTTCCGGAATAAATATTAACATAACAAACCACAAAAATACTCACCCACGATCCGAAGCAGTCCACGAGTGTGTCCCACGACGATCTTGGGTAGAGAACTGCAGCATCAGCTGATGCTGCCGTTCTCTACGGGCTGCAGGAATCCAATGATGGAAGGTAGGTATCCTTCCGCACTGTATTCCTCCGCCACTTAAAAAAAAAAAAAGTCCCTAGTCTCACTTTATGCCATTGCTGTGTGGGAAATTCCCACACAGCAATGGCATAAAGTGAGACTAGGGACTTTTTTTTTTTAAGTGGCGGAGGAATACAGTGCGGAAGGATACCTACCTTCCGTCATTGGATTCCTGCAGCCCGTAGAGAACGGCAGCATCATCTGATGCTGCAGTTCTCTACCCAAGATCGTCGTGGGACACACTCGTGGACTGCTTCGGATCGTGGGTGAGTATTTTTGTGGTTTGTTATGTTAATATTTATTCCGGAAAAGACAATGGCTTCGGGGAACAATGTGACAAGTATTGGTAAGTATGTTACTCTATGTTATATGTACTGTATGTCTATGTATGTATTGTATGAATGTATTGTATGTATGTAGTATATATGTGGTATGTATGTAGCATGCATGTGGCATGCAGTATGTATGTAGCATGCATGTAGTATATATGTAGTATGTATGTAGCATGCATGTAGTATATATGTAGTATGTATGTAGCATGCATGTAGTATATATGTAGTATGTATGTAGCATGCATGTAGTATATATGTAGTATGTATGTAGCATGTATGTAGCATGTATGTGGTATGTATGTAGCATGTAGTATGTATGTAGCATGCATGTAGTATGTATGTAGCATGTAGTATGTATGTAGTATGTATGTAGTATGTATGTGGTATGTATGTAGCATGTAGTATGTATGTAGCATGCATGTAGTATGTATGTAGTATGCATGTAGTATGCATGTAGTATGTATGTAGCATGTATGTGGTATGTATGTGGTATGTATGTAGCATGTAGTATGTATGTAGCATGCATGTAGTATATATGTAGTATGTATGTAGCATGTAGTATGTATGTAGCATGCATGTAGTATGTATGTAGCATGTAGTATGTATGTAGTATGTATGTAGTATGTATGTGGTATGTATGTAGCATGTAGTATGTATGTAGCATGCATGTAGTATGCATGTAGTATGTATGTAGTATGCATGTAGTATGCATGTAGTATGTATGTAGCATGTATGTGGTATGTATGTGGTATGTATGTAGCATGTAGTATGTATGTAGCATGCATGTAGTATATATGTAGTATGTATGTAGCATGTAGTATGTATGTAGTATGTATGTAGTATGTATGTGGTATGTATGTAGCATGTAGTATGTATGTAGCATGTAGTATGTATGTAGCATGCATGTAGTATATATGTAGTATGTAGTATGTATGTAGTATGTATGTGGTATGTATGTAGCATGTAGTATGTATGTAGCATGCATGTAGTATGTATGTAGCATGCATGTAGTATGTATGTAGTATGCATGTAGTATGCATGTAGTATGCATGTAGTATGTATGTAGTATATATGTAGTATGTATGTAGCATGTATGTGGTATGTATGTAGCATGTAGTATGTATGTAGCATGCATGTAGTATATATGTAGTATGTAGTATGTATGTAGTATGTATGTGGTATGTATGTAGCATGTAGTATGTATTTAGCATGCATGTAGTATGTATGTAGCATGCATGTAGTATGTATGTAGCATGCATGTATGTATGTAGCATGCATGTATGTATGTAGCATGCATGTAGCATGCATGTAGTATGTATGTAGTATGTATGTAGTATGTATGTAGCATGCAGCATGTATGTAGCATGTATGTAGCATGTATGTAGTATGTATGTAGTATATATGTAGTATGTATGTAGTATGTATGTAGCATGTAGTATGTATGTAGTATTTTTTTTTTTTTAACATTTAACACATTAGCCGGATGATGGGACTACTACTGTCCCATCATTGGCTAATGTGTCAATCACTGTCATGGTAGCAGGCATCGCCAGATGGGACTTGTAGTCCCATCGGACGATGCTTGCACAGCCCCCCGGACATCAGCACAGCCCCCCGGCAGGCCGGTACAGACCCCCACAGGGTGCACAGACCACCGGCAGGCCGGCACAGCCCCCCGGCAGGCCGGTACAGACCCCCACAGGGTGCACAGACCACCGGCAGGCCGGCACAGCCCCCCGGCAGGCCGGTACAGACCCCCACAGGGTGCACAGACCACCGGCAGGCCGGCACAGCCCCCCGGCAGGCCGGTACAGACCCCGGGCAGTCCACACAGCCCCCCGGCAGGCCGGCACAGCCCCCCGGCAGGCCGGCAGAGACCCCCGGAAGGCCCGAAATGACGGCGCATCATGATGCGCACACACCGCGCATCATGATGACGTCAGGCCATCAATCAACTGAACTTCCGATTCCGATGCCGAATTCCGATATTGAAAAAATATCGGAAGTCGGTATCGGAATTCCGATACAGCAAGTATCGGCCGATACCCGATACTTGCGGTATCGGAATGCTCAACACTAGTCATGACTCGTGGGAATAACGCCGCCCAATCAGTTAACCTGCTAGAGAGATCCTTCGTTGCTCCCAAGCATGACATCACACTCCCTAGGAAGAAGGTAATGCCACTGTGGCGACCGTACTCCTGGGGGCGACACAAGTGCACTGATGCCCAGCCACTGCTCGATGAATCTGCTGGTAAATTGACCCAGACCACTACATTCCCCTCGCACGCTACATGACCTGCATCTGACCCTGATGAAACTCAGGTTACCCTTCCCATATACAGTTCCATCTTACACGGTGACAAAGAGGAAGCTGCAGATGAAAGTGCAGGTTCGGCCCACCCGCCATCAGACACACCACCGTACTATCAGGGGCCCTGTGCCAGTGCCGTCGCCAACGAGTGGGCCCCCCCTGCTTGCCCAGGATCACAGCACTTGCAAAGTTAAAATACTGTGCAGTGAGATGGAAGATGGGGACGACGAGGAATCCAGACAAGTACAGGGATTCCCTAGCGAGGAGACTTATTTGATTGTTTTCAATGTTGGGACAGCAATTTTTGGGGAGCACTATACTCTGGAGAATGATAGATGGGGCCCACCATACACTGGAACATTCCAAAGGTGGACATCAGACACTGGAGCAGCATTTACAGGGCCCATTATACACTAGAGCATTAGAAATGGGGCCCATTATGTTTGGAGCATTATTTGGGCCCATAAGACAGTGGAGCTTCATCCATGGGGACCAACATATACTGTAGCATTATGTGGAGCTCATCATATACTGTTTCAAACATTATATGGACCAATGATTCTGTATGGAGAAATAGATGGGCCTCGTCATGAGATGTAAAAAGTGAGGTATTTTTCATTGTACTATACCGCTATTTCTCTGCCGTATCGGAGCATGATGAGTTGTGGTATGTGTTAAAGGGGCGCTCTTTCGCCCAGGGCACATGAAAACCTGCAGCCAGCCCTCCCCCCCACAAATTTAGCCAAATAACCCCCATTTTTCAGTGCGTAACTTGTATTATGAAGTTAATTAAGGTTGACAAGCTTAAGTAATAAGAATTGATGCTTTTGGCATTCAAATGGGCACTGTAGGTGTGTTTCCTGTCCTCCTCTCACTGCCGACTTTTATTCCCCATTGACTTACATTGGGTTTCGTGTTTCGGGACGACCCCGACTTTTCCCTATAATCGGACGATCTTGCTCGACCCGACTTTTGGAAAAGTCGGGTTTCACGAAACGAAACGCGACCCTAAAAAACCAAAAGTCGCTCAACTCTAGTGGCGAGTTATCACCTAGGCAGATGGTTTTAGAGCAGGAATCAGTTTGACAGCTGAGATGAAACTCTTCCAGAGCACGTCTCAAATCGGGCAAGATGGCAGAAAGAACTACCCCCTCACCTAAGATGGTAGCAGGCTTGGTCACAATAGGAGAATCAGCAAAGAAACTCCTAGAGAGGGCGTCTGCCTTGACATTCTTAGTGCCTGGAAGAAAAGAGACCACAAAATCAAAACATGTGTAAAACAAGGCCCACCTAGCCTGTCTAGGATTCAAGCGTTTGGCCGACTCAAGGTAAATCAAATTCCTGTGGTCAGTAAGGACCACGGCTTGATGTTTAGCTCCCTCCAACCAATGTCTCCACTCCTCAAATGCCCATTTCATGGCTAACAGTTCCAGATTCCCCACATCATAGTTGCGTTCGGATGGGGAGAACTTTTGGGAAAAGAAAGCACAGGGATTCATTTTAGATGTTACCGGATCTTTTTGGGACAAAACAGCTCCTGCACCAATCTCAGAAGCGACCACCTCTACCTGAAACGGGAGTGAGACATCAGGTTGCCGCAAAACCGTAGCAGAAGTGAACCTCCGCTTCAGCTCCTGAAAGGAAGAAACAGCCTCTGGAGACCAATTCAGCACATCAGCACCCTTCTTAGTCAAATCAGTCAATGGTTTGGCAATACCAGAAAAATTAGCTATAAATTTACGATAAAAATTTGCAAAACCCAAAAACTTCTGGTGGGCCTTCAAAGAAGTGGGCTGAACCCAATCATAAATGGCCTGTACCTTGGCCGGGTCCATTTCAATAGTTGACGGAGACAAAATAAATCCCAAAAATGAAATCCTCTGAACACCAAAAAGGCATTTCGATCCCTTAACATACAGGGAATTCTCCCTCAAAATCCGGAACACAGTCCGAACATGTTCCACATGAGAGTCCCAATCCCTGGAAAAGATCAAAATATCATCCAGATAGATGATCAAAAATTTATCCACAAAGTCCCGGAAAATATCATTCATGAAGCACTGGAAGACAGAAGGGGCATTAGTGAGCCCAAAAGGCATCACCAGGTACTCAAAATGTCCCTCCGGAGTATTAAACGCCGTCTTCCATTCATCCCCATGCTTAATGCGAATAAGATTATGCGCCCCCCTGAGATCAAGCTTGGTAAACCAGCAAGCACCTTTAACTCTGGAGAATAGATCAGAAATCAGGGGTAACGGATACTGATATTTAACAGTAATTTTGTTGAGGGAACGATAGTCAATACAAAGCCTTAATGAACCATCTTTCTTGGTCACGAAAAAAAAACCAGCCCCCAAGGGTGAAGAGGATGGTCTAATATGACCCTTCTCCAACGACTCCTTAATATAAGATTGCATAGCCTCGTGCTCGGGTACAGATAAATTGAAAAGTCGACCCCTGGGAAATTTACACCCAGGGCTCAACTCAATTCCACAGTCATAACTCCTATGAGGAGGCAAAGACGCAGACTTATTCTCACTAAATACATCATAAAAATCAGCCAAATAGTCAGGAACATCATGCGACTGGGGAGAGGTGGAGAAAACAGGAGCATCACCAGGAGCACACCGACAACCCCTACTCACCACAGACACAGATTTCCAATCCAAAACTGGATTATGGATTTGCAACCAGGGAAATCCCAGAACAATGGTATCATGCAAATTATGCAACACCAAAAATCTGCAATTTTCTTGATGGTCTGGGGCGACCCGCATTGCCACCTGGGTCGAAAACTGAGGTTTATTCTTCGCTAAAGGAGTAGCATCAATACCCCTCAAAGGGATAGGTGTTGTGAGTTCATTTTCCCCTTCGTCACTGAGGTCTGGTGAACTCCCTATTCTGGTAAAGGAAGGTAATGAGCCTGATTATCAGGCACCTGAGCCTAATGAGGATGACTGGCTGAGTGGAGTCACGGACTGGATATAAGGCTGCCGACGCCCTTCTGCCCTGCGGGTGATTTCTCTGTGGACTTCTAGGAGACCAGTCTGATTCCTGCTCCTCTAAAGCTAAGTTTTCTGCTTTGCCTGTTAGCATTTGTGTTTTGTTTTCCTTGCTTTTCTGGATTCTGCCATTCCCTGCTGGGGTGAGCTGAATCTCCTTTTGCCGGTTGCTCTGTCTTCAGAATATTCCTGAGTACTGACATAGCTTTTTTGAAGCCTAGCGTCTTCAGGGCGTTTTTCACTGTCAGTCTGTTGGCTCTTATTTTCATAGGGTTTTTCACGGATTGCAGACAGCAGCCTTCCTGTCCTTTCCTATCTAGTTAGCTTGGGCCCCGTCTTTGCTCAGTCTATCTTTCTGTCTGTGTTAGTGTTCTTTCTTCTTGCTTCACCGTCATTATATGTTGGGGGCTGTCTTTTGCTTTGGGGTCTGCTCTGGGGCAGTTTAGATTTCCCTTTCTGTCTTTAGGCTATATAGTCCTCCGGCTGTGATCGAGGGGTCTAGGGCATCGTAGGAACCCCCCACGGCTACTGCTAGTTGTGTTGATAGGTTCATGGGTCTGCAATCCGATAGCTGCCAACTTCTCTGGTTTTCTGGACTTAGCTAGCATTTCTGTTTTTGCCTCCTACGGTGACTCAATCATAACAGATAGGCGTCCGCAGAGGTGTCATAGGAAACCCACAACGTTTAGCAAAATCAAAGTCCATCAGGTTCAGAGCCGCTCCCGAATCCACAAAAGCCTTAGCGGAAAATGTGGACAGGGAGCAGATCAGAGTAATTGCCAGAAGAAACTTAGGTTGAACACCATCCACAGCAAATGTGTGTGCAAAATGTTTCTCTCATTTAGGGCAGACAGAAATCATATGAGAGGCATCTCCACAGAAAAAACACAGCTTATTACGCCTTCTGAACTCCCGACGTTGCGCCCTAGACAAAACTCTATCAACTGCATAGGTTCAGACATTTGTTCAACAGGTGGCAACATCTCTCGTACAGTTTTGCGTTCACGCCGATCAACCTGAATGGCTAATGACATAGAATCGTCAAGACCAGAGGGAACAGGAAATCCCACCATAGTATCTTTTACGGTTTTTGACAAACCCTTCCGAAAGAGAGCTGCCAAGACACCATCATTCCAGGTAGTAAGGACCGCCCACTTTCGGAATTTTTGACAGTATAACTCTGCAGAATCCTGACCCTGGCTCAATGCCAACAGGGCTTTCTCAGCTTGATCAATAGCATTAGGTTCATCATACAACTACCCCAAGGCTTGAAAAAATGCGTCCACATTAGTTAGAATAGGATCATCAGGTGTCAAAGAAAACGCCCAATCCTGGGGATCGCCGCGCAGCAAAGAGATGACAATTTTAACCTGCTGTGCAGAGCTCCCCGATGAGTTAGGCTTCAAGGCAAGAAATAATTTACAATTATTCTTAAAATTCAAAAATTTAGACTGATCCCCAAAAAACACATCAGGAGTAGGAATCTTTGGTTCAGCAGCATGTGAATGAGCAAAATAGGTGGAAATTCCCCGCACTTCAGCAGCCAGCTGCTCCACACGATCAGACAATTGCTTAATCTCCATTAAGAAAATTCCTCCTACGACCCCAGAGAAAAAGAGGAAAAAATATACATAAAAAAAAAAAAATTCTGACACTTTTTTTTTTTACAATTCTTTCCTGCTATTGAGTACCCTAGAATCTGCAGTATGGCTGGTGATTCTGTTATGAATGAGTCACCGGAGGAGGAAAAAACAAAAATACAAGCTAAGTCCAGAAAACCGGAGAGGTTGGTAGCTAGCGGATTGCAGACCCCTGATCCTATTCACAACAACTAACAGTAGCTGTGGGGTGTTCCTACGGTGGTCCTAGACACCTCGTTCACAGCCGGAGAACTAAATAAACCTAAAGAAAGAAAGGGGAAATCTAAACTGCCCCAGAGCAGACCCCAAAGCAATAGACAGCCCCCAACATGTATTGACGGTGAAAACAGATGAAAACACAAACACAGACAGAAAGACAGGCTGAGCAAATGATGGGGCCCTCACTAACTAGATAGCACAGGAAAGAAAAGCAACTGTCTGCAATCACGCAAAAACCCTGCCAAAAATAATGTCCAACACGTCTGATAGAAAAGGCCCTGAAGTCACTAGACTTCAAAATCACTATATCAGCACTCAGGTATATTCTGAAAACAGAGCAAAGAGATCAACTGATCAGAGACAAAAATGGAGTTCAGCCAGTCCCAACCAGGGCTGGCTGAACACAAGCACTAAGTAACCAGACAAAATCTCATGGAAAAATAGCAAAGCAAAAACTTAGCTTTAGTAGACAGGACTAAACTGGAGGCCAGAGCTCAGAGCAGAGAGGATCACCAGCAACCCAGCAGGGCGTCGGCGGCCTTATATCCACTCAGAGATTCCGGATGTCCAATCACACTCCACCTGTTCAGATGACAGGTTTTTCCCATCCAAATCAATTAAACTACCTCCTTTCACCAGCAGAGGGAGTTCATCGGACATCAAAGGTGAAGGAGAAAATGAGCCCATAACAGTACAGTATCACCAGATACAAGGTATATATAGTATAGTGTAAACATTCTGAATCTCCGTATATATTTCAAGAGGCAGACACAAATGCTCTCAAGCCCAGTATGGATTACACAAGAATATGAAAAGCTGTAAATGGGTAATGTAACACAAGTGTGCAGCTGTATACAGTGTTGGTGTAATCTTAAAGCTCCTAATATATTGCCGGAGTAACAGACAGACGTTCAAAGGCTCATTATGGATTATACCAGTATTTAAATAGCTAAAAAGGTTACTGTATCAGAAGCGTTCAGCTGTATACAGTGTTGGCCAAATTTGAAATCTCGGTATATATTTCCGGAGTCACCCTCAGACGCTCACTCAGTCAGTTTGACCATAATAAAAAATTTTGTAAAAAAGGTACTGGATAACAAGATAGCAAGTATATATATATTATAGGGTACAATTAAAATCTCCATATACATAGTCCCGTAGTCACTGTCAGACGCTTACTCAGTATTGATTTGACCATAATACTAAATGTCGAACAAAGGTACTGTATATCAAGATACACGCTGTATCGAGTATAGGGTAAAAATTGGTATCTCTGATTCACCGTATATATAGAAGGCGTAAACCACACGCGCTCACTATGGATGATACCGTAATACAAAATTTTGAGCAAAGGTATTGTATTAGCACATAGCAGGTGTATCCAGTCTAGAGGTAATTGTAAATTTCTGACTATACTTCTGGCGTCAGACACAGACACTCACAGGCTCACTAGATATTACACCAGAATTTAAAAAGAAAAAGGGAAAGGTAGTCGAAGTGTTCAACAGTATACAGTGTTGTGGTACTTTTAAATCTTCATATATATTTCAATCTCAGTAAGCCAGTCCAGACTCTCCGAGACTGGAAACTACATGGATACAAGTACAGAATGAAAGTCGAGTGTTAGCAGAAATTTGGGAATTACTCATCGCGGGAAAACCTCCTGGTAGATGTTGCAGAGGCGATGCAGACCATCAATTACTGTGTCTGTGGAGACAGTGAAAACGGTTCATTGTGAAGAAAGGATTGCTTTATCGCAGTAGCGTGGATCACATCACCGTTACTCGTCTCCATCAAATTGTGATCACAGGGAGAGATGTAGACATGGTCCTCACTGCCTATCATGATGTGTCTGGTCATTTTGGAGTGCAAAAGACAGAAGCCACAGGCCGTAGGCGATTCTGTTGGATTGGCATGAGAGGAGACATTGAAAAATGGTGGCAGGAATGTCACATGTCTGTGACTAACACAACTGTGAAAGGTGAGCATAAAGCACCACTGCATTCGCTTGTAAGTTGACGTTCATTACAAATGGTAGCCATTGATCATCTGAAGGTAGAGGCCAGCAGGACAGGCCATAGCTACATCTTAACCATCATTGATCAATACACCAAATTTCTAGTGGCTGTCCCTGTGAAGGATTTAACTGCCCAGACTACACAGCGGTGGAGCAGGGAGAGGTAAGTATTGCAACTTGCAAGTGCTGTGGCCATGACCAAGCAGGGGGGGCACACTCGTGGTCGACGGTACTGGCACAGGGCCCATCATAGTACGCTGGTGTGTCTGACAGCGAGTGGGCCCCCCCACCATCAGAGACACTGTATTGTACTATGAGGGGCCCTGTGCCAGTGCCGTCGGCCATCAGTGGGCCCATCCACCTGTTCAGAGCAACGGCACTTGCCCGGGTGCGCCAGGTGTTGACCCCAGCCATTGGGGGGTGGGTGGGCAGCACACTTAGGTTTAAAAAATGGTATGTGGTGATGTGTTGGCTGGACATTCAGCTGCTGCAAAGGGCGGAATTGGGCAAGTCCGAGGAAGAGGAGTACAAAAGCGAGGCAGGTTTCTGGCAACCTATGTGTCATCAGGGGAAGGTGGGACAAAATTCTTTGAAACCCATGAATGGTTCATTTTAATGAAGGTTAGATGATCAACATTTTGGGTCGACAGATGGGTCCTTTTTTCTGTCAGGATTGATCCAGCAGCACTGAAGACTCTTTCAGATAACACACTAGCAGCAGGGCAAGCGAGCTCCTGTAAGGCATATTGTGCCAATTCAGGCCAGGTGTCCAGTTTAGAGGCCCAATAGTCAAAGGGGAATGACCTGTGAGGGAGAACATCGATATGGGAGAAGTACAGTAGTTTGTAAGCATAGTTGACAAGTGCTGTCCCCTGTCACTTTTAATTGATGCAGTATTAGCAGTCGTGTGAGCGGTACTTGAGAAATCATTCCACAACATGGTCATTAAACCCGTCTCCAATGCCACTTTGGCTGTGTGCACCACGAACACCTCATCCATTGTGCCCACTATGGCTCATGGGAGAACCAGCATCGCTGCTGTGTGCAAGGAAAGCCACAAACAAATGGTTTACCAGAGTTGCTTGTTTGTTAGCCAATATTATCTTTAGGTTCTCCTGTGGCATGATGTTGTGTAATTTGCCTTTGTAGCATGGATCGAGGATGCTGGCCAGCCAGTAGTCGTCATCCCTCATCATTTTGGCAATGCGGGGGTCCCTTTTTAGGATCCGCAAGGCATAATCGCACATGTGGGCCAATGTTCCAGGTGTCAATGCTGCACTGCCACTGCTGGGTGGAGGAGCACTTTCTGGCAAATCCACATCCCTACAGTCACGCACAAACACTGTACCTGACCTTGGAATGCCAACATTTTCTCTTGCCCCCCTGAGAAGCATCCTCCTGCCCAAAATTATCATCCCCCTCATCCTCCTCCTCCTCTTCCTCCACCTCATCCAGGACAGTTCCCTGACCTGACAATGGCTGACTGTCATCAAGGCTTCCCTCCTCCTCCGCTGCAGACGCCTGATCCTTAATGTGCATCAAACTTTGCATGAGCAGATGCATAAGTGGGATGCTCATGCTTATGATGGCATTGTCTGCGCCTACCAGCCATATGAATTCCTCAAAACACTGAAGGATTTTACAGAGGTCTTCAGAGGTTTACAGAGTGGAGTGGACGTTTGAGCGACGGATGTGTGAGCACAGTCTTTGCACCTTAAGTAGCAGGGATGTTAACTCCGGATAATTATTAAGGAAGCACTGCACCACCAGGTTCAAAGTGTGAGCCAAGCAAGGTATGTGTGTGAGTTTTGCACGGGCTATGGCTGCCACAAAATTATGGCCGTTATCACTGACTACCTTGCCTGCCTCAAGATGTAGACTGCCCAGCCATGACTCAGTTTGTCGCTGCAAGTAGTCGGCCAGTACCTCCGCGATGTGTCTGTTGTCGCCCAAAAACATCATCTTTAACACAGCCTGATGATGCTTACCACTAGCTGTTTGATAGTGGGACACCTCGTGTGCAACACTGCCAGCTGCGGATGGCGTGCTTGTGCGACTGCGCTCTGTTGACGAGCTTTCGCTGATGGAGGAGGAGGAGGGTCGAAAGCCTATGGCCAACTGTTTCCTATACCAGAGGCTAGGCAGCACTGTTCCACCGCCGCTGTCCCCTGTGGAGCCTGCATCCACCACATTAACCCAGTGCACAGTGATGGACACGTAACGGCCCTGGCCATGCCTACTGGTCCATGCATCTGTTGTGAGGTGCACCTATCCACTCACTGACTGTTTTAGTGCATGGACAATGCGATCTTTCACATGCCTGTGTAGGGCAGGGATGGCTTTTCGAGAAAAGAAGTGCCGACTGGGTAGGTCATAGCGTGGGACAGCGTAGGCCATGAGCTCGCGGAAAGCTTTGCTTTCAACCAAACGGTAGGGCATCATCTCTAATGAGATTAGTTTGGCAATTTAGGCGTTGAAACACAGTGTACGCGGATGAAAGGATGAGTACTTTCTTGTCCTACTCAGAGTGTCTGGTAGGGTGAGCTGGACTGGAGAGCTGCATATGGGGGAAGTAGCGGTGGACCGGATGGAGTGAGAGGGGGTTGGTGATGGTATTGGTGGTGATGGCCTAGATTCAGTGTTGTGTTGCAAAACCATTGTGATTCCCTGAGTGCTTTGGCCTTGCGACGACACCTCCACATTTAGTGCTGGTGGTGTGCTTAACGGTGGCAGTGGTCTTACCATGGGGGAAGCGATGGAGCGTTGCTGGCTACCTTCAGTCGGAGCAGGCGCACATATGCTACCTGAGGTTTTGTAGTCCGTCCATGCTTGCAAGTGCATGTTGATTAAATGTCTAAGCATGCAACTGGTATTCAAATTTCTGAGTTGTTTACCTCGGCTAAAGGTCCTTCCGCACTTCTTACAGGTAACCTTTGCCTCATCAGTAGGATTTTGGACAAAGAAGTGCCACACCGCACTCTTCCTACTATGGTATACATTTTCTGGCCTTGCACGCTGTGCTAAGTTGACCGCCTGGCCAAGCTGTCCTGCAACTAACTCTTTTAGTTTTTGTTCCACGTTTCTGGACAGCTATGGGCCTGCCAGATAACCGCTCCTGTGATGTCAATGCCTGCTGCGGATCCTTCTCCTTATCTGAACTATTGTCAGCTCCAACCTCCTCCCCCCAATGGATGCCAATCCGGGTCAAGAACTGGGTCATCCATCACCTCCTCTTCCAAGTCATCTGCACCTTCCTCTTTACCTTCCTATGTGTCACTGACGACTCCGTTCTTGCAGGTTTCGAACGTTCAGAAGAGGAGGCAATAGAGCCGGTGGCTGTTTCGGCATTGTACGCCAAAACCTGTTCCTGATGCTCCGGCTTTAAAAGCGGTTTTCGTACTCGAAGAAAAGGCAACCTTACAGGCCTTCTTGGGCCAGACGATGACGCAGGCTCAACACCTCCTGCCTTAGCTGCTATTGTGCTTTTGCCAGAACCAGCCGATGCACCACCACCATCAGTGCCCACGTCCACGGCCTTTTCCACCATACTTCCTCATGTTTGGGAAAATGTACCAAAATACCAGCAGAGAGATGGTACTGTATGAGGAGCATCCACCTGTGTAAGGTGTATTAAAAAATTAAATCTACAGTTGTGCAACCAAGTATTAGGCTGAGGGTGCCAATACTTTTGTCTGGCCCATTTTTGGAGTTGTGTGAAATGATCAATGTTTTGCTTTTTGCTTCATTCTCTTTTGTGTTTTTTCATTTAAGACAAATTAAATGAAGATAATAATACCAAAGAATTTGTGTTTGCAATCATTTTCAGGAAGAAACTGAGTATTATCTGACAAAATTGTCATGGAAAATTGTCAATCTCCATCTATTTTTATACGGAGTGACACACGCTGTCTCTGTCTAGTTTTGACCATGATCAAACAGCAGATATACGAAACTGTTTGAAAAGCGGACAGCTCTCTAAGGTGTAGGTCTGGAAAAATGGAAAATCTTTTCGGCTTGTTTTTCCCAGAGTCACACACAGATAACTTCTATTTGTCCATGATAGCAGCCGGTACACGGTAGTGTTTGAGGCGCGTATACCGCTATACGGTGTCTGTATGGAAAATTGTCAATCTCCGTCTATTTGTATACAGACTGACATCATGCCGTCTCTGTCTATGTTTGACCGTGATCAAACAGCAGATATACGAAACTGTTTGAAAAGCAGATAGCTCTCTAAGGTGTACGTCTGGAAAAATGGAAAATCTCCTCGGTTTGTTTTTCGAGTCACACCCAGATAGCTTCTATTTGTCAGTGATACAAGGCAGTACACGGTAGTGTGAGAATCGAACACCGCTATATGGTACCTGTATGGAAAATTGTCAATCTCCGTCTATTTGTATACAGACTGACACATGCCATCTCTGTCTAGTTTTGACCGTGATCAAACAGCAGATATACGAAACTGTTTGAAAAGCAGATAGCTCTCTAAGGTGTAGGTCTGGAAAAATGGAAAAACTCCTCGGCTTGTTTTTCCAGAGTCACACCCAGATAGCTTCTATTTGTCCATGATACCAGCCAGTACACGGTAGTGTGTGAGGAGCGTACACCGCTATACGGTGTGTTTATGGAAAATTGTCAATCTCCGCCTATTTGTATACAGACTGACACACGCTGTCTCCGTCTAGTTTTGACCGTGATCAAACAGCAGATATACGAAACGGTTTGAAAAGCGGACAGCTCCATAAGGTGTAGGTCTGGAAAAATGGAAAAACTCCTCGGCTTGGTTTTCCAGAGTCACACCCAGATAGCTTCTATTTGTCCGTGATACCAGCTGGTAGACGGTAGTGTGTGAGGAGCGTACACCGTTAGACGGTGTGTGAAAAAAATGAACGCTCAGTAACTCACCAGAACAAAATAATAAAAGTTGGAGTGCTTTGAAAAAAGCAGTTTGAACAGCAGTGTGCACACAGCAATGCAGCTAGCAGGTAGCCATAAAGGCAGCCTAATCACCACCAGCGCTGCTGCACACAACAAAAATCTTCCCCTTTCACTGCACACTAACTGTGCAGTGAAAAGCGCTATCAGCAGAAGCAATTTTTTTTTCTTCTTCCCTGCCTAACGCTCTCCCTATTCAGGATCAGCAACAGCAGCAGCACCTCTTCCTATTCTAAGATCGGCAGAAGTAAGATGGTGGTCGGCGGTCACGACCTTTTATACCCACTGTGACGCCATGCAAATCCAGCCAATCACTTCAATGCCCTTCTCTAAGATGGTGGTGGCCGCTGCGCATGACATCGCGTCCCCCATCATTGGCTCAGAAAAGGCGCTGGAAGCATTATTTGAAACGCGACTTTGGAGCTCTGCTCGGCGACCTCATGGCCGACCTCACGCTATGGTTGGGTTTCGATCGGCGAAACCCGACTTTAACTAAAGTCGGCTATTTTTGAATTTGACTGACCCGTTTCGCTCAACTCTAGTTGTGATGCCTTTGCTCTGCTGTATGACCATCCGCATGTGCGGTCCCTGGCTGCCGCTGTGGAAGCTATCCGCGGGTTGCAAGGTCCTCTGCAGGTGGTGCATGACTTTCCACGTGTGTCCAGGCTTGCACTTGAATTGCTGTCCCAAGCCTATTGCTGAGGGGTAGCTTCTATATAAAGTTGCTCTTTCCTGTTGGGCATTGCCAGAGCTTCACATTAAGTTCCTGAACCTTGCCATGAGGTTTAACACAGATAAGTGTAAGGTTATGCACATGGGAAGGAGAAACAGATGCTATAATTACTTACTATATGGGAAACTGCTGGGGAAATCAGAAATGGAAAAAGACTTAGGCATCTTAGTCAATAAGAAGCTAAATTGGAGTGCCCAGTGTCAGGCAGCTGCCACCAAAGCAAATAGGGTCATGGGATGCATTAGAAGAGGTCTGGGGACACGAGATGAAAACATAATTCTCCCTCTGTACAAATCACTCGTCAGACCACACTTGGAGTATTGTGTGCAATTTTGGACGCCGGTGCTCAAGAATGACACTACTGAACTTGAAAGGGTTCAAAGGCGGGCTACTAAAATGATAAATGGAGTTGGTTCACTACCATACCCAGAAAGGTTATCAAAATTAGGTCTATTTACTCTAGAAAAGAGAAGACTTAGGGGAGACTTAATATATATGTACAAGTATATCAGAGGTCAATACAGAGATCTCTCCAATGAACTGTTTGTACCAAGGACTGTGACAAGAACAAGCGGGCATTCTCTTCGTTTGGAAGTAAGACAATTTCTGCACCAGTATAGAAGAGGGTTCTTCACGATAAGAGCAGTGAGGTTCTGGAATTCTCTTCCTGAGGAAGTGGTGATGGCCAACTCACTGAATGAATTTAAGAAAGGAATGGATTATTTTCTTGTGAGTAACAGTATAGGAAGGTTACGAATAACAGAATATTATAGGTAGATGGTTGACCCAGCTTAGGGGAAGGAGTTTTTTTTCCCTATGGTGAAAATTGGCTTCTACTCTGTGGGTTTTTTGCCTTCCCCAGGATCAACAATGCAGAACAGCTGCACTAAAAATAGGCTGAACTAGATGGACATAAGGTCTTCCTTCAGCCTTCAAAACTATGTTACTATGTTACTATGTTACTATGTGTGTTTTGTGTTCAGCTCCTGTTCTGCCTGCGATCAGGTCTAGGAATGTACATGTTAGTACTAAAGTCTTTGTCCTGATTCCTGCTGTGTTATGTTCTTGAAGTCCCTCTGTGTCTGGATCCATGTACCCAGTGACTGTGAGTTTCCTGTAACTGGTCCGGAACCTATGTCCTGCCAGTGTCCTGATGTATTGTCTGTGTCCTGATGTCCATCCTGTGTCCAGATGTCCGGTCTGTGGTCCTGGAGGTCCAGCCTATGTTCCTGAGTTGGTCCTGCCTGTGTTCCTGGATGGACTCCTCTTCTGTGTTCCTGGGGAGTCTCCAGTTTTGTTCCTCAGTGACGGCTCTGTCAGAATCTGACCAGCCGATGACCTATGCTGCCACACGGGTTTTCCTTGTCCTGTGCCGCCCATGTCTCAGTCGATGACCTGAGCTGCCACGCCGGTGTTCCTGGTCCTGTGCCATCCGTATCTCAGCCGATAACGTGAGCTGCCACACTGGTGTCCCTGAACCTGTGCCGTCCATGTCTCTGTTAATGACCTGAGCTGCCACGCTGATGTTCCTGGTCCTGTGCCATCCGTGTCCCAGCCAATGACCTGAGCTGCTACACCGGTTTTTCTGGATCTGTGCTGCCTGTGTCCCAATGTCCTGCTTGTGTCCTGATGTCCTGCCTGTGTCCCGATGTCCTGCCTGTGTCCCCATGTTCCGCCGGTTCTCTGGGGTCCACCCTGTGATGACATCTGTCCTAGGTCAATGTCTGAGGTTCTCCTGCTGAGCCTGTGCTGTGCCTGAGGCCTGAGAGAGAGGTCCTCCTAGTATGCCCGTGCCAGATGATACTGGACTGCATTAACCCGTAATGATCCTTTGCCATCGTCTGACATCTTTCCGAGGTCAGTTTCTGATGTTCTCCTGCTGTGCCTGTGCTAAGCCTAAGGCCTGAGAGAGAGGCCCTCCTAGTATGCCTGTGCCAGATGACCCTGGACTGCATCCGTGATGACCTCCTGCCTTTGTCTGTTGACCTGAGACTTGTACCCTTCCCTGATGTGCAGAATCGGGAGCATGGCATTATGTTCTGCTTATGTACTGTGACTTTGTTTTAGTAAACTTTATGTTTCTTCATACCTAAAGTTGTGCAGTGTCATCTAGTCTTGCATGCCGCCATCTTGTCCACATGGTTAGCAGCGACAAAACCTGGTCGCTGCCCTTCCCAAGTCTGGGTAGGTCCAGGTCCCCCTCTGTGGTCTAGTGGGTCAACATTACGTTCCCACCTGGGACGCTCGCCCCACGTCGTCGTGGTCTGGCAACGTGGAGGCGTTGGCTGGGCCGCGGCCACAGCCGTAACACAAACCATTCATAAACAAGGCAAGAGAACCTGGATCTGATGAAATGCTACTATAACAGCAGACCAAATGAGAGAGGATATATGAAGCATATGAGGAAACTCTGGATGGATACGCGACTTGCATGTCCACTGACTGAGAAACAACTAAGCGTCTTACTTATTTTTTTGCAGCCCATTTGAGCTTTGTGCAGGTCTATGACCTTGTCCCTGACATCCTTATAAAGCTCTTTGGTCTGTCCATGTTGTAAAGGTTAGAATCTGACTGATTTATTGAGTCTGTTTACAGCAGTCTCTTATAAAGGTGACTATGTAAGGGTACTGTCACACTTAGCGATGTACCAGGGATCCTGACCAGCGATATGACGCTGTCAGGATCGCTGGTACATCGCTAAGTGGTCGCTAGTGAGCTGCCACACAGGCAGATCTCACCAGCGACATCGCTGGGGACGGGGGTCGCTACTTACCTGTCACACCAGGCGATCCTGCGTCCTCCCGCCCGGCTCCACGCGTCGCTCGTAGTCACAGCAGGAAGCGCCGCAGGAAGCTGACGACGAGAAACAGTCCAGAATGTTGTCGCACGTTCAGCGATAACAAGCGGGGGAGCCGGTCGTAGGTAAGTATCACACACAGCGATATCGCTAGCAATATCGCTATAACGTCACAAGTTATAGCGATATTGCTAGCGATATCTCTTAGTGTGACATGCCCTTAAGATAGCTGTATTTAATGCAGGTAACGAGTTTATTAGGAGCGTCTAACTGGTCTGCAGAAGCCAGAACTCTTAATGGTTAGTAGGGGATCAAAAATGTATTTCTCACTGCAAAATGCAAATAAATTTATATAATTTATACAATGTGATTTTATGGATTTTATTTTTGATATTCTATCTCTCAATGTTAAAATTAACCTACCCTTAAAATTATAGACTGTTCATGTCTTTGTCAGTGGGCAAACTTACAAAATCAGCAAGGGATCAAATAATTATTTCCTTCACTGTATATATAAATACAATGACCTTTATTGACATCACACATATTCCTTTAATGTTCCTTTAAAATCCTTTGTGCACTTGCTTACCTTCAAGATCCTCTTTATTGAGAGTAATTACCCTTGCTTCATCATATGGAATGACTGTTAATACAAAAGGAAATAGATGTAACATTTGTGTGGGAAAAATAAAACATATGTATTTTTATATATTTCACATCCTTGCTGTTCAAACGCACTTTAATACATTTTAGACAAAATAAGAGCAACCCATTGGGCCTGCTGTTATATTGTAATTTTAATTTGTAATTTTCTATTGAATACTTCTTGGATAAGTGGACAACATAAAGTACTCAAAATCCGGGCCTAATAAAAAAAACATCTCATTACTATCCATGCTGGAGCCCGCTTCTCTGGGTCCTGCATTACCAAGGCTAGCTACCATGTTAACACATACCTCCCATCCAGGACTTATCCGGCTGTAACCTTGCAATATATATACACATTTATATACAGTATGGAAAATAAATATTTGATACACTGACGATTTTGCAAGTTTTCCCATCTACAAAGCATGGAGAGATCTGTAAGTTTTATAGTAAATACATTTCAACAGTGAGAGACAGAATCTAAAAATAAAACCCAGAAAATCACATTGTATGATTTTTACATAATTAAATTACATTTTATTGCATGAAATAAGTATTTGATCACCTACCAACCAGCAAGAATTCTGGCTCTCACAGACATGTTAGTTTTTTTTAAGAAGCCCTACTATTCTGCACTCATTACCTGTATTAATTGCAGCTGTTTGAACTCGTTACTTGTATAAATGACACCTGTGACCACACAATCAATGACACTCTAACCTCTCCACCATGGCCAAGACTGAAGAGCTGTCTAAGGACACCAGGGAGAAAATTGTAGACTTGCACAAGGCTGGGATGGGCTACAGGGCAATAGGCAAACAGCTTGGTGAGAAGGCAACAATTGTTGGCACAATTATTAGAAAATTAAAGAAATACAAGAGGACAGTTAGCCTTTCTTGGTCTGGGGCTCCATACAATATCTTACTTCATGGGGTAAGGATAAATCTGAAAAAGGTCAGAAATCAACCCAGAACAACACAGGAGGACCTGGTCAATGACCTGAAGAGAGCTGGGACCATAGTCTCAAACATTAAAAGAGGATTCGTAGATAGCACTCCATCCAGGAAAAATTCAAACAAGTTTATTTAGTCCATGATAAAATAAAAAACGCATAAAAACAAAATGACGCTTTTCTGGTGCAGAGAGCACCTTTAGTCATAGGAAGCATGATCCTATAACTAAGGGTGCACTTTGCACTAGAAACACGTCAGGTTGTTTTTATGCATTTTTTATTTTAATCATGGACTAAATAAACTTGTTCGAAGTTTACCTGGATGGAGTGCTATCTACGAATCCTCTTTTCCTGTTATCCAGTGCTGTGTTTACTAGCAGGATTGGAACCCTCTAGTGCAATTTTTGCTACCTCTTTTAATATGCATGAAGACTCCATTTTTCCTCTCCAAGTCTCAAACATTACTGTTTGTAACACAATACGGCATCATGGATTAAAATCCTGCAGGGCATGTAAGTTCCCCTGCTCCCTGTTTGAAGTTCACCAATGACCATCTGGATGATCCAGAGGAGGCATGGGGGCAGGTCATGTGGTCAGATGAGACCAAAATAGAACTGTTTGGTATTAACTACACTCACCGTGTTTGGAGGAAGAAGAAGGATGAGTGCAACCCCAAGAAAACCATCCCAACTGTGAAGTACGGAGGTGAGGCATCATACTTTGGGGTGCTTTTCTGCAAAGGGGACAGGACGAGTGCACCGTATTGAATGGAGCATGGATGGGGTCACGTATTGTGAAATTTTGGCCAACAATCTCCTTCCTTCGGTAAAAGCATTGAAGATGGGTCGTGGCTGGGTCTTCCAGCATGACAATGACCTAAAACACACAGCCAGAGCAACTAAGGAGTGGCTCCCTAAGAAGCATTTCAATATCCTGAAGTAACTTAGGCAGTCTCCAGACCTAAACCCAATAGAAAATCTTTGGAGGGAGCTGAAACTCATTGTTGCCCAGCAACAGCTCCAAAAACTGAAAGATCTGGAGAAGATCTGTATTTAGGAGAGGGCCAAAATTCCTGCTGCAGTGTGTGTAATCTTGGTCAAGAACTACAGAAATCATCTGACCGCTGTAATTGCAAACAAATGTTTCTGTACCAAATATTAAATTCTGTTTTTCTATGGTATCAAATGCTTTTTTCATTCAATAAAATGCAAATTAATTATGTACAAAATAATACAATGTGGTTTTCTGGATTTTTTTAAAGATTCTGTTTCTCACAGTTGAACTGTACTTACGATGAAAATTACAGCTCTTTCATTCTTTGTAGGTGGAAAAACTTGCAAAATCGGCAGTGTATCAAATCCTTATTTTCCCCACTGTATATATACAGTTACATATAGAAGGTATAAGAGGGTTTTTTTTTTTTTATTAGGCACAAATTTTGGGTCCAGGTTTTAGGAACGGCCAAAACAGCTGGGTAGGAATGACCGCACCCATACATCCCGGTCCAGGCCTTTGAACGGCTTATTTAAGGCAGTTCAGCTGCCTCATTCAGTGCCTGTGTGTGGTAGGAGAGATACTGGGCAGTCTATTGTGCTAGACTTAACAGAAAGAACTGTGCTTTAAAGGGAATCGGTCACCTCAGTACTTTACTCTGCCCTCAACAGGACAGATAAAGTACACCTGCACAGGAGCCGCGGCAGAAGTATGGAGGAGGACGTCATCACTAGAAGATGGGAGGCGCCGGACCGCGACACCCACTGCACCCAGCCGCGCTCCCCGGTGAGTATAATCTAACTTGTTTTTCTTATCTTTCATGTTACATCAGGGGGCTTATCTACAGCATTACAGAATGCTGTAGATAAGCCCCTGATGGTGGTGACCACAGCTAATAGGCCAAAAATGAGGTGACAGATTCCCTTTAAACGGGTGAACCCGTATCTGCTATCTAGAGACTGTTTTTTTGTTTATTTTTACCTTTATGTGAAAGAAATGTTGTTTTCTTTTCTGTATAGATTTATGGACTTTAAATAAATCAATTCGTTTTGCATCAAGCTACATCGTACCTGCACCTTAACGGCTGCCAGAGTGAATGGTCCCATACAATATACTGTATATATACAGCGGGTGAAATAATTACTGAACACATCACCAATTTTCTAAGTAAAATTTTTCTAAGGGTGCTATTGGCATGAAATTCTCAGCAGATGTCTCTAACAACCCATCCAATCCACACAGGCAAAGAAATCGAACCATAAATGTCCATAAATTAATGTGTGTAATAATGAGAAATAACACAGGGAAACAGTATTGAACACAGTAAGAAAGAGAGGTAAAAAAAGCCATTGAAAGGCATGACGCCAGCTGAAATTTATCAGTAAATAAAAAAATAAATTCTGCCACTTAGTGAAAAATAATATCAGCTGGTTCAGCTGATGATCTATAAAAAGATGTCTTATTACCAAGGTACCACACAAAAAACATCTAATGATGGGTAAAACCAGTGAGCTGTCTCAAAACCATCACAACCCACAACATTATTGTTACAAAACAAACTGGTGGCATCAGATACAGAAGAATTTCCAAACTGTTGGGGCCATAATCCAAAAGTGGAAAAATACAATTTCACAATAAACCGGCCACTATCAGGTGCTCCTCGCAAGATTTCAGACAGAGGAGTGAAAATAATTATCAGAAGAGTTGTCCAGGAGCAGAGGACCTGCTTAGACGTTGCAGATGGTGCCATTTTGTCAAAGGAAAAAAAAATTAGGCTTCATCAAGATCCGCAGAAAACAAAGCAAAAGCGACCAAACAGATCCAATTATAATAAAGTGAAAAAAAAAATTATTTTAACATCGCATTACAAAACAGGTAAATTGGGGAGAAAAAAAGTGCATATGTGCATCAAAAAGCATCCAAAGGATGCAGGGGACAAGCGGCATGTATGTAATATATATATAGACCACATGTCTACAATAATTAATATTATTAGACTAAAGTGGGTAGCTGAATATAAATAACATGGTTAACAACAAGTAATGGCCTCATAAAGGATGCATAGCCATAGATCACATAAGGTTAATCTTACCCAAATAGTCAAATCAAATGTACCCCAGCACCTGCACTCACCCACTTGTTGTTAACCATATTATTTATATTCAAGGGCCCCTGTTGCCCTTGCTCCTGTAATGCTGTCCCGAAGCATTCAATGTTTCAATGTTTTAATATGAACAAATAATGGAAATTTTTTTGATTTTGCCCAAGGAGCTGGAACATTGCTACTTTTCAACTTTAATATTATACTAACTCATTTGCATTAGGAAAGTCAGAGAAAAATAGCATTTCCATAATAATTTGGAATGAGGTGAATACATCCAGTAAGTTAATTCATATAATATCCTTCTTAGATTATAAATTAAGAGGAAAAAAGTAAATTATTTCCATAATTTCCTTTGAGGATTTTTTGTAACAGTTTGGAAATTGTTGATTGCCTAGCTATGAAGCATGTTAAGGGAGGTGTATCTAAATGATTGTTACAAAGTATCATCATGTAAAACATTCTTGTACAAACCTATGGATTTTTTCTCTGGAGCTGAATCTCTCATAGTCACAGGTTCACTAGGCTTTGAGGGATGACTTACTCCAACTTGATTGAGGGCTGTCACTCGGAATTGATATGTATTTCCTTCAGTAAGTCCACTTACAGGAAACTTGCAGATTTTTGCTGGAATTTTATTGCACTGTATCCATTCATTTGTTGAAATGTCAAGACTTAATAAAGATAAAACATTTTATTACATTAGGGAACATATTGTGCATGTCAGAATGTAATAAGCATGCAATTTCTGAATGTTTAAAGGGAATATGTCACCCCATTTTTCGACTATGAGCTGCCGTCACTGACATCAGGGGCTTATCTACAGCATTCTGTAATGCTGTAGATAAGCCCCTGAAGTAACCTGAAAGATAAGAAAAAAAGAGTTAGATTATACTCACCCTGGTGTTTGGTCCAGTCCGATGGGTGTCGCCGTTCGGTCCGGTGCCTCCCATCTTCTAACGGTGACGTTCTCTTCTTTACTGCCTGTTGTGGCTCCGGTGTTGAGGGCAGAGCAGAGTCCTGCAGTGCGCAGGCGCCGCGAGTGGTCCGGCACCTGTGCACTGCAGTATTCTGCTCTGCCTTCAACAGGGCAGAGCAGTGCACCTGCGCCGGAGCCACAACAGGCAGCAAAGAAGAGGACGTCACCATTAAAAGATGGGAGGTGCTGGACCGCAACACCCATCGGACCAAGACTGGACCGCCCCCCAGTGAGTAAAATCTAACTTTTTTCTTCTCTTTCAGGTTACATCGGGGGCTTATCTATAGCATTACAGAATGCTGTAGATAAGCCCCTGATGTCAGTGCCGGCAGCTCATAGTCAAAAAGTGGGGTGACAGATTCCCTTTAATGCATATTAAGTAGTTTTACCTACATGACTTGTAACACTATTATTATTTATTTATCAATCATTATTTGTTTCAAGCGAGACTGATTGGCGATACTTGAGGTGTGTGAGGCCTGCAATGTGATTCATAAATGTTAGGAAGACTATGGACCTTTATAACTGCAAATTTGTGTTTTTTTTCACGTTTACTTTTGCAATTGTTCGGTATAAAAATAGATCTTGATTGCGCTAACAACCATCAGGAGTAGCGTTGAATAAAAGGATATGCAAGACCCTGGTCAAGTGGCCTGGCTGGTAGTTCGTAGCTGCTGGACCAGAGCCTTGCAAACTGGCTATTACCTGCCAGGACATTTCTTTTGATTAGTAGGCCAGGCGTGATATACTGGGAGGAAGTAGGTGATTTACAATGCTCTAGTCCGGTGGCCACAGACTACCGACAGTGCCACAGACTATGATCCGGGGGCTGGATGTTACTAGAAACCCGGAGTAGGCCATTCCCCCTGTTCTGTGATGTAACATCCCAGAAGGGAGCAGGAACACTGAAGAGTAGATCCACCATCACATTCAGGATTACAAATCCCTGTGGATGTTAGTTTTATAGTTTAAGGAGGCATTTCCATGAGAATACTTTTTATCTCTCTGGAGCACCTCTTTAAAGCACTTCCAATGGTGGTTTTCTTCATATAATAACATCATTACTGCTACTGTGTGCAAAGATAACTTCACCTCCTTGGGATTATAGTCTAAATCACACCTGATGTGCACCAATTGTATTGCATATATTTATATCTGAAATACAAAGAAATAAATTTCTAAAGTACTGTGCAAAAGTTTTAGGTAGATGTGGAAAAAATGATGCAAAGTAAGAATTATTTTAAAGACTGAAGTGTTAATAGTACATATTTTTTATTAATCAGCAATAAGCAAAGTGGTACCAGTATTTAAACATGGTTAGTAGGTGGATCCAGGCAACTACTGCTTAGTAAGTCTGACATCAGTATAGTACAAAATTTGAGGGCAACAGAGGAGATGATTCGCAAAAACTTTGTAGACAATAATATAACTGACAACAAGCATGGAATAATGAAAGATAAGTCGTGTCTAACCAACATGTTTGGTTTCTAAGAGAAGAAAAGTAATAAAAATCTGGATTTTGGGTCATGCAGTTCATGTGATATATGTGGATTTTACAAAGGTATATCAGTCTTTGCTGATGACACTAAACTATGTCAGTTGATAAAAACTAAGCCTGACAGTATAATATTACAAAACGACGTGATAAGATAAGATGTTGGAATTGGCAAACACATACAGTGGGGAAAAAAAGTATTTAGTCAGCCACCAATTGTGCAAGTTCTCCCACTTAAAAAGATGAGAGAGGCCTGTAAATGACATCATAGGTAGACCACAACTATGAGAGTCAAAATGAGAAAACAAATCCAGAAAATCACATTGTCTTTTTTGGTAAGATTTATTTTTCAAATTATGGTGGAAAATAAGTATTTGGTCACCTAAAAACGTGCAAAATTTCTGGCTCTCACAGTCCTGTAACTTCTTCTTTAAGAGGCTTCTCTTGCCCAATCAGACAAGGTGATTTTCTGGATTTGTTTTCTCATTTTCACTCTCATAGTTGTGGGCTACCTATGATGTCAATTACAGGCCTCTCTCATCTTTTTAAGTGGGAGAACTTGCACAATTGGTGGCTGACTAAATAATTTTTTTCCTCACTATAGCAAGTTAATGTTGATAAATGTAGAGTACTGCATCCAGGATGGAGTAATCCTATTGCTGCATATACATTAAATGGAGATATACTAGGGACTACAGAACAAGAGAAGGACTTGGATATTCTGGTTACAAGTAAGGTGAGCAGCAGTACTCAATATCAGGCAGCAGCCGCAAAAGCAAACAAGATTTTAGGGTGTATAAAACGAGAAATAATTCCTGTTATCCAAATTTACGATTTATTATGCCACTATAAACCGCTTGTGAGGCCACATCTTGAATATGGGATCCAGTTTTGGGCTCCACATTTCAAAAAGGATATTCAGAAGTTAGAGTCAGTTCAGAGGCGGGAAACTAGATTATTACAAGGGATGGAAGGCCTCTCATATGATGAGAGGTTAGAATAGTTAAGCTTATTTAGCTTAGAGAAAAGACGCCTCAGAGGAGATCTCATTATACGTATAAGTACGTGTAGTCTATACAAAGGACTGACACATGACTTATTCCTCCCAAAGACCTTACAGAGGACCATGGGACATTCACTATGTGTGGAGGAAAGGCATTTCCGAAAACTAGAAAGGAAAGGGTTCTTTACAATTAAAACAGACAGACTGTGAAATGCCCTACTGTATGAGATAGTAATGACAGTTACTATATCAGCATTAAAATAGGGTGACATGGTTTTCTTACAAACAAATGGCATTGAGGATCATAAATCTATCTTTAGAGAATCTGTAACTGGTGGATAAAGGTTGATGGTGATGGACCTGAGTCTATTTATGCTTTTTTCAACTTATGTAACTATATAAAGTAAGTAAGCAAAATAGAAATCTAAATGAAATCGATATTTGGAGTGACCACTAGAGTTGAGCGATACCAGCCGATACTTGAAAATATCGGATCGGAATGGATCGGCCGATCTTAAAAAAAAGTATCGGTATCGCCGATTCCGATACCGGGAACCAATGCAAGTCAATGGGGCCAAAATATCGGAATTAAAAAAAACCCTTTCTTTCCTTGTAGGTTAATTCTACATGAAGAAAAACAACTAAGAATAATGTAGAATGTATTGTGGGAGGTGGAGGAGACATTAAAGCCATAGAGGTTTAGCCCAATCAAATGGAATAGCAGGAATTAAACTTTTTTTTTTAAAGATGTTAGGAGTTACAAAGATATTGACTATGTTAGCCTCATTTATATTTTGCCAGACATGTATGTCTTCTTCTTCTTTCTTCTTTCTTCTTCTTCTTCCTTTTTTTACCTTCTTCTTCTTCTTCTTCTTATTCCTTTTTTTTACATTCTTCTTCTTCTTCCTTTTTTTACATTCTTCTACTTCCTTTTTTTACATTCTTCTTCTTCTTCCTTTTTTTACATTCTTCTTCTTATTCCTTTTTTTACATTCTTCTTCTTCTTCCTTTTTTAAATTCTTCTACTTCCTTTTTTTACATTCTTCTTCTTCTTCCTTTTCTTACATTCTTCATATTCTTCTTATTCAACAATTATTATTCTACATATTCAACTTCTTCATCTTCTTCCTATTCTTCTTCATCATATTCTTGTTTGTGTCAGGCATTCCTGTAGTTGTTATCTAGAAAAGTTAGAAGTTTACACCTTCCGTTCTGCCTGTCTCAAAAGATTTACAACAGGATTTGTCCGCGTTCAGTTTGGCCTGCAGCAGCAGGCCTTTTCCAGGGGCACCACGAGGAGGAACGGACTCACCCCCATACACTGCTTAGTCTTCTTCTGCTTATAAATAAGATAATATCATTTGCTCAGAGTATTAGTCTTATGCTTAATGTTCTTCTGCTTTGTTTTTTTTATGCTTCTTTGTCTTCTCTCTCTTGTTGTTCTGCATCTTGGTGGTTGTCTTCCTGTTCTTTGTCCTCTTGAACCAGCTGACGGTACTGGCACCCGGAGGGGCAGCAGAAGGAACAAGAGCCAATGGCACTACCGAGGACCAGCTGACGGTGCTGGAACCCGGTTACTAAGCAGGAGGTACCTGTGCTACAAAGCACTACCAAGGACCAGCAGACGTTGCCGGAACTCGGATACCAAGATGGAGGCACCTAGGCCAAAGGCTCTGACGAGAACCAGCTGACGGTGCTGGAACCCGGAGGGGTAGCATAAGCTGCAAGAGCAAATGGAAATAGCGAGGACCAGCTGACAGTGCTGGCACCCGGAGGGGCAGCAGAAGGAATAAGAGCCAATGGCACAACCGAGGACCAGCTGACGGTGCTGGAACCCGGTTACTAAGCAGGAGGTACCTGTGCTACAAAGCACTACCAAGGACCAGCAGACGTTGCCGGAACTCGGATACCGAGATGGAGGCACCTAGGCCAAAGGCTCTGACGAGAACCAGCTGACGGTGCTGGAACCCGGAGGGGTAGCATAAGCTGCAAGAGCAAATGGAAATAGCGAGGACCAGCTGACAGTGCTGGCACCCGGAGGGGCAGCAGAAGGAATAAGAGCCAATGGCACAACCGAGGACCAGCTGACGGTGCTGGAACCCGGTTACTAAGCAGGAGGTACCTGTGCTACAAAGCACTACCAAGGACCAGCAGACGTTGCCGGAACTCGGATACCGAGATGGAGGCACCTAGGCCAAAGGCTCTGATGAGAACCAGCTGACGGTGCTGGAACCCGGAGGGGTATCAGAAGTTACCCCTGAAAAGCAAAGTTGGCATGCCGCAAGCTGGCCGTAGTTACCGAATCACACAGTCCTACAGGGGGTGCTTGTCCTACTGGCACTATGGAACAAGCCTTTCTTACCAGAACCCGCAGTCCACATAGGAAGCACCTAAACTGCTGGCACCCTAGCCTCGGCTAACCCAACCGCAACACGACATGGCAACTTGGGGTGGCAAACTGACATTGACACTTCCCGGAAACAGCAGGCAGGGCTGGAACCAAGCTGGGCAGGAGGGAGTACCCGTGCCAAAGTCAGTTATGAGCAGCAACTGGTGATGTTGGAGCCCAGGACAAGCACTTAGCAGGCTGAGGCCTGATGTGCTGTCAATTGGGAGGCAGCAGGACAGATTGCCATCAAAACAGCAGGGGAACAGCTGACGTTACTTAACCCCACAAACACAGGAGCTAGTGTTTTACTCTGTGAAGACGGCACTTCCGAGCAACAACTGGCTGTGTTGAAGCCCAGGGACAAGCACGGAGCAGGCTGAGGCTGCATTGAAGAAATTTTAAGATCGGTTGTAGATTACTAATTTGAACCAAGCTCCACTTAGGCCTGTGGCTTCACTGATTTTCGTATTTCCCCTGTCCTCCAACCCCGCCAGTTACAGCTCCGAAGTGGCGTCTGCACAATACACACTTGTTCCTGTGTTACAGGTGTTCAGTCCGGTCAGTTAATCCCCTGATGTGTGTCCGGCAATGTCGCCTGCTCTGTCCACATTCCCATTATGGGAATGTGGACAGAGCAGGCGACATTGCCGGACACACATCAGGGGATTAACTGACCGGACTGAACACCTGTAACACAGGAACAAGTGTGGATTGTGCAGACGCCACTTCGGAGCTGTAACTGGCAGGGTTGGAGGACAGGGGAAATACGAGAGACAGTGGAGCCACAGGCCTAATTGGAGCACGGTTAAAAATCAGTAGTGGTACGACTGTGTAGGCAGCAGGAGACTTTGCCATCTACACAGCAGGGGATCAGCTGACGTTACTGAACCCCACTGAGACACGGGAGCAAGTGTCTCTTTCCGTGTGGACGGCACTTCCGAACTACAACAGGCTGTGTTGAAGCCCAGGAAATAGGAGGGTGTAGGCAGAGGCCTACTGTATTTTGAATGAGGTGACAGCAGGAGAGACTGCCATCCACACAGCAGGGGATCAGCTGACGTTACTGAACCCCACAGACACGAGA
Organism: Dendrobates tinctorius; assembly: GCF_039654945.1. Lineage (NCBI taxonomy): Eukaryota > Metazoa > Chordata > Amphibia > Anura > Dendrobatidae > Dendrobates > Dendrobates tinctorius. The sequence continues at coordinate 24,679,081 of NW_027361675.1, read as the reverse complement.
GCAAGTATCTCTTTCCGTGTGGACGGCACTTCCGAACTACAACTGGCTGTGTTGAAGCCCAGGAAATAGGAGGGTGTAGGCAGAGGCCTACTGTATTTTGAATGAGGTGACAGCAGGAGAGACTGCCATCCACACAGCAGGGGATCAGCTGACGTTACTGAACCCCACTGAGACACGGGAGCAAGTATCTCTTTCCGTGTGGACGGCACTTCCGAACTACAACTGGCTGTGTTGAAGCCCAGGAAATAGGAGGGTGTAGGCAGAGGCCTACTGTATTTTGAATGAGGTGACAGCAGGAGAGACTGCCATCCACACAGCAGGGGATCAGCTGACATTACTGAACCCCACTGAGACACGGGAGCAAGTATCTCTTTCCGTGTGGACGGCACTTCCGAACTACAACTGGCTGTGTTGAAGCCCAGGAAATAGGAGGGTGTAGGCAGAGGCCTACTGTATTTTGAATGAGGCGACAGCAGGAGAGACTGCCATCCACACAGCAGGGGATCAGCTGACGTTACTGAACCCCACAGACACGAGAGCAAGTATCTCTTTCCGTGTGGACGGCACTTCCGAACTACAACTGGCTGTGTTGAAGCCCAGGAAATAGGAGGGTGTAGGCAGAGGCCTACTGTATTTTGAATGAGGTGACAGCAGGAGAGACTGCCATCCACACAGCAGGGGATCAGCTGACGTTACTGAACCCCACTGAGACACGGGAGCAAGTATCTCTTTCCGTGTGGACGGCACTTCCGAACTACAACTGGCTGTGTTGAAGCCCAGGAAATAGGAGGGTGTAGGCAGAGGCCTACTGTATTTTGAATGAGGTGACAGCAGGAGAGACTGCCATCCACACAGCAGGGGATCAGCTGACATTACTGAACCCCACTGAGACACGGGAGCAAGTATCTCTTTCCGTGTGGACGGCACTTCCGAACTACAACTGGCTGTGTTGAAGCCCAGGAAATAGGAGGGTGTAGGCAGAGGCCTACTGTATTTTGAATTAGGTGACAGCAGGAGAGACTGCCATCCACAAAGCAGGGGATCAGCTGACGTTACTGAACCCCACTGAGACACGGGAGCAAGTATCTCTTTCCGTGTGGACGGCACTTCCGAGCTACAACTGGCTGTGTTGAAGCCCAGGAAATAGGAGGGTGTAGGCAGAGGCTTACTGTATTTTGAATGAGGTGACAGCAGGAGAGACTGCCATCCACACAGCAGGGGATCAGCTGACATTACTGAACCCCACTGAGACATGGGAGCAAGTATCTCTTTCCATGTGGACGGCACTTCCGAACTACAACTGGCTGTGTTGAAGCCCAGGAAATAGGAGGGTGTAGGCAGAGGCCTACTGTATTTTGAATGAGGCGACAGCAGGAGAGACTGCCATCCACACAGCAGGGGATCAGCTGACGTTACTGAACCCCACTGAGACACGGGAGCAAGTATCTCTTTCCGTGTGGACGGCACTTCCGAACTACAACTGGCTGTGTTGAAGCCCAGGAAATAGGAGGGTGTAGGCAGAGGCCTACTGTATTTTGAATGAGGTGACAGCAGGAGAGACTGCCATCCACACAGCAGGGGATCAGCTGACGTTACTGAACCCCACTGAGACACGGGAGCAAGTATCTCTTTCCGTGTGGACGGCACTTCCGAACTACAACTGGCTGTGTTGAAGCCCAGGAAATAGGAGGGTGTAGGCAGAGGCCTACTGTATTTTGAATGAGGTGACAGCAGGAGAGACTGCCATCCACACAGCAGGGGATCAGCTGACGTTACTGAACCCCACTGAGACACGGGAGCAAGTATCTCTTTCCGTGTGGACGGCACTTCCGAACTACAACTGGCTGTGTTGAAGCCCAGGAAATAGGAGGGTGTAGGCAGAGGCCTACTGTATTTTGAATGAGGTGACAGCAGGAGAGACTGCCATCCACACAGCAGGGGATCAGCTGACGTTACTGAACCCCACTGAGACACGGGAGCAAGTATCTCTTTCCGTGTGGACGGCACTTCCGAACTACAACTGGCTGTGTTGAAGCCCAGGAAATAGGAGGGTGTAGGCAGAGGCCTACTGTATTTTGAATGAGGTGACAGCAGGAGAGACTGCCATCCACACAGCAGGGGATCAGCTGACGTTACTGAACCCCACTGAGACACGGGAGCAAGTATCTCTTTCCGTGTGGACGGCACTTCCGAGCTACAACTGGCTGTGTTGAAGCCCAGGAAATAGGAGGGTGTAGGCAGAGGCCTACTGTATTTTGAATGAGGTGACAGCAGGAGAGACTGCCATCCACACAGCAGGGGATCAGCTGACATTACTGAACCCCACTGAGACACGGGAGCAAGTATCTCTTTCCGTGTGGACGGCACTTCCGAACTACAACTGGCTGTGTTGAAGTCCAGGAAATAGGAGGGTGTAGGTAGAGGCCTACTGTATTTTGAATGAGGTGACAGCAGGAGAGACTGCCATCCACACAGCAGGGGATCAGCTGACATTACTGAACCCCACTGAGACACGGGAGCAAGTATCTCTTTCCGTGTGGACGGCACTTCCGAACTACAACTGGCTGTGTTGAAGCCCAGGAAATAGGAGGGTGTAGGCAGAGGCCTACTGTATTTTGAATTAGGTGACAGCAGGAGAGACTGCCATCCACAAAGCAGGGGATCAGCTGACGTTACTGAACCCCACTGAGACACGGGAGCAAGTATCTCTTTCCGTGTGGACGGCACTTCCGAGCTACAACTGGCTGAGTTGAAGCCCAGGAAATAGGAGGGTGTAGGCAGAGGCCTACTGTCTTTGGAATGTGGAGACAGCAGGAGAGACTGCCATCTCCACAGCAGGGGATCAGCTGGCAATGATGAACCCCACTAACACTTGAACGAATGTGTTTGGCTCTGTGGAGACGACACTTCTGAACACCAACTCATGCTGTTGGAGCCCAGGATTAGGCGTGGAGCAGGCTGGGGCCTACTGGATTTTGGCAGGTGAAGGCAGCAGGAGACTTGCCATCTCCACAGCAGGGGAACAGCTGGCAGTGCTGAAACCCACTAACACTCGAACGAATGTGTTTGGCTCTGTGGAGACGACACTTCTGAACACCAACTGACGCTGTTGGAGCCCAGGATTAGGCGAGGAGCAGGCTGGGGCCTACTGGATTTTGGCAGGTGAAGGCAGCAGGAGACTTGCCATCTCCACAGCAGGGGAACAGCTGGCAGTGCTGAACCCCACTAACACTTGAAAGAATGTGTTTGGCTCTGTGGAGACGACACTTCTGAACACCAACTGACGCTGTTGGAGCCCAGGATTAGGCGAGGAGCAGGCTGGGGCCTACTGGATTTTGGCAGGTGAAGGCAGCAGGAGACTTGCCATCTCCACAGCAGGGGAACAGCTGGCAGTGCTGAAATCCACTAACACTCTAACGAATGTGTTTGGCTCTGTGGAGACGACACTTCTGAACACCAACTGACGCTGTTGGAGCCCAGGATTAGGCGAGGAGCAGGCTGGGGCCTACTGGATTTTGGCAGGTGAAGGCAGCAGGAGACTTGCCATCTCCACAGCAGGGGAACAGCTGGCAGTGCTGAACCACACTAACACTCTAACGAATGTGTTTGGCTCTGTGGAGACGACACTTCTGAACACCAACTGACGCTGTTGGAGCCCAGGATTACGCATGCCGCATGCAGAGGCCAATGGGCAGCGGTTTTTATGGAGGTTGTGGACTACTACTGATTCTAACCATGCTCCACTTAGGCCTCTGGCTCCACTGTCTCTACTATTTACCCTGGCCTCCAACCCCGCCAGCTACATCTCTGAAGTGGCGTCAGCACAATCTACACTTGTTCCTGTGTTACTGGTGCTCAGTCCCGTCAGTTGATCCCCTGATGTTTGTCCGGCAAGTTCGCCAGCTCTGTCCTCATTCCCACTACTGGTTATGGGAATGTGGACAGAGCAGGAGACCTTGCCGGACACACATCAGGGGATAAACTGATGGGACTGAGCCACAGGAACACAGGAACAAGTGTAGATTGTGCTGACGCCACTTCAGAGATGTAGATGGCGGGGTTGGAGGTCAGGGGAAATAGTAGAGACAGTGGAGCCAGAGACCTAAGTTGGGCACGGTTAAAAATCAGTAGTGGTTTGAATGTTGATGGAGCTGGTGACTTTGCCGTCCACACAGCAGGGGATCAGCTGGCATTACTGAACCCCACTAACACAGGAGCTAGTGTGTTTCTCTGTGCAGACGACACATCTGAGCGACAACTGGCTGTGTTGAAGCACAGGGATTATAGTTCAGGTGGTAGAAAAATGAACACACCAGCAGACCTGGATACAGTTGCCAACCACTAATTTAGTCTGTAAGAGGAATGGCAAAGTCTTTGGAGATCCAGGCCTTGTTCATTTTCAGAAAAGTCAGCCGGTCAACATTATCGGAAGATAGTCGCGTGCGACGGTCTGTTAGTACACCACCTGCGGCACTAAAGACACGTTCCGATAATACACTGGCAGCAGGGCAAGCCAGCACCTCCAATGCATACTGGCTAAGCTCTGGCCATGTATCCAGCTTAGAGACCCAAAACTTGAAGGGGGAAGAGCCATCTGGGAGTACAGCGACAGGGCAAGACATGTAGTCTGACACCATCTGACGGAAGCGTTGCCTCCTGCTGACTCGAGGCGTCGCTGATGGTGTAGACAATTGTGGTGGACACACAAAACTTTGCCACATTTGGGCCATAGTGGTCTTGCCTTGTGCTGCGGCGCTGCCTCTGCTCCCTCTTTGTGCAGAGTTTCCTCCACTGCCTCGACGCACAGAGCTGCTTTGTAAAGCACTAGCAACAATGCTGTCGGGTGGAATGGAAAACATTATGGACTGCACCAGTGACTCTTCGTACTCCCGCATTTTACGCTCCCGGTTCAACGTTGGTATGAGCCTTTGTACGCTGTCCCGGTAGCGAGGATCTAGGAGGGTGTACACCCAATAATCAGCCGAGACGAGAATGTGGGCGATGCGGCGGTCGTTTCTCAGGCACTGCAGCATGAAATCAACCATGTGCTGCAGACTCCCAACTGCCAAAGAACCGCTGTCCCCTGTTTGAGGCGTGACCTCGGCCTGCTCTGCATCACCCCACCCTCGCTGTACATACTGAGTAGAGGTTTGTGTACCTCCCTCCTCTGGAGAGATGTCTTCCTCCTCCATCGACTCCTCCTCATCCTCCTCACAAAGTGTCCCCTGCCTAGGCCTTTGTGAGGAAACACGTAGCGCAGACTGTCCAGAAGCAGATGGCATTTGGGACTCCTCATCCTCCACCTCTTCTGAAACCTCATCCCTTAGTGCTTGCAGTGTTTGTTGAAGCAGGCAGATAAGGGGGACAGTCATGCTGACTAGTGCATCATCTGCACTCGCCATCCGCGTGGATTCATCGAAGGCACGCAAAACGAGGCAGATGTCCTTCATAGAGGCCCACTCAATGGTGCTGAAGTGTGAACGGCGCACAGTGCGACTTGTTTGCGCCTGATGCAGCTGGTACTCCATGACTGCTGCCTGCTGCTCACACAACCGCTCCAACATATGTAACGTTGAATTCCACCGGGTGGGTAGGTCACATATGATGCGATGTTCCGGAAGGCCAAATCGTCGCTGCAGAGCAGCGAGGCGCGATCTTGCCGTGCTGGAACGTCGCAAGTGAGCGCACTCTATGCGGACCTTGTGCAACAGTGCAGCAAGATCCGGATAGTCCCTCAGAAAGCTCTGCACGACCAAGTTAAGAACATGTGCCAGACATGGGATGTGTGTGAGGTTGCCTAGGCCAAGAGCTGCCACCAGATTTCGGCCATTGTCACACACTACCAAGCCCGGCTGGAGATTCGCTGGCCCAAACCACACATCGCTCTCCAGCTTGATAGCATTCCAGAGCTCCTGCGCTGTGTGGCTTCGATTCCCCAAAGAAATTAATTTGAGTACAGCCTGTTGACGTTTGGCCACGGCTGTGCTCATATCGGTCGTAACAGGCTCCTGCTCTGCTGTTTCTGAGGAACTTGAGTAGGAGGAGGAGTCTATGTGTACAGACTGGAGTCCTGCAATCCGTGGCGTTGGAAGAACACGTACAGCGCCACTCTCCAGATCCGTACCCGGCTCCACAACATTGACCCAGTGGGCAGTGAGGGAAAGGTATCGTCCCTGTCCATGGTTACTGGTCCACGCATCGGTGGTCAGGTGGACCTTGCTACTAATGGCGTTTAGTAGCGCATGTTTTATTTTGCCCTCAACATGTTTCTGCAGGGCAGGGACGGCTCGCCTGCTGAAATAAAAGCGGCTGGGCACGTTGTATTGGGGGACTGCCAATGCCATTAAGTCCCGGAAGGTGTCAGTGTCCACCAGCCTGAATGACAGCATTTCAACTGCCAGAAGTTTGGCAATGCCAGCATTCAGAGACTGTGCTCGGGGATGGTTTGCCGAGTAAGGGCGCCTTTTATCCCATGCCTGTGCTACCGATGGCTGTGATGGATGGGAACGTGCTGCTATGGGTGTAATCTGACAGGGTCTCCGGACAACAGTGGCAGAGGTTCTTCCTTGGCGATCCTGTGAGGAAGCCGAACCAGCAGTGTGTGAGCTGGAGGAAGAGGGCCCAACACGAACTGAAGAGGTGGTAGGTGGTGCTGTACGTTGGCCTACGTCTTCAGGGTGTCTCTGCAACTCCAACTCGTGCTTGGTGCGCACATGTTTTCACATATTTGTGGTATTGAGGTTGCTGACATTTCTCCCTCTTTTGACTCTCTGATGACACAGCTTGCATTTGACAAAGCAAATGTCATCTGCAACTGTGTCAAAAAAGGACCACGCACTGCAACTCTTGTGAGCGCCCGGTTTGCCTTTGGAAGGAGGAATGCTCCTAACGGGTGCCGAAGTGGAGGGTACAGGCAACCAAGTCTTCCCCCTCCCTCTGCCTCCTGTTTTGGCCGGTAGGGGAATCTCTTCCTCCGAGCTGCTCCCACCACCTTCCTGTTGCTCACGCCATGATGGGTCAAGGACCTCATCATCTTCCCTCCCCTCTTCAAACAGCTGCTTCTCCGGGGTTGTCTCGCCAGCACCGTACGCACCAGAAAGTGGCAACTGAGTCTCGTCATCATCTGATGCGTACTGAGGTGTGCTGACCATAGGCACTGGCCCACTCGCCTCTTCAGATTCAGAGGGACAAAGAAGTTGCGCATCACTGCATACTCCCTCTTCTTCACATTCAGGAATGCTGCTTGGCTGGCCCCCTCTTTCCAAGCCAACAGATTCCGAGAACAGAAGTAGAGACTGTGATGGCTCCTGTCCATGTCTCTCTGACTGCCTGGGCACTTTGGCAGGTGGTGAAGAGACAGATGGTTGCTCTTCGGTGCTCTGACCCTGAGAGGATGCGGAAGTAATTGAAGTCGATGCGTTAGCTGCCATCCATCCGACAACGGCTTCAATTTGTTCCTCCCGCAGCAGTGGGGTACGTTGAGGTCCTACAAAGCTGCGCATAAAGGACTGTTGCCTGCTAAAACTGGGGGATGCTGATCCACTGGTGCCCGCAGCAGGCCCAGAATCCCCACGTCCTCTACCTGTAGAATCCCCACGTCCTCTCCCTGCAGAATCCCCACGTCCTCTCCCTGCTGAAACTCCACGCCCACGCCCACGCCCACGCGCCTTACTCCCTGCCTTCTTCATCTTGCAAGACTGCTTAAGATAGGCAAAAAAGTACAAAGGGGGGCCTTAGTGTGCTTATTCCTGAACAGCTGGTTACAGGTACAAGAAACACTAATTTTATGAAGTGTGTGTGTGTGGACTAGACTTTAATAGGAGCTGATGTGGCCTACACAAGTTCCAAATGTAGTGTTTGGTGAACTTTTTTTGTGGTTTCTTTGTTGGAAACAAACTCAAAGTATGTGAACAAAGAATTGAAACTGATAGTATCACCAACTTTTTGGAGCTATTACAATGCAGGCAGGTAACCTACAATGCAAAAGATGAGGCTCCAAAAAAATTGGGTAATACTAATCTGGCTGCGCCGGCAGGGCACAAGCCAGAAAAAAAGGCTCCTCTATCTACTCCTATATAGTGTTTGCAACCAACCAATGTTGATGGATACGGATGGATGCACACTAATAGGAGAAGAAAAAATGAGCTGCACTCAAAGACAAATATGTGTGAGGCAGTGACGCACGTTGAGCGTCCTACAACCAGACGTAGCTGCAGGACACTCTACTCAGCGTGAGCTGCACTCACACACAGTCAGAGGCCTCTCAGACAGCCGTCAACAGTGCAGCTAAGTGGGCACTGGCACTGACAGGCTGCAGAAAGGCTCCGCTGTGTACTCCTATATAGTGTTTGCAACCACCGTAGATGGAGACGGATGGATGCACACTAATAGAAGAAAAAATGAGCTGCACTCAAATAAAAATATGTGTGAGGCACTGACGCACGCTGAGCGTCCTACAGCCAGACGTAGCTGCAGGACACACTACTCAGCGTGAGCTGCACTCACACACAGTCAGAGACCTCTCAGACAGCCGTGAACAGTGCAGCAAAGTGGACACTAGCACTGAAAGGCTGCAGAAAGGCTCCGCTGTCTACTACTAGTGTTTGCAACCAACGTATATGGATACGGATGGAAGCACACTAGATTGAAATTATGTAAAAAATGCAGCTCAAAAAATAAAAGATGTATGAGGCAGCAGTGATCACACTGGGTGGCCTACAGCCTGACGTGGCTGCAGGACCCACTCCACAGCGTGAGCTGCACTCACACAGCCCTTGCAGACAGCTGTGAACACTGCTGCTAGGGCAAAGAAGGCTACAGTGGTGGTTTATGTAGCCTGGGTAAAGCACTAGATGTTTGGTGGAATCGCTATTTCTAACTGTCCCTCACAGTCTTCTACAGCAGCCTGTCCCTAACTGAATTCACAGCAGAGTGACCAGAAATGGCGGCTGCGGTGGCTTTTATAGTGCATCATGACATCATTTCGGCAGCCAATCACAGCCATGCCAATAGTTAACATGCCTACATGCCTAACAGGATGTGCCCACACTTCGGAGGATTCCCATTGGCTTAATCAAAGCAAGCAGGCTCATAGCATGATGGGAACTTCCGATTCCGATTCCGATTCCGGAATCCGATATGACAAAAGTATCGGAACTAAGTATCGGAATTCCGATACCGCTAATATCGGCCGATACCCGATACTTGCGGTATCGGAATGCTCAACACTAGTGACCACCCTTTGACTTCAAAATATCATCGAAGCATCAATTGTACACTGTCGCAGTTTTTGAAGGAACTCCGCAGAGAGGTTACTCTAAACATCTTGGAGAACTAGCCACACACTTTTTGTGGATGGACACTACCATTCAAAAGTTTATGGTAACTTAGAAATTTCCTTATTTTTGAAAGAAAAGCACAGTTTTTCTAGTGAAGCTACAATTAAATGATTTAGAAATACACTCTATACATTGTTAATGTGGTAAATGACTATTCTAGCTGCAAATGTCTGGTTTGTAATGCAATATCTTCACAGGTGTATAGAGGTCCATTTCCAACAACCATTACTCCAGTGTTCATATGGTACTTTGTGTTTGCTAACTGTGTAAGAAGGATAATGGTTGGTTAGAATACCCTTGTAAACTCTTGTGCAAGTATGTAAGTATGTTAGCACAGCTGAAAACAGTTCGGCTAATTAGAGAAGCTATAAACCTGACCTTCCTTTGAGCTAGTTGAGAATCTGGGCATTACATTTGTTGGTTTCATTAAACTCTCAAAATGGCCAGAAAAAAAGAACTTTCATGTGAAACTCGACAGTCTATTCTTGCTCTTAGAAAAGAAGGCTATTCCATGCGAGAGATTGCCAAGAAACTGAAGATTTCCTACAATGGTGTTTACTACTCCTTTCAGAGGAGGGCACAACAGGCTCTAACCAGAGTAGAAGGAGAAGTGGGAGGCCCCACTGCACAACTGAGCAACAAGACAAGTACATTAGAGTCTGTAGTTTGAGAAATCGATGCCTCACAGGTCCTCAACTGGCAGCTTCATTAAATAGTACACGCAAAACACCAGTGTCAACATCTACAGTGAAGAGGCGACTCCGGGATGCTGGCCTTCAGGGCAGAGTGGCAAAGAAAAGCCATATCTGAGACTGGCTAATAAAAGGAAAAGATTAATATGGGCAAAAGAACACAGATATTGGACAGAGGAACATTGGTAAAAAGTGTTATGGGCAGACGAATCCAAGTTTGAGGTGTTTGGATCACACAGAAGAATATTTGTGTGATGCAGAACAACTGAAAAGATGCTGGAAGAGTGCCTGACGCCAACTGTCAAGCATGGTGGAGGTAATGTGATGGTCTGGGGTTGCTTTGGTGCTGGTAAAGTGGGAGATTTGTACAAAGTAAAAGGGATTTTGAATAAGGAAGGCTATCACTCCATTTTGCAACGCCATGCCATACCCTGTGGACAGCTCTTGATTGGAGTCAATTTCATCCTACAACAGGACAATGACCCAAATCACACCTCCAAATTATGCAAGAACTATTTAGGGAAGAGGCAGGCAGCTTGTATTCTATCTGTAATTTAGTGGCCAGCGCAGTCACCAGATCTAAACCCCATTGAGCTGTTGTGTGAGCAGCTTGACCGTATGGCACACAAATAGTGCCCATCAAGTCAAACCAACTTTTGGGAGGGGCTTCTGGAAGCATGGGGTAAAATTTCTCCAGATTACCTCAGCAAATTAACTGCTAGAATGTCAAAGGTCTGCGATGCTGTAATTACTGCAAAGGGAGCATTCTTTGACAAAAGCAAAGTTTGAAGGAGAAAATTATTCTTTCAAATAAAAATCCTTTTTTTGAACCTTGTCAATGTCTGGACTAGATTTTAAATTCATTTGGCAACTAATTTGATTAATAAAAGTATGAGTTTTCATGGAAAACACAAAATTGTCTGGGTGACCCCAAACTTTTGAACAGTAGTGTAGGCTTGGGCAATATTTTCTAACTCTCTGTAAACCCAGACTGGATGATGTTGAGGTTATATCTCTATGGGACCATATAATCACTTCCAGATCTTCTTGCTCTTCTTTACGCTGAAGATAGTTCCTAGTGACATTGGCTGTATGTTTGGGGTCGTTGTCCTGCTGACAAATAAATTTGAAGCCAATCAGAAGTCTCCACGATGCATGATAGATAAATATCTGCTTGTATTTCTCTGCATTGACAAAACCAATAAATGGCCAACATTGAAAACCCTAGATGCAGTGGTCGGCCTAGAAAACTTAGTGCAGCTACTGGAAACTCACATCATGCTTACTACCCTTCAACATGGGAAGCTGTCAAGCAGTGCCATCAGCTTAGAACTAGCAGCAGCCAGTGGGACACAGCTATACCCATCTGTTTGGATAAGTTTGACCAGTAATTGGTCTTCATTGAAGACTTGCTGCCAAAACCCACATGTTTGACATAGAAAGCCAAGTGACTCAATTATGCATGAAAACATAGCAACCTAGGTACATAAAAATCGCAGCAGTGCTCTGGATTGATGAGTCAAAATATTAAATATTTGACATTAGCAGAAAACAATTTGAATACACAGGGCTGGATAGAGTAAAACAATGACTGTCTGCAGGCAACAGTGAAGCATGGTAGAGGTTTCTTACAAGTTTGGGTCTGTATGTCAGCAACAGGAGTTGTAAATTTGATCAAGATTAATGATGTCCTCAATGCTGAGAAATACAGGCAAATTCTCATTCATCATGAAATACCATCGGGGAGACATCTGATTGCTCCAAGTTTATTCTGCAGCAAGATAACGACCCCAAACATACAGTAAATGTCATTAATGGAAATATGTCAATAGGATGAGCCATGCTAAACCATCTTTATGAGCATTGAGGTCATAGTAAGCGATGCCTTATTCCAGAGAAATCTTTTCTTATATGTACATGAGCTGTTAAGAACTATGGGTCAGACACTGATCTGCATGAGAATCTGCCTCCATAGATTATGTATCTATCTATCTAGCTATGTATATATATATATATATATATATATATATATATATATATATATATATATATAAATGAGTTTATCTATGTATGTGAGGTCAAGCCACACCCACTCCACAGCCCCGCCCACTCCACATAGCCACACTCACTCCACACGCAAAGCCCCGTATAATAAATATCTAAAACATACATATCTATTTACATAATTGCCTTGTAATATTTTCATTTCCTGTTCTGTCCAGATGTCACCGTATCCCAGAATTCCAAGCGGAGGAAGTTCACCGACCGCCATATTGGGACACCCAAGTGGTGGCTGTCTCAATATGGAAACTGCTGCTGGTACCAACCTATTGCGCAGTACCACCAGCGGAACACCGTCGCACCACACACACACTCACTCACACACTCACACAGCTTTTTGCGCAGTACCACCAGCGGAACACCGTCACTCTGCACCACGCAAGCGCAGTGAATCATTCGGCTGATCCCGGCGGCAGATGCGCAACGTGTCTACAGGCAGAGGAAGCCGGTCACATTAAAGGGGTTTTCCCACAAACAAAAGTTCATTTTAAAAATTGTGTCTGACCATGTATGGAGCATACCACATCTCCTGGGCAGGGGAAGAAGCAAAAGACAATACTGACATTACAGCAGGGGATCACAGAGGATTCATTTTGTGAGGTAAAATATTTCACTGACTGTTTTGAAACAATATTTTACCTCACAAAATGTATCCTCTGCGATCTCCTGCTGAAATGTCAGTATTGTCTCTTGCTTCCTCCCCTGCCCAGGAGCTGTGGTATGTTCAGGGGTGAGAGAGACTGAGCACAGCGGGGAGACAGCTCAAATGGGACAGCACATGAGGTGAGAACACAGCACAGGAAGGAGAGAGACAGCAGAAAAGAGGGATAGTACATGGGGTAGACAGGTCAAAGAAGAGAGCACAGACAGGAGAAGTCAGCACATGGGGAAAGAGAATGGATAGGTGGGTGAGCACATGTGGGGGAGAGATTCCCAACGCTGCAAAGCCTGCCCATATCGTGACATTACTGCCGTCCCGATGCGATAGCATCGGGCCTCCATCTAGTATAATAAATATCTAATATACAGTATATACAGTATATATACAGTATATAATAAATATCAAAAAATACCTATTTCATAGGAACATCGTCTTGACCACAACAGGTTACACTGCCTGTGTTACCCATAGTAACCAACCACTAAGCATCTTTCATTTCACCAGAGCTGTTTAAAAGATGAAAGCTGAGCTGTGATTGGTTGCTATGAGCAACAGTTTTCCTTGTAGACAGTTTTGGTAACTGAGGCCCATTATTCTATGGTGTTATCGTGTTTCTGTAAAGCTGGAAATAACACTATTACCGTGTCAACACAGACCACCCTCTTACACAGACTGCAGGGGGAGCCCAGAATCAGGAACTTCTCTTTGTCTGGCATGAAGCATCTCATTAACTTAAAAATTCAAACACAGATTAAAAAAAAGAAACACAAGATGGATTTCTCCAACCCAGGTATCATTTTAATCGGTGTGCCTGGTTTGCTTTAAACTTATTTATACAGCTACAACAAATGCCACTCTAAGCTAGTCCTTCTTTACAATTTGTAACTAAATGGTATTACACTCCTGCATGGTTGAAATCTGCTTTCTCTAAGAGAAAAGCTGTATTACGCCTCAATGAGCAAGACTTACAGAAAGGAGTACAGAAATGGAACAAAGGGAGGCAAGAGCTGCTTCCTCAAGGGCCACTGAAATGCTCCACCATGTACAGATGGGAGGGAACCTGCGAGAAGTACAGGTACATACTATATACAGGGGAGATGACATACAGGTATATACTATATACAGGGGAGATGACATAAAGGTATACACTATATACAGAGGAGATGACATTCAGGTATATACTATATACAGGGGAGATGACATGCAGGTATATACTATATACAGGGGAGATAACATACAGGTATATACTATATATAGGGGAGATGATGTACTGGTATATACTATATAGAGGGGCGATGGCATACAGGTATATACTATATACAGGGGGAGATGACATACAGGTATGTACTATATACAGGGGAAATTACATACAGTTATATACTATATACAGGTGAGATGGTAATAATAATAATAAATTTTATTTCTATAGCGCTGACATATTCCGCAGCACTTTACATTTCAGAGGGGACTTGTACAGACAATATACTGTACATTACAGCATAACAATAATCACATAGATCATAACAGATGCCAAGAGGAATGAGGGCCCTGCTCGCAAGCTTACAATCTATGAGGAAAAAAGGGGAGACACGAAAGGTGGGTGGTAACAGTTGCCCTGATTGTATGGACCAGTCATAGTGTGTAACAGTACGGATGCAGAGGGCTAATGGATGCATAAATCATGTGGGAACATGATGCGGGGAACCTGGTTATGGTAATACTTTTGGCTGTGCCACACAGGGATAGATTAGGTTAATATGTTGAGGCGATAGGCCAGTCTGAATAAATGTGTTTTCAGGGCACGCTTAAAATTGTGGGGGTTGGGGACTAATCGTATTGACCTGGGAAGTGCATTCCAAAGAATTGGTGCAGCACGTGTATAGTCTTGAAGACGGGAGTGGGAGGTTCTGATTATTGAGGATGCTATCCTCAGGTCATCAGCAGAACGGAGGGCACGGGTAGGATGGTATACTGAAACAAAGGGAGGAGATGTAGGGTGGTGCTGAGCCATGGAGGGCTTTGTGTGTGAGGGTAATAAGTTTGTACTGGATTCTGGAGTGGATGTGTAGCCAGTGTAAAGACTGGCACAAGGTAGAGGCATCGGTGTAACGATTGGCGAGGAATATGATCCTGGCAGCTGCATTCAAGACAGATTGGAGGGGGGAGAGTTTGGTAAGAGGGAGACCGATTAGAAGGGAGTTACAATAGTCGAGACGAGAATGAATAAGAGAAACAGAGTTTTTGCAGAGTCAAAAGTAAGAAAGGGTCGAATTCTAGAAATGTTTTTGAGGTGCAGATAACAAGAGCGAGCCACTGATCGGATGTGGGGGACAAAGGAAAGCTCAGAGTCAAGTATGACCCCAAGACAGCGGGCATGTTGCTGGGGAGTAATAGTAGAACCACACACGGAAATGGCAATGTTGGGTATAGGTACATTAGTAGAGGGAGGAAACACAAGGAGTTCAGTCTTTGACAGGTTCAGTTTCAGATATAGTGAGGACATGATGTTAGACACAGCATTTAGACAATCGCCGGTGTTTTCTAGAAAGGCTGGCGTGATGTCAGGAGAAGAAGCGTATAATTGGGTGTCGTCAGCATAGAGATGGTACTGGAAACCAAATCTACTGATTGTTTGACCAATAGGGGCAGTGTACAAGGAGAAGAGGAGGGGGCCTAGGACTGATCCTTGAGGAACCCCAACAGTAAGGGGAAGATGAGAGGAGGAGGAGCCAGCAAAAGATACAGTAAAGGAGCGGTCAGAGAGATAGGAGGAGAACCAGGAGAGGACGGTGTCCTTGAGGCCAATGGAACGGAGCATAGTGAGGAGGAGCTGATGATCCACAGTGTCGAATGCTGCAGAGAGATCCAAGAGAATTAGCATGGAGGAATGACCATTTGATTTAGCTGTTAGTAGATCATTAGAGACTTTAGTGAGGGCAGTTTCAGTAGAATGTAAAGAGCGGAAACTGGATTGGAGAGGGTCGAGAAGAGAGTTTTCTGAGAGATAGCTGATAAGACGGGAGTGGACCAGGCGTTCCAGGAGTTTAGAGATGAAGGGAAGATTAGAGACAGGTCTATTGTTAGCGGCACAGTTTTGGTCGAGGGATGGTTTTTTAAGTAGTGGATGTATGATGGCATGCTTAAATGAGGAGGGAAAAATACCAGAAAAGAGAGAGAGGTTAAATATTTTAGTTAGGTGAGGGGTGACAGCAGGGGAAAGGGGCTGGAGGAGATGTGACAGAAATGGGTCACGGGTGCAAGTGGTTGGGCGAGAAGATGCAAGGAGCCTGCTTACTTCTTCTTCTGTGACTGGTTCAAAGTCAGAGAGTGAGCTAGATGCAGTGGGGGAGGGAGGACAGTGCATGGTATGAGATGATTGGGAGATAATTTCCTGTCGGATCTGGTCAATATTTTCTTTGAAGTAATTGGCCAGATCGTCAGCTTGAAGCTCCGTGGTTGGGGCCTGTACTCTGGGTTGAGTAGAGAATGAAAAGTGTCAAAGAGACGTTTCGGGTTATTGGACAGTGAGGTGATGAGGGTGTTGAAATAGGTTTGTTTTGAGAGGTGAAGGGCAGTGTTGTATGTTCAAAGCATAAACTTATAATGGATGAAATCTTCGGGTAGGTTGGATTTTCTCCACAGACGTTCGGCGCACCTGGAGCACCGCTGCAGGAAACGTGTTCGCAGGGT
Organism: Dendrobates tinctorius; assembly: GCF_039654945.1. Classification (NCBI taxonomy): domain Eukaryota; kingdom Metazoa; phylum Chordata; class Amphibia; order Anura; family Dendrobatidae; genus Dendrobates; species Dendrobates tinctorius. The sequence continues at coordinate 24,662,639 of NW_027361675.1, read as the reverse complement.
GTGCCAGGTTGTCGCTGTCTGTGTTGTGGTGTTCTATGTATAGGAGGAGCAAATTCATCCAGGGCACTTTGAAGTGTTTCATTGTAATGTAATTGTAGGTACAGTATATACTATATACAGGGGTGATAACATACAGGTATATACTATAAACAGGGGGAGATGACTACAGGTATCTGTTAGGGTTGCAGATCGCACCAAATATAAAATATAAGGAAGTGCAATCGCAACCTGGGGTCCACCGTGCAGAGATGGAAAACTGCTGCTTAGTAATGGCGGAGCACTAACTAAACACCGGCGGGTTAACCGCTGACCCGGTGTGAACAGGATCGAACTCTGTTACCTTACAGAGCCGCTGGAACACGTGCCAGAGCCTGTTTATCCTCACAGGACTTGGCAGGGGAGCGCTAGTGCAAAGACACAGGACTCTGCCCCAAGGACACAGGGTAAGAGTCCCTCTAGCAGGTTTCTGCGTCTGCTCTGGAAGGAATCCAGAGCCTCACATTCTGCGGTCTCCTGCTGTCTATCTACTGCAGAGAAGATTTCTTTACAGCAGACCGTTCCAGAGACTAAGTTCCTCTGTGCTCCTACTGGGCAGGCTCACGAGACGATCTCCCGTTGGAGATCGGGAGTCATGTGCCCAAGTCCTGCTCCAGATCTCATTGGTCCATCTCGGAGATCTGGAAGGTCCCGCACGGCTATAAAAAGCGCGCATGACCGTTCGGCCATGCGCTAGTATAGACTTTATCAAGCTAATGTGTGAATGGTGACGGATGTATGACTCTGGTGACTGACTCATTTGAAACCCCTTCCCTCTGATATTACGCATGTGGATAGGGAATTAGTGCAGCAGTCAGCGCCAGTCAGTGGCAAGCCTTAGGCCACTGTGCTCTCCGCACCTCTACTCTAGCGTCCGACATTGCGCCTGCCTCCTAGCTTTGTCGACTAGCGGCCGTACCCTACGCCGCGCTGCAGTTGCAGTCCTCCTTGGCATCCGCAGTAGCGACGCCGCACACACAGTAGGTCTAGACGGACGCAGCTCCTCTGCCTTGGGTCCTGCTCCTGTGACCAGATACCGTGTGAGCATTTCCCTGTGGTCTGTGACACTAACAGGCTCAGCATTTTCGTATGTTTATGTTGCGGCACCTCTGTGTGTGAACAGAGCCCGCTTTGTGCACCTCGGGTGAGGTCTAACCCGTGCGCATTATACCGCCATATTACTTGTCTGTCATTACCTAGCAGCGGTGTAACACCTACTGCATGGTGGACCCCGAGCGGCGAACGCACTTTATTATTTATTCTTATTTAGTGCGTTCCGCCGTTCCTAACATTATACTAGCGCCAGGGTCTGGCTAGTAATGGCAGATCAGCAGCAACTCCTTCAGTGCATTCGCCAGCTAGAGGGCTGGTTGGCTACTCTTGAGAGTGTTATCTCTGCGGCGAAGTCTTCGGAGGCTGCTGTACAGGCGATTGCAGAGGCGGTTTCACCTACGTCCATGTCCTCCCCTGCACCGACAGTTTCCTGCCTCCCGTTGCCCGATAAATTTTCTGGCGATAGCGTCTCCTGTAGGGGTTTCGTGAGCCAGTGCTCTATCCAGCTAGAGTTACTGACTGCGCCATTCCCTACGGAACGGGCTAAGGTGGGTTTTATTGTTTCCCTTCTGTCAGGAAGGGCGTTGGAGTGGGCCACACCCCTTTGGGAGCGTGGCGACCCAGAGGTTCGGACCGTTGCTCAGTTCTTAACAGCTATCAAGCAGGTCTTCCTGGGTCCACGAGTCATGCACGACACCTCTCTTCAGCTATTGGCATTAACTCAGGGGTCGGTCTCAGTCAGTCAGTATGCCGTACGTTTTCGGACTCTGGCTTCCGAGCTGGAGTGGTCTGATACAGCCCTCATCCCTGTGTTTTGGAGAGGTTTAGCTGAGCATGTTAAGGATGCTCTGTCAACCAGATAGGGTCCTGCAAGTCTGGAGGAGCTGATTGCCATTGCCACCCGCATTGATCTCCGTTTCTCGGAGCGCAGGCTGGAACGTGCTCAATCCAGACGGAGGGTTACTCCGGCTCCCAACCTCTTTGAACCTCTGGAATCACCCGAGCCAGAGTGTTCACTCCCAGAGCCCATGGAGTTGTCTCGCGCCAGCCTTGAGGCACGTCCGGCACCAAGCTCCGCTTGCGGCTACCACTGTCAGCACTCTGTTCCCCAGGATAACGGGGCCCCGCAATGGCCAAACTGTGCCGCCGGGCAAGACCTTTGTTCCCCCTCGCCTTCGGCCGAAGGTTCTCGCGTGGGCACACGCGTCCAGGGCTGGTGGTCACTGTGGCTACTTGCAGACCACAAAACTCCTGGCAGGGTCATATTGGTGGCCGCACAGGGCTCGGGACATTAAAAAATATATTCAGGCACGCACCTCATGTGCTTGGGATAGCCTCCTTAAACAGAGAGTGGAAACGTCCGCGGACACACCGCGGCGTTCCACTTCAGTCTATGCTCCGGGCGGACTTGCCGCTCCCGTTGTCTCCCACACGTCCCTTCTTAAACCTGGCGATCTTGCCGCCTCTGATACCTTCCGCGTGTCCCGGTTTTACGTGTCATCTACAGGGACATCAGACTTGCCTTCGGACGAGTCTGAGGCCTATGCCTCTGATGGGCACAAGGTGGTGGATTGGAAGGCTCAGAGGGGAGGGGGCCCTGGGTGGGGTAATGTTAGGCGTCAGGTTTCTGCGTCTGCTCTGCAGGAATCCAGAGCCTCACATTCTGCGGTCTCCTGCTGTCTATCTACTGCAGAGAAGATTTCTTTACAGCAGACCGTTCCAGAGACTAAGTTCCTCTGTGCTCCTACTGGGCAGGCTCACGAGACGATCTCCCGTTGGAGATCGGGAGTCATGTGCCCAAGTCCTGCTCCAGATCTCATTGGTCCATCTCGGAGATCTGGAAGGTCCCGCACGGCTATAAAAAGCGCGCATGACCGTTCGGCCATGCGCTAGTATACACTTATCAAGCTAATGTGTGAATGGTGACGGATGTATGACTCTGGTGACTGACTCATTTGAAACCCCTTCCCTCTGATATTACGCATGTGGATAGGGAATTAGTGCAGCAGTCAGCGCCAGTCAGTGGCAAGACTTAGACCACTGTGCTCTCTGCACCTCTAGTCTAGCGTCCAACATTGCGCCTGCCTCCTAGCTTTGTTGACTAGCGGCCGTACCCTACGTCGCACTGCAGTTGCAGTCCTCCTTGGCGTCCGCAGTAGCGACGCCGCACACACTAGATGGACGCAGATGGACGCAGATGGACGCAGCTCCTCTGCCTTGGGTCCTGCTCCTGTGACCAGATACCGTGTGAGCATTTCCCTGTGGTCTGTGACGCTAACAGGCTCAGCGTTTTCGTGTGTTTATGTTGCGGTGCCTCTGTGTGTGAAAAGAGCCCGCTTTGTGTACCTCGGGTGAAGTCTAACCCGTGCGCATCATACCGCCATATTGCTTGTCTGTCATTACCTAGAAGCGTTGTAACACCTACTGCACGGTGGACCCCGAGCGGCGAACGCACTTTATTATTTATTTTTAATTAGTGCGTTCCGCCGTTCCTAACACGTTCAGCACCACAACAGCGATATGCCTGGACAGATGCTTATAGAATACTGTGCCCTGTTAACAGACACAGGGCGCAGCTGATATTTGCTTACCGCATAAAGTGTTTACAGCGCAGCTCTAGCGGACACCACTAACCAGCCTAAGCTTAGGACTGGAAAGCGCATAAGACGAGCACTGTGCCACTCTAATGGATGCTGCTATACCAGCGGTACCGAAGTGCTGTGTGCTGAATGACGCCCTCAGGCGCTAATGTGCGAGTGGAACTGGGAGCACTGCGGCGCTAGGCAGTGCAAGTACTCGGTGCTGACTCCAAACCCTAGACCCTACAAACATGCGTATCAAAGGGAGGGGAATTATAATGAGTCATTCACCAGTCTCAGACATCCATCATCATACCCACAACTTCAGCAAAAAGTCTCTATACTAGCGCATGGCCATGTAGAATGGGAACGCTAGCGAAATGGGACTTAATGGAGGAGAAGGCCTTGGAGACAGGTTCCCACCACAACATGGGATTTGCACCCTTCTTGGTGAGGGCCACCAAGGGGGCTACCAAAGTCGAGAAGTGGGGGATGAATTGGCGGTAATAATTTATGAACCTCATAACCGCTGCACCGCTTTGAGAGAATGGGGCTCCTGCCAATCCATCACCGCCTGTAGCTTGGCAGGATTGATGCCTATCCCTAGGCGGAGATGATTTAGCCCAGGAAAGGCAAGGACTCCTGCTCAAACACACACTTATCCAACTTGGCATAGAGGGAGTTTGTCCGTAGGTGGTCAAAAACTTTGCAAACATCTCTCCGGTGAGAGTCAGTATCTGCAGAGTAGATGAGGATATCATCCAGATAGACTACAACTGAGGTGGTGAGCATAACCCGGAAGATGTCATTCACAAAGTCTTGGAAGAAGGCTGGAGCATTACAGAGCCCGAAGGGCATCACCAGGTATTCATAGTGCCCGTCCCTGGTGTTATAAGCCATCTTCCATTCATCCCCCTCACGGATGCGAATCAGGTTGTAAGCCCCCCGCAGATCAAGTTTAGTGAACACGCTCGCTCCCCGTAGCCTATCGAACAGTTCTAATATCAGGGGCAGAGGATACTTATTCTTAACGGTGGTAGCGTTAAGACCCCTGTAATCGATGCAGGGACGTAGTTGTCCATTCTTCTGCTGGACGCAGAAGAATCCCACCCCCCCGGTGACACCGACTTCCTAATTAATCCTCTTGCCAAATTCTCCCTGATATAGTGAGACATAACCTCTGTCTCCGAGAGAGATAGGGGATAGACTCAACCCCAGGGAGGCTCAGCACCAGGCAAGAGGTCAATAGGATAGTCGTAGGGGCGGTGAGGCGGAAGGGTCTCTGCCGCCTTCTTGGAGAATACGTCTGCATACTGTCGATAGTATTTGGGGAGATAGGAGAGATCAGTGGGGACTTCAGTGGAGGCAACCTGAACACACTCCCTCTGACATCTACCCTCACAGGATTTACTCCACCCGAGAATTCTCCCCGAGGACCACTCTATATGGGGAGAGTGATGACGCAACCAGGGGACCCCTAAGAGGACCTGGTCGATACCCTCAGGCATGACAAGGAGAGATGGGAAGGAGACAGCGAGAGTATCAGTGGGGTGGTCTGGTGGGTGATCTGAGAGGGTAGTGTTGCTCCATTCACCACTCTGATGGTGACTGGCTGAGGTAATAAAACCAGAGGAATTGCATGCCGTTGGGCGAAGGTAGATGACATGAAAATGCTGTCCGCCTCGGAGTCCACGCAAAACTCCACCGCCAGAGTGGAAGAGCCAAACTCAAGTGTCCCCTCAAAGGACAGTTTGTAGGAAAACGTTGCAGTATTTAGTAGGCCTCCTCCAACAGCCACTAGACGTGAGCATTTTCCTGGCCGCTGTGGGCACCTGTTGGCAGGGTGACCAGACTGCCGGCAAATGTGACAGACCACGGGTGCTTGCGCAGACCGGGACCTGGATCCCGCACGAGAAATCCCCATGGCCTCTTGGAGCTCGGACGCCCGATCTGGTGGTTCCGGAGGTTTAGTAAAACTGGGTGCCAACCTAAACCTCTGCCTACACTGGGACCACTCCAACCTTCGCTCCGAAAAACAAAGGTCTATGAGGGTGGAGATGGTTCCTCCAGTGTGGCGGGAATCTCCCTGGTGGCCAGGGCGTCCTTTACATGGTTAGCTAGACCTCTCCAGAAGCCCGGAACGAGGATCTTATCTGACCACTCCAGTTTTGAAGCTAGCGTCCGGAACTGGATGGCATTATGGCTGACCAGAGACAAGCCCTGCGATAATGCCAGCAGCTGGAGCACGGTATCATGGGTGACTCACGGTCCCAAAAAGACATGCTTCAGAGTGCCCAAGAACTGCGAGGCACTCTGCACCACATGATCACCATGCTCCCACAGCGGTGTGGCCCACTCCAGATCCCTGCCCAACAAGAGGGAAATAACAAATCCCACTTTAGCACGCTCGGAGGGGAATCATGCAGCCAGTAGCTCCAGCTGTATGGTACACTGGCTCATGAAACCCCTACAAGAAGCACTATCGCCCGAGAACTTCTCGGACAATGGGAGGTGGGAAAAAGTCGGGGCAGGGATGGCAGGGGACACACGGGAGACAGCCTCCATGGCTGCCTGAACAGCAACGGCGGTAACATGCACAGCTGAGGCTGAGTGCTCAAGAGCCGAGTGCCTGCCCTCCAGCTGCTGGATGTACCGCTGCAGTCGCTGTTCGTCCGCCATTACTAACCAGACCCTGGCGCTAGTATAATGTTAGGGTTGCGGATCGCACCAAATATAAAATATAAGGAAGTGTGATCGCAACCCGGGGTCCACTGTGCAGAGATGGAAAACTGCTGCTTACTAATGGCGGAGCACTAACTAAACACCGGCTGACCAGGTGTGAACAGGAGCAAACTCTGTTACCTCACAGAGCCACTGGAACATGTGCCAGAACCTGTTTATCTTCAGAGGACTCGGCAGGGGAGCGCTAGTACAAAGATACAGGCCTCTGCCCCAAGGACACAGGGTTAGAGTCCCTCTAGCCCCACTAGCGTTCAACACCACAACAGCGATGCCTGGACAGATGCTTATAGAATACTGTGCCCTGTTAACAGACACAGGGCGCAGCTGATATTTGCTTACCGCATTACGTGCATACAGCGCAGCTCTAGCAGACGGCACTAACCAGCCTAAGCTTAGGACTGGAAAGCGCATAAACGCGCACGGTACCGCTCTAACGGATGCTGCTGTACCTACGGTACCGAAGTGCCATGTGCTGAATGACGCCCTTATGAATGTGCTGAATGACGCTATAATGAGTCATTCACCAGTCTCAGACATTCACCATCATACACACAACTTCAGCAATAAGTCTCTTTACTAGCGCATGGCCATGCGGCCATGCAACTCTTTTATAGCAGCGTCCTTCCCGGGACCTTCCTAGTGGTCCAATGGGAGCAGCAATAGGACCTGAGCATGTGACCTCAAACCTCCAATGAGAGGACTTCCTACGGGCATGCTCAGTGGGCCGAAAGAAGGACTAGTCCCAAGAGCTGCTCGCTGCTGGCTATTGCAGGTTACTATAGCTGAACCCAGATTGATAGCAGTAACCAAGCAGAAGGCAAGGCTCGGGATTCCTCCTGTGCAGAGGCAGGAACCCGACGCCTAACAGGTATGTACTATATACAGGGAAGATGACATACAGGTATATACTATATACAGGAGAGATAACATACAGGTATATACTATATACAGGGGGAGAGGACATACAGGTATATACTATATACAGGGGGAGATGACATACAGGTGTATACTATATACAAGGGGAGATGACATACAGGTATATACTAGATACAGGAGGAGATGACATACACGTATATGCTATATACAGGAGGAGGTGACATACAGGTGTATATACTATATACAAAAGGAGATGACATATAGGTATATAGTATATACAGGGGATACTATGCCCAGGCAACGCCGGGCTCTTCACCTAGTTTTAAATAAAAGTAGGAGTTACCAGTGTGACATGTCTTGGCTGCTCTCTGCTGTCCTGATCTCACTGCAGAGCTGTGTATAGTTATAACTAACACAATCTACAGCTTCCTGTCAGTTCTTCAGCTTTCATCTCAGGGGCAGCCAGTGATGCAATATTGTTGCAGTACAGCAGACCTGTAGAAAATGTGTTAGTAAACAGACAGAGTTCAGTTGTACTGTTTTCTGTTAGTTACATGATTTATGCCCGTGACACCCATTCTCAATTATAATAAGTTCTGGAAACAGATTCTCATGCAGATCAGTATGTGACCCATAATCCTGAACAGCTCATTTAAATATCAAAATATCGTGTATATCTCTGGAATAAGACATCGGATAGCAGGTATTAAACTATCATTTTATTCAGCTTCCTATGATCTGCATGCCCATATAGACTGCTTCGAATGGTTGAACCAACTGGCAGATTCCCTTTAAGAACCATCTTCAGTGTAAAGAACAAGGAGTCTTGAAAATTATGATATGGCCCCATACAACACTGATGGCAACATCAGTAAGTCTGTTTGGGATTACACCAAGAGACAGAAGGATTTGCCTAAACCTGCATCCACAGAAGATCTGTGCTTAGTTCAACGAGATGTTTGGAAAAACCTCCCTGACAATTTCCTTCAAAACCTGTGTGCAAACGTATCTGGAAGAATTGATGATTTGACACCGTATTGAAGACAAAGGGTGGTCACACCAAATATAGATTTAATTAAGATTTCTCTTTTGTTATTTGATAACAAATATACCATTATAACACTTATCTTTAAAGCATTATTACTTTTCAGCATTTTTAACACCCACCTCAAACTTTTGCACAGTACTGTATGTAAAAACAAATATTTTAAATGTAACTTTTTATTAATTATTAATAAAATGTAGTGTTCTAATTGCCTAAAAGTATCATAGTTAGAGGTGAGTGAAACAGGTCAGCCAGATTCATAAGTCGCCGACTTATGGCAAAGTCGGGTTTCGCCAACCGAAACCCGACCACAGCGTGAAGTTGGCTATGTGGTCGGCAAAACGAGCACCAATGTCGGATTTCTCAAAATGCTTGCACGTGACCTTTTTCAGCCACTGAGCAAGGACGTACACTGTGGGCAACGAGATGACATGTGCAGCATCGAGAGAGAGAGAAAGAGATTTTGCGCACTTTAACCCCTTTACCCTCAAGGGTGTTTTGCACGTTCATGACCGGGCCAATTTTTACAATTCTGACCACTGTCCATTTATGAGGTAATAGCTCTGAAACGCTTCCATTGATCCCGGTGATTCTGACAATGTTTTCTCGTGACATATTGTACTTCATGTTAGTGGTAAAATTTCATTCACATAACTTGTGTTTATTTGTGAAAAAAACGGAACTTTGGTGAAAATTTTGAAAATTTTGCAATTTTCCAACTTTGAATTTTTATGCCCTTAAATCACAGAGATATGGCACACAAAAAACTTTATAAGTAACATTTCTCATATGTTTACATCAGCACAATTTTGGAACCAAAATTTTTTTCTGTTAGGAAGTTATAAGGGTTAAAATTTGACCAGTGATTTCTCATTTTTACAACACCATTTTATTTTTATGGACCACATCACATTTGAAGTCACTTCTATATGATAGAAAATACCCAAAAGTGACACCATTCTAAAAACTGCACCCCTCAAGGTGCTCAAAACCACATTCAAAAAGTTTATTAACCCTTCAGGTGCTTCACAGTAATTTTTTGAATGTTTAAAAAAAAATGAACATTTAACTTTTTTTCACAAAAAAATTAATTCAGGTCCAATTTTTTTTATTTTACCAAGGGTAACAGGAGAAATTGGACTGCAAAAGTTATTGTGCAATTGCTCCTGAGTACGCTGATACCTGATATGTGGGAGGGAACCACTGTTTAGGCGCATGGCAGAGCTCAGAAGGGAAGGAGCGCCGTTTGACTTTTTCTATGCAAAATTGGCTGGAATTCAGATCGGACACCATGTCATGTTTGAAGAGGCCCTGATGTGCCTAAACAGTGGAAACCCCCCACAAGTGACCCCATTTTGGAAACTAGACCACTTAAGGAACTTATCTAGATGTGTGGTGAGCACTTTGAACCCCCAAGGGCTTCACAGAACTTTATAACGCCCGGGCGTGAAAATAAAAAAATCATATTTTTTCCTCAAACATGATCTTTAGTCCCCAATTTTTTTATTTTCCCAAGGGTAACAAGAGAAATTGGACCCCAAAAGTTGTTGTCCAATTTGTCCTGAGTATGCTGATACCCCATATGTGGGAGAAAACTACTGTATGGGCACACATAGGGGATCGGAAGGGAAGTAGTGACGTTTTGGAATGCAGTCTTTGATGGAATGGTCTGCGGGTGTCATGTTGCCTTTGGAGAGCCCCTGATGTATCTAAACAGTGGAAAATCCCAACAAGTGACCCCATTTTGGAAATTAGACCCCCTAAGGAACTTATCTGGATGTGTGGTGAGCACTTTGAACCCCCAAGGGCTTCACAGAACTTTATAACGCCCGGGCGTGAAAATAAAAAAATCATATTTTTTCCTCAAACATGATCTTTAGTCCCCAATTTTTTTATTTTCCCAAGGGTAACAAGAGAAATTGGACCCCAAAAGTTGTTGTCCAATTTGTCCTGAGTATGCTGATACCCCATATGTGGGAGAAAACTACTGTATGGGCACACATAGGGGATCGGAAGGGAAGTAGTGACGTTTTGGAATGCAGTCTTTGATGGAATGGTCTGCGGGTGTCATGTTGCCTTTGGAGAGCCCCTGATGTATCTAAACAGTGGAAAATCCCAACAAGTGACCCCATTTTGGAAACTAGACCCCCTAAGGAACTTATCTGGATGTGTGGTGAGCACTTTGAACCCCCAAGGGCTTCACAGAACTTTATAACGCCCGGGCGTGAAAATAAAAAAATCATATTTTTTCCACAAACATGATCTTTAGTCCCCAATTTTTTTATTTTACCAAGGGTAACAGGAGAAATTGGACCCCAAAAGTTGTCGTCCAATTTGTCCTGAGTATGCTGATACCCCATATGTGGGAGAAAACTACCGTATAGGCACACGTCAGGGCTCGGAAGGAAAGTAATGACGTTTTGGAATGCAGACTTTGATGGAATGGTCTGCCTGTGTCATGTCGCATTTGGAGAGCCCCTGATGTGCCTAAACTGTTGAAACTCCCCACAAGTGACCACATTTTGGAAACTAGACCCCCCACGGAACTTATCTAGATGTGTGGGGAGCACTTTGAACCCACAAGTGCTTCATAGAAGTTTATAACGCCCGGGTGTGAAAATAAAAAAATCATTTTTTTTCCACAAAAATGATGTTTTTGCCTCCAATTTTTTATTTTCCTAAGGTTAACAGGAGAAATTGGACCCCAAAAGTTGTTTTACAATTTTTCCTGAGTAAGCTGATAAGTGGGGGTAAAACACTGTTTGGGCACATAGCAGAGCTTGGAAGGGAAGGAGCACCGTTTGTCTTTTTCAATGCAGAATTGGCTGGAATTGAGCTCAGACGCCATGTTGCGTTTGGAGAGCACCTGATGTGCCTAAACAGTGGAAACCCCCCAATTCTAACTCCAACCCTAACCTCAACACACCCCTAACCCTAATCTCAGCCCTAACCCTAGCTGTAGCCCTAACCCTAGCCCTAACCCTAGCTCTAACCCTAATGGGAAAATGGAAATAAATACATTTTTTTATTTTATTATTTTTCCCTAACTAAGGGGGTGATAAAGGGGGGTTTGATTTACTATTTTTAGCGGATTTTTTTGTTTGGCAGCTGTCACATGCTAAAAGACGCTTTTTATTGTAAAAATAGTTTTTGCATCACCAAATATTGAGAGCTATAATCTTTCCATATTTTGACCCACTGAGTCATGTGAGGTCTTCTATTTTGCGGGACGAGTTGACGTTTTTATTGGTACCATTTTCGGGCACGTGACATTTTTTGATCGCTTTTTATTCCGATTTTTGGGATGCAGAATGAACAAAAACCAGCGTTTTATGAATTTCTTTTGGGGGTGCGTTTACACCGTTCCGCGTGCGGTAAAATTAATAAGGCAGTTTTATTCTTTGGGTCTGTACGATTACAGCGATACCTCATTTATGTCGTTTTTTATGTTTTAGCGCTTTTATGCAATAAAAACAATTTATATAAAAAATAATTATTTTTGCATCGCTCTATTCTGCGAGCTATACCTTTTTTATTTTTTCACTTATGATGCTGTTTGGTGGCTCGTTTTTTTGTGGTATAAGATGACGCTTTCAGCGGTACTATGGATGTTTATATGCGTGTTTTTGATCGCGCGTTATTGCACTTTTTCTTTGGCGGTATGATAATAAAGCATTATTTTTTGCTTTGTTTTTTATTTTTAGTTTTTAAGATGTTCACTAAAGGGGTTAACTAATGGGGCAGTTTTATAGGGCGGGTTGTTACGGACGCGGCGATACTAAATATGTGTACTTTTATTGTTTTGTTTTTTTTTATTTCCAAAAAATTTATTTATTAGGGAATATTTTTTTAATTTATTTAACGATTTTTTTATAAATTATTTATACACTTTTTTTTTTTTTTTTTTAACTTTATTACAATGTCCCAGGGGGACATAACTGTCATGTGACAGATCGCTGATCTGTCACATCACAGATCGCTGTGACAGATCAGCGATCTGTCACAGGCAGTGCTGCAGGCTTCCACATGCCGGCGCTTTGCAGGCAGTGAGGAAGCCGCCTCCCTGCAGGCCCCGGAAGGTCCTTGCCGTCATTTTGGATCTGGGGACCTGCAGCAGTGCTGCACATTGTGTTCTTGTTTGATCGCAGTGTGCCAGAGGTTAACGTGTCGGGGGCGGTCTGTGACCTCCCCTGACACATAGTGCCGGGTGTCAGCTGTGATAATCAGCTGACACCCAGCCGCGATCAGCGGCGCTCACCACGTGAGCGCCGCTGATTGCTATGATGTACTATCCCATCTATGGGCATTGGGGCCCGGGTCCCATGGACGGGATAGTACGTCAGATGTCAGAAAGGGGTTAAAAAAGTGGTACGGCATGTAGGTGTGTTTACTGTCCTCCACTCCCTGCTGACTTTGCTTCCCCATTGACTTGCATTGGGTTTCGTGCGTCAGTCAGACCTTCGACTTTTCCTGATAGTCAACCGATTTCGTTCGACTCTACTTTTGAGAAAGTCGGGTTTCATGAAAAACTAATCATAGTCACTGACAATGGAGCTAGATGCTATGATAGGCACCTCTATAACGAATAAAGAGTGAAGGTCTGCTATTTTGCGCTGTTAGCCCAGCCACCACATATTATTACTATTTTATTGCATTCTTCAGCCAAATAGTAAGAATGGATGGATACATGGCTTTAAGTTACTTATATTAGAATAGAAGCTTGACCAGTAGTGTTGAGCGATACCATCCGATACCCTAAAATATCGGATCGGATGGTATCGGCCCGATACGAAAAAAGTATCGGATATCGCCGATTCTGATATCAGAAGTCCCATTCAAGTCTATGGGACTTCCGGTATCGGAATAAGAAAAACCCTTTTCTGTCCTTGTACAGCCTCTTGGGGGTGTGTACGGACTGCCGGGGGGCTGTGCCGGCCTGCCGGGGGGCTGTGCCGACTGTCCGGGGGTCTGTGCAGGCTGCGGGGGTCTGTGCAGGTATCGTCCGATGGGACTACAAGTCCCATCGGGCGATGCCTGCTAACATGACGGTGATTGACACATTAGCCAATGATGGGACAGTAGTAGTCCCTTCATCCGGCTAATGTGTTGAATGTAAAAAAAAAACATACTACATACATACTACATGCTACATACATGCAACATGCATACTACATACATGCAACATACATACTACATACATACTACATACATGCTACATACATGCTACATACACGCTACATACATGCTACATACATACTACATGCTACATACATACTACATACATGCAACATACATACTACATACATGCTACATACATACTACATACATGCTACATACATGCTACATACATGCAGCATACATACTACATGCATGCAACATACATACTACATGCATGCAACATACATACTACATGCAACATATATACTACATATATACCACATATATACTACATGCATGCAACATACATATATACTACATATATACTACATGCAACATACATACTACATATATACTACATGCATGCAACATACATACTACATATATACCACATATATACTACATGCATACTACATATATACCACATGCATGCAACATACATATATACAACATATATACTACATGCATGCAACATGCATACTACATATATACCACATATATACTACATGCATGCAACATACATATATACTACATGCAACATACATACTACTTATATACTACATGCATGCAACATGCATACTACATGCATGCAACATACATACATACTACATATATACTACATATATACTACATGCATGAAACATGCATACTACATATATACTACATGCATGCAACATACATATATACAACATATATACTACATGCATGCAACATGCATACTACATATATACCACATATATACTACATGCATGCAACATGCATATATATAACATATATACTACATGCATGCAACATGCATACTACATATATACCACATATATACTACATGCATGCAACATACATATATACAACATATATACTACATGCATGCAACATATACACCACATATATACTACATGCATACTACATATATACCACATGCATGCAACATACATATATACAATATATACTACATGCATGCAACATACATATATACAACAGATATACTACATGCATGCAACATGCATACTACATATATACTACATGCATGCAACATGCATACTACATATATACTACATGCATGCAACATGCATACTACATATATACTACATGCATGCAACATACATACTACATGCATTCAACATACATACTACATATATACCACATATATAATACATGCATGCAACATACATATATACTACATATATACCACATGCATGCAACATGCATACTACATATATACAACACATATACTACATGCATGCAACATGCATACTATATATACACCACATATATACTACATGCATGCAACATACATATATGCTACATATATACCACATGCATGCAACATGCATACTACATATATACTACATATATACTACATGCATGCAACATACATACATACTACATATATACCACATGCACGCAACATGCATACTACATATATACTACATGCATGCAACATACATATATACTACATATATGAGACTAGGAACTTTTTTTTACTGTGGCGGAGGAATACAGTGCGGAAGGATACCTACCTCCCTTCATTGGATTCCTGGAGCCCGTAGAGAACGGTAGCATCAGCTGATGCTGCTGTTCTCCACGCAAGATCGTCAAGGGACACTCGTGGACTTCTGCGGATCAGGGGTAAGTATATTGGTGGTTTGTTATTTTAATATTTATGCCATAGATGACAATGGCTTCAGGGAACAAAGTGACAAGTGATGGTGAGCATGTACTCTATGTTATATGTACTGTATGTCTATATGTATGTATTGTATGAATGTATTGTATGTAGTATATATGTATGTTGCATGCATGTAGTATATATGTAGTATGCATGTGGCATGCATGTGGTATATATGTAGTATGTATGTTGCATGCATGTAGTATATATGTAGTATGCATGCTGCATGCATGTGGTATATATGTAGTATGTATGTTGCATGTAGTATATATGTAGTATATATGTATGTTGCATGCATGTAGTATATATGTGGTATATATGTAGTATGCATGTTGCATGTAGTATATATGTAGTATATATGTATGTTGCATGCATGTGGTATATATGCAGTATGCATGTAGTATATATGTGGTATATATGTAGTATGCATGTAGTATATATGTATGTTGCATGCATGTAGTATATATATTGTATATATGTATGTTGCATGCATGTGGTATATATGTAGTATGCATGTAGTATATATGTGGTATATATGTAGTATGCATGTTGCATGCATGTGGTATATATGTAGTATGTATTTTGCATGCATGTAGTATATATGTAGTATGCATGTAGTATATATGTAGTATATATGTATGTTGCATGCATGTAGTATATATGTAGTATGCATGTTGCATGTATGTAGCATGCATGTAGTATGTATGTTGCATGCATGTAGTATGTATGTTGCATGTATGTAGTATATATGTAGTATGTATGTTGAATGCATGTAGTATATATGAATGTTGCATGCATGTAGTATATGTGTAGTATGTATGTTGCATATAGTATATATGTTGTATATATGTATGTTGCATGCATGTAGTATATATGTTGTATATATGTATGTTGCATGCATTTGGTATATATGTAGTATGCATGTAGTATATATGTGGTATATATGTAGTATGCATGTTGCATGCATGTGGTATATATGTAGTATGTAAGTTGCATGCATGTAGTATATATGTAGTATGCATGTTGCATGTAGTATATATGTAGTATATATGTATGTTGCATGCATGTAGTATTTATGTGGTATATATGTAGTATGCATGTTGCATGCATGTGGTATATATGTAGTATGCATGTTGCATGTATGTAGCATGTATGTAGTAAGTATGTAGCATGTATGTAGTATGTATGTTGCATGTATGTAGTATATATGTAGTATGTATGTTGCATGTAGTATATATGTATGTTGCATGCATGTAGTATATGTGTAGTATGTATGTTGCATGTAGTATATATGTATGTTGCATGCATGTAGTATATATGTTGTATATATGTATGTTGCATGCATGTGGTATATATGTAGCATGCATGTACTATATATGTGGTATATATGTAGTATGCATGTTGCATGCATGTGGTATATATGTAGTATGTATGTTGCATGCATGTAGTATACATGTAGTATGCATGTTGCATGTAGTATATATGTAGTATATATGTATGTTGCATGCATGTAGTATATATGTGGTATATATGTAGTATGCATGTTGCATGTATGCAGTATGTATGTAGCATGTATGTAGTATGTATGTTGCATGTATGTGGCATGTATGTAGTATGTATGTGGCATGTATGTAGTATGTATGTAGCATGTAGCATGTATGTAGTATGTATGTAGCATGTAGTATGTATGTAGTATGTTTTTTTTTTTTACATTCAACACATTAGCCGGATGATGGGACTACTACTGTCCCATCATTGGCTAATGTGTCAATCACTGTCATTGTAGCAGGCATCGCCCGATGGGACTTGTAGTCCCATCGGACGATGCCTGCACACCCCCGCAGCCTGCACAGACCCCCGGACAGTCGGCACAGACCCCCGGACAGTCGGCACAGACCCCTGAGCAGTCGGCACAGACCCCCGGGCAGTCGGCACAGACCCCCGGCAGGCCGGTACAGACCCCCGGGCAGGCCGGTACAGACCCCCGGGCAGTCGGCACAGACCTACCGGAAGGCCCGAACTGACGGCGCATCATGATGCGCACAGACCGCGCATCATGATGGCGTCATTTCGGCAGCCAATCAGAGCCACAACAGTGGCTCATTGCATTATGGGAACTTCCGATTCCGATATCCGATATTGAAAAAATATCGGTACTCGGTATCGGAATTCCGATACAGCGAATATCGGCCGATACCCGTTATTTGCAGTATCGGAATGCTCAACACTATTGACCAGTGATTTCTAGTATATATTTGTATGTTGAATATGTGGCGCCCCCAGGAGTGTGGCCGCCACAGTGGCTTTGCCTTCCTCCAGGGAGGGTAATCCCACGGTGAAGGGTCTCTCTCGCAGTTAACCTATACATGCAACACAGTTCCACTCCAGGCCAGCAGGGGGAACTCTGAACCGGAATAGAAGGGAAGAGTGCTCTCTGAGGGCCAAGAGGAAGGAGTGGTCAGTTAGTGTGAGGAGGGCCACGTGTGTAGACGTGTGGAGAGGAGCTGGAGGTTGAGCTGAGGAAAAGAGCTCCCTCCCAGTGAGATCGCATGAACTGGAGCCTGGTCTCCACGGTTGTACGGATACTAATGGTCCTGCAACAGACAACAAAGGAGTAGGAGGCTGTAAATGCACTACTCCCATCTAAGACTCGGAGGCACAACAGCGCGGAGTGAGCCAAGAGAGGAATAGCGACTACAGCTGTCTGCCATACGAGGAGTGCTAGTAGAAGAGAATTAGGAGGAACTTCAGTGTAACTCAGGACTAGGAGTACTTCACTCAAATAAAGGAAAGGAGACTGCACAGCCCATCTGCTGAGAGAGAATTCCTGAGCTGCTTCCAGGCTAGCCTGCTCCGGTACCATCTGTAATCAGGACCCTGGACTGCATTTATCAAGTAAAAGTACAGAAATTGCATCCCGCTGTGTCTTTGTCTGCTTACTACCCTTCCGGCACTGCTACATCCCCATGCCAACCACACCTACACTGCCCTGGGACTACAGCTTCATCTGTGGGGAGCTTTTACATCTTCGCTGCACCATACCATCAGTCTCAGTGGATCTGCATGCAGCGTCGGCTTCACATCTCACTTGCCGATCACCACAGGTGGCGTCACGAACTATTCCATTAACTACATTCCAACAATCAATCTCCCCTAATACTTGGGCGCTGAGGGCCACGGACCGGGTCACTGCTGCTGTGACACATCCCGCCGACA
Organism: Dendrobates tinctorius; assembly: GCF_039654945.1. Taxonomy (NCBI): domain Eukaryota; kingdom Metazoa; phylum Chordata; class Amphibia; order Anura; family Dendrobatidae; genus Dendrobates; species Dendrobates tinctorius. The sequence goes on along the minus strand of NW_027361675.1, from coordinate 24,644,266 downwards.
CCGGCCCGGTACCGAGTACCCCACAGCCCTGGGAGGGCGACCCAAATACACAGTAGATTATACAAGCACTGTACGCATGATAAGATTCCAGTCGGCATATCCTCTACTAATGTATGTACAGACGGCAATAAGTGCTCTATTTGTCTCCTGTTGAAAACAGCTTTCTTTAACTCCTTGTCAAGATAACTTCATGATACTTGTTTTGCTTAAATGATCTTGCTTCTTCTAGTGGCCAACATAACATTACTGCTACTATTACATATTGATATTTTATAGATAGTGCACTTACCTCTCAATAAAGTACCCAATTATAGGGCAGCCTCTGTCATCACTTGGAGGAGTCCAGGATAAGAGTAGACAGTCTTTCTGGATGTCATTGCACTTTACACTGAGAGGGGATCCTGAAATCCCTGCCTTATTTGGTTCAGAATCTTGGCAAGAATAATTGAAAAAATGTAATGCATTTCAATATTATGTAACAGATAAATAATCTTTTTGTACATACAGTGGTGTGAAAAAGTGTTTTCCCCCTTCCTGATTTCCTATTCTTTTACATGTTTGTGAGACTTAAATGTTAGAGATCACCAAACAAATTTAGTTATTAGACAAAGATAACACAAGTAAGCAAAAAATGCAGTTTTTAAATGAAGGTCTGAGTTTGAATTACATAACCACAAACAGGCCTGATTACTACCGCACCTATTCTCAATCAAGAAATAGGACTTGCCTGACAAAGTGTGTTATTGGCCCAATACACTGCTCCATATGTAATTGGCCCCATAAGATACTCAAAACATTAAAAACATGAAACACTCTCCTCTCCTTCAGGCCATTGCTCTGCTCCGGACTCCTCAGCTTCAGCATCTTTCAGCTCTCTGCACTGTGTTTGCTGAGGTAGAGGGCACACACTAGTCTCATCACTGTTCCCTGAATGTCACAGTCAGGAGACATGGAAGACGCTGCAGTGGTGGAACTGGGAAAGGTAAGTATCGCAAATCCTGGGGTCCTGAGCAGTCAGGGGGCCCATTAGCAGATGCTGGCACTGGCACCGGGGGTGATGGTGTCGCTGACGACGAATGGGCTCTCTTGCCTGATCAGTGTCCCAACACCAGCCCGGATGCTGACGCCAGCCCTGCTTTGGAGTGGCTTAGTCAAAGTCCTGCCTTAATCCGATTGATATGCTGTGGCATGACCTTAAAAAGGCGGTTCATGCTAGGAAACCCTCCAATGTGGCTGAGCTACAACAATTCTGCAATGATGAGTGGGCCAAAATTCCTCCAGGGCATTATAAAAGACTCATTGCCAGTTATCGCAAACACTTGATTGCAGTTGATGCTGCTAAGCGTGGCCCAACCAGTTATTAGGTTTAGGTGGCAATCACTTTTTCACACAGGGCCCTGTAGGTTTGGATTTCTTTTTCTCTTAATAATAAGGACCTTCTTTTAAAAATGGCATTTCGTGTTATCTTTGTCTAATATTTAAATTTGTTTGGTGATCTGAAACATTTAAGTGTGACAAACATGCAAAAGAATACACCACTGTGTATTTAAATATGGCAATCTGATTCGTCATGCCACTTTTGATATTACGTCACCGCTGCAGCCTGTCAACAAAGACCGGAGGTAGAGGTGCAGAACTGGCACTGGAACAGGGAAGGGTATGTAAAATCCTGCATGTTAGTGTAACCTATTAGGTGAATTTCAAGCAAAAAAAAAAAAAAACATCCTTCCCGGAATTTATTTAAAGACTAACTAAACTTTTTTCATGTTTTCTCTTATTTAGCAGGCACTTTAATTGCCTTCAGATGAGTGGTGTCTGGTCAAGAGATGTTCACTATCCACTCTATTGACTCACCAGAGGTGTGCAACTTAGGAGACAGGAGTGCCTGGAGAGCTAGCAGCCAGATATTTCCCTTGGTAGTGTGTAGTATTGCATGGCAGCTATCCATATAATACAAGGATTCATGAGTCTGCCCAAACGGCGGCTGCTTCCACACATCTGTTCTAGCTCACAAAGCGGAGATATTCCCTTCATTTGCTATAAATCAGCTATTTGTTCTAACAACAGATATTAGAGCAAGATTATACTATAGCTAGGTTTTTGTATTCTGTGACAGACTCTGTTAAGTAATAGTAATTGCAGTTTGTTCATAGATAGCACAAAGTCTATTCTATGTGCTCTCATATTTGTATTGTGTCTTATCTTTTGCAGAATATAATGAAATTTCAGGTTGGGTTCAGAGAACTCTTGGTGAAAAGGTAAAAGGGTAACACAATTTACTGATCAGCCTAGATAACTTGTGCAGTAGGGACAATTTGGAAATAATCCTTTTTGCGTTCAAAATCTGTTGCTGCAGTTCAAAATGAATATTTTCCATGTTCCGATAATATAATATATTCCATATTATACAAGTATAATATAGAAAAAGTTCCATATATCCAGGAAACAACTTATGCAAGTCCTCTGGCATGGATACCATTGGGTAAGGGACCTCCCTTTTATTTGGGCAGACCATTAGAAAATTGTAAGTGTATGCACATAGTATTTGCAGCAAATTTTTCTGCCGTAAAAACCAGAGTGTTGGCAGGAAAAACTCTACTTAAATTGCGCATGTTTCTGATATGATTTGCATGCATTTTTTCCACCATTGATTTAAATGAGTGAAAAACTGCAAAAACACTGAAAGATTTGACATGCTGCAGATTTGACAAAATGCTTTGATGGTTCAAATCTACAGGAAAAAATAAGCAACATAAGAAAAATGCCCCAATCACGTACCATAAAAGTCATTTTGTACAAAACAAATAAATTCTCAAGACCCCAAGAGATATAGGGTAGAAAAAGACTCCCAATAAATCATTTGAAAGCAGGAGGAGAAGATGAGTCAAATCTACTAAAATGTAATGCTCTTTATTTAATACTGGACACAAAATAGAAACAGACAAATATGAAATATTAATATCAAGTGATTATTTGATGTGGGAAAAAGCAGCAACAACTGCCCAGAGGGCAGGGGGCGTGAAGAAGCAAGTTCGCTTGTGAAACGTGCGTTGGGGACGGCTGACCGGCGTATTTTTGACCCCACATCTATCACCATGGGTAATTATTGAGATCTGTATGCAATTTGTGCAAGTGTTACTGTTTGGATCTTGGGCAGTACGGGCTCTTTTAATTGTATTTTGATCCAGTTTATGCACTTTGGGGTTTGCTTGACGGCATTTGACTTTATGGTACGGCCGAGCATGCACCCATACATATATTTAATTATTTATGGATCATTATAAGAGTATTCCCCTTTTATGTCTCAGTTTTGGAATTTTGACTGGATTCTTGTGAATAGGGTCATTGCTGTGGCGAGCAACTATGTGCTTGTTATATATATTTTTTCTGACCCAACTCTGTCACCTCTTTCCTTTTATCCAAGATTAAAATGCCTCACGCCTCTTTGCTTTACTACTTGGGCTTAGTCCTAATTTCTGACATGTGAGTGTTCTGATTACATTACACCATCCAGTCTTTTTCTCTGGGCAGTTGTCGTTGCTTTTTCCCACATCAAATAATCACTTGATATTAATATTTGTCTGTTTCTATTTTGTGTCCAATATTAAATAAAGAGCATTACATTTTAGTAGATTTGACTCATCTTCTCCTCCTGCTTTCAAAAATTAAGCAACATGTAGAGATTTCAGTGATCTCATTCACTTTTATGGCACTGTAAAGCGCTGCATTTTTTTTCAATAATGCAAACAGGTTCTTTTCTACGCCACTGTTTTATAGACTACACAGGTTAGGCTAGTTTCACCCTAGCGGTTCCTAGAGGAATGCGCACGGCTGCCGTGAAGCTCCGCCCACGGCCACACCTCCTCCCGTCAGCTCCGCCTATGGGCGCATGACGCTGCATGCAACCTGCATACCCTATCTTTAGCATTGGGTATGCAGGCCGTGCGCAGGTATGTGTTTGCTGATGTATGCATCCTTTTGACGGTGCGCCGACCTGCGCCAAACGCACCGTGTTGCATTTTGGTGCCATCGGCGCACTGTCAAAAGGACGCATGCACCGGCAAATGCATACCTGCGCATGGCCTGTTTTCCCAATGCTAAAGATAGGGTACGCAGGCCGCATGCAGCGTCATGCACCCATAGGCGGAGCTGACCGGAGGAGGTGCGGCCATGGGGGGAGCTTCACAGCGGCCATGCACATCCCTCCGCAGGTCCATGAAACGCTAGTGTGAAACTAGCCTTACTGTTAAATGGTTCAGCCAGGACTTTTTTAAATATTTTTTTTTTACTATGGGCCTAAGAAATAAGAAGCAGGTAGTTACTAGCTACCTGCTTGTTCTGCCCTCCGTTGATCTCTGCTGGCTTAGAGTGGTCATAGGTAGATCCTGCCAGCAATTCTGCCTAACTTAATGAAGCTGGCTGACAAACACCATGTCGCTGGCGGTCATGGAAGGGGAAGAACTGCTATGTTGACATAAAGTAGCAGAATTGCTGGCAGGAGAGGTCCATGACCATGAAGTGATGTGGACTGTCTTATCCTATTCTTGCCCCTGAAGACAACAAACACGCCTTATTAATACTGTTGTGCGGTTTTATATGTAAAAGTAATGTGTGTCTTATGTAATGTATTATGGTGATGGACAGTACATAAAGTGTTAATGCATAATGTGAGTATAGCATAGGATAAGCTTAGGATAGCATAAGATGTAGAATAGGGAGAATAGGTTTAGCATATAAGATAGGAAATGGTTAGTGATAAAACTAGCCCAGTGGGTATGCACTAGTGAAGGGCACTTCCTGATTAGAGGGAGTTCAGCGTCAGTTAGTGAAGTGCACAGTGAAGGTCAAGTTCAGTTGGGATGGGTTGCTAGTGGCAGCTTGGGCCAACCGCCTAGTGGCGACAGCAGCTGTAAGTACACCTTAACCCCCTACCAAGGTCTCGGTCCAGAAAGCAGCCCCAACTGCCCTGCCATGGATATCCTAGGAGCAAACCCCAGCTCCAGACCTCTTGAAGGCCTGATGGATGTCATGGGTGATCCAAGCGGGGTAGAGGTTTATGGGCTCAATTCCAGCTCCCCAGAGATGGCAAGGTTGGACACCGGTTGACACAAGTGGTCATGCAGCATTACAACTCCATGAAGGGCTACAGATTTATCCAGGAGGATGTCACAGGAAATAAAGTATACGTAAACACCGGGTCCTTGCCGAATGGTCTCTACATGCTGAGGCCAGGAAACCACTTCAGTTATATCAGGGAAGACGGTCCACAAGGGTGGTATACAGTCGCGGTGACCATAATCCCTCCAGAGGAAGGAGATCCCCAGGGAATATGGCAGTAAAATTTGAGCCCCCAGCTGTCCACTCAGCTGCGACCGGTAGAGCCTGCAATCATGGCTCCACAGCCTCTTAGTCCTGCACTTTCCGGCACCACTGAGCAGACCCGAAAGAACAGTGGGGAATTGGGGTCCAGCAGTGTGTCCTTCACCATGTGTACCAGAATTTCGGCCCTGACTGAGAAGGTCAGTGCTGGACAATGGAAGCCCTGGTGTAAGGCAGCCGCAGCATCCTAAATAGTGGCCGTGAAGAAAAGGTGGCCCTGCATGGTTCAATTGTGCTTGTTGCAGTAAAAATGAACCACGAAAGAAACTGTTCCGTGTTCCAGAGGGCAGGTGGCCCAGAACTTACCGGGAACTCCTGGTTGTTGTCCAGGATGGCCAAAAATTTGTGTGTTTTTCCCCCCTCCCAGTTGTTTTTATGCACATTATGTGCACACTCCTACTGGATTAAGGGACTGTGAACCACTAAGGGTCTCAAACCCTTTCTGCCTTATGGACTGTGTAACCTGATAGGACTGTTGTTCACAGAAGGGGGTAGGGAAGGAAACAGATAATGACCCTAAAATTCAAGCTGTGTCAGGACTGCATAGACTGTGCTCCAGAACTGCTGGAGTTGATGATGTGCTGGCCAACAGATTAAAATGAACTTAGACACGCGGTGTCAGGGTCTCCAAGCTGGTGAGACCCATGAAGAAACTGGACTATGCCCATGGACTGTTGGGTAACTGTTAATGTGTGGGCCTAAGGGCCATTGTTTTTTGGAACATGGACTCGGATAGATATTGGTCTGTGGTTCTGACTAAGAGAACCGCCTACTTAACGTTTTGTGCAGGAGAAGGACATGGTATGCATCCAAGGACTGTTGGCCGGTGGTTATGTTGGCCTATGGCCTCAGAAACTTGTGCTCATTAATTTTGGGGTCAATGCACTCACGGTCAATAGACACCCTATGCTCAAGAAGAGAGGGTGACTAATGGTTTTAGATGTTTTATGTCATTGTTATATGCTGTGTTTTGTCTTTGAGGATGACCATATTTAAAGAGTGGAGGAATGTAGGGATGTGAACTGTCTTACCCTATTCCTGCCCCTGAAGACAACAAATGTGCCATGTGAATACTGTCTTGTGTTTTTATATGTAAAGGTAATGTGTGACTTATGTAATATACTTTGGTGGTGTATAGTATGCAAAGTGTTAATGCATAAAGTGAGTATAGCATAGGATGACCTTAGGATGGCATAAGATATAGAATAAGGAAAATAGGTTTAACATGTAAGATAAGAAATAGTTAATGATAGAAGTAGCCCAGTGGGTTGACACTAGTGTTAATAAAAGGTGGGCACTTCCTTGTTAGTGGGAGTTCAATGTCAGTTAATGAAATGCATAGTGAAGTTCAAGTTCAAGTGCGGTGGGTTGCTAGGGGCAGCATGGGTCAACTGTTCGAGCCCCAATAGAGTGGGAGGCCCAAATGAGTTCCCTGATAGACATTTCTGCAGCATCCGGAGCCTAGGGCTAGGGCCAGGCATCAAGGAACAGGCCAGGTCTTCTAACATCACAAGGTCGGTGGATGTGGAATTACATGGGGGGCAAGTGGCAGCTCCCGATTGCCCTGCCAAAGTGGACAATAAATCCCTGAGGCTGATGGAGTCAGTGGGCAAGGGGGTAGTCCAGGATGAACTGGTGGCAGGACTGAGGAGGAGTTGCATTAAGGAGGAAGGACGAGCGAATTGCTGTGCCCTATCCCACCTGTACCCACCTGATGAACTTGGACTTGGTATAGCAAGTGTTTGACTGTTAGAAAAAACTTGGTGTCCCATGCATTGTGTGCAGCGGCTCCTGACGATGGATGCCTGAAGGCAGTGGAGGCCTACGGTCTGTAAATGTGTGTCATGTACCTCAAACTCTACAGCACACTGGAACCGGGACACCCCTTGTCTGTAAAGTGCCAGAACAAAACCAGACACCACTGTCGGCCACTTTACAACCACTCTGAACCCGTGCCGATCAGAAAAGGCAAGTAGTTAGCAGCTACTTGCCTGTTAGTTGTTAAGTCCATAGTAAAAAAATAAAAATATAATACTCCTGAAAATTCTCATTAACTAAATGTCTTTTAAGAGTGTACAGCACACTTGACTTCACTAAATTTTAATCCCGTAATATTCTATTGATCATGTTTACCATGAGAAAATTAAATATATAAATGGTAGCAAACAGTACTTAACCCCTGTAGACTCAAAAAATCCACCCCATTTTGTCTGCTTATATACATTACACTATATCGGTTCAAACAACAGGACGTATGCCACAGAATTCTCTGTGGATTTTTTTTTCTCTTCTATGACTCTGGCCAATCAAAACACAAGTGTCATAGAGGGTAAAAGGCAAAATTCCCATAGAGAATGTCACAACTACAGTCCAGTTCAGCATGTTCTTTTGAAATGAGATTTGCCTCACAGGAACACTCTAAGAACTCTGCCATCCCTTCATCCTTCTTACTATTAAAGAGCCAGAATGGACGAGAGCAGCAGTGCTGGAACCTAGAATCGACTTAGTTGCCGGAAATTATGCTCTTCTGTGCTCTGGCTCTTCAATATCAGGAGATATATAATATGGTAAAGACCATAAAAATTTTCACAAAATAAAAAAGACCCATAACTCTTCAACTATATGGTGGATATACTGTATAAAAACAAAAACCAGAATACTCAAGGGGGTATTGCAAATAAAATAAGAGCAACTTTTGATCTGCTGACAATTCCTCTTTAAAAATGTTTTTACAGTATGTTAATAGCATTTTTTAATACTATAGGGCACAATATTAAGTATTTAACAGGTTCTTTTTGTCACAGGAAAGAAGACACAGATATTGCTAAGCACTTTAATAAAAAAGGGAGCAAATAAAGAGAAAATGTACAATTTTTTTTTTTGTCCCCCCCCCCCCCCCACATTTTCTTTTGAGACGTTACCTTCTGGATTTTTCACAACCTTCTCATTTTTTGAGAAGACACAAGGGTCATGTATGTCAATTTCTAATGTGTCTTCAATGTAAGGTAGAAAATTGATATTACTGATTCATGGTTGTATGAAGCACAACAGGCAGCTATGCAATGATTCATTAAGAATGGTATTGCTTACGTTCTGTAGGTCTTGATGAAGGGGTGTGCTGAATTCAGAGTCACCTGATTCATAAAGAGCTGTACATCTGAAAGCAGGTTGTGTGATGCAGTGACAGACAGAAAGCAGAGCAAGGGTTAACATATTTAACAGTTTTAATTTAACAGGGGGTTAACGCCTCGCAGGGAGATGAAGGGTTAAACGGGGGAATAGCAGTCCAATTGCAAAGGATATGCATCGTTAATAAACAAAGTGACAGCAGTTCTTTTGTGCACTTATCATGTCAGGCGTTCCTCAGACTGCAGGTACTACTTGGGGATTGGTAGCGCCAACAACAGCTGGCGTGGTGTTTGTCCAAGAAGATTCTGCTGGTAACAGCGGTCCATCTTCTAGCGGCAGCGGTCGTCTCCGGCACCTTCCGCTGAGCCCCTAGTCCATGAACATATGCGGCCAGAGCAAACAAGGCCACAGCATGATCTGGGTCCACCGTGGGTGGGCAGTTATCTGCTGGTAAGGTGGGCCGCAAACGTCTGTCCAGTACCCGGTTCTCTCTATGTGAAACGTGCGCTGTACTCACGGTCACGAAGCACACGGCATCTCGCTCTCTGCCAGTTACCAGGCACACTGCATTTCTTTATCTGCAATCCCCGCTGGTGACGGCGGGAGTACACGGATGTGGACTGGCGCAGACCCAGAGCTCAAGGGACGGAGCACTTCTCTGTGCTGCGCGCTGCCTGTTTCCACCAAGACCGGCTACTTCCGCACGTGATGTGACCGCTGCAGCTTAGCCACACTCCCTGTTTCTGAGTGCAAAGGTCTGTCCGGTCTCTTACTCTTTCCCCCGGACAACAGAAGAGACAGCCCCGTCAGTTCTGGACTCGGCATAGGAAAGGTACTCCTAGGCCCGGTATTCCTCCTTTACACATCTCCTAATGAATCAGGTGCATCTGAAAAGTGGTGTGCGCTTTCATGCTCCTCAACACAAATCTTACTCCAGTCGCTTACTGGAATAAGATTGGTGGCATAAGGTACACCACAGGTCTTGATGAATTACATGCGTCTCTACACCCCGTTCCACCCCAGCTCCGTTTTTTGCGGAGCTGGACAAAACTGACTTGAAAGTGCTAAAAGATTTAAAAATTTTGTGCAACCTCATAGTATTTTATGGCAGATTTCTGGTGTAAGCACTTTGATGAATCTATCATCTGGTGCACTTATACCTAATTTTTTTACAGTTTAATATTCTATACCTAGTAGATAATTTAATACAGGATATAGTGCAACATAAATGTAATACAAATATTGGAGAACTTACCTCTAACAAACAAATAAGCGGTTTGTTCCTGATGTCCTGAAGAAGCAGGCAAACAAACTGTGTAGAAACCTTCATCCTCTTTGAAAGCAGGGGACCCCCTTAAAGACACATCTAGGCCTTCACAGCTTATCTTCCTGTCTGCTGTCTCCTTTACTAAAGTTCCTGTTGAATAAAAACCAAAGAGATATATATACTGTATGTGTGTTTTTCCAGAAAGCTATAATTTTTCTAAGCATCCCTTTTATGAGTTTGTATGTACACTTTCTGCGCATGCGAATGTACTTAATCTCCACATATGAACATGTTTGTTTTCACATATGTAATTTTTAATTTTTTTTTGCTGTTTTAACATATACATACCATCTCTAAACCACTGCACATTTGGTTTGTGTCTTTCAAGACTGGAAGATACAGAACAAGACAGGACAAACGATTCCTTCTCTCTTGTAAGCACTGGTCTCAAGTCACTAGTGAATTCTCCTTCATAGGCTGGCAGCAAAGCTACAAGGTACAACCAGACCATAAATAGGTAATAATATAAAGATAATTTAAAGTCACAATATAAAGTTAGAATATTATTTTACTTACAGAACTACAGTATTAGACACACCTGTTCATGTGATGGTTTTCTTTGTTCAAATGTGCACATTGTAGATTCGTACTGAAGGCAACAAGACCATGAAGGAACACAATATTGAAGCAAGGAATAAAGAAACACTTGTGAAACAAGCCAGAATATTTGCTAAACTTGAAGGAGTTCCCAGAGATGTTGACCACTTGTTGGCTGTTTTGACTTAACTATGCAGTCCAACTCATGCCAAACCACCTCAATTGGTTTGAGACTGGGTGATTGTGGAGTCCATGTCATCTGTAATTCTGCGTCTTCCTTACCTGGTGCAGTCCTCACAAAAGCCGTTTTCATCACAGTGATTGATGATGGTTTTCATCATGACGACACTTGAGGTTACCTTCCAGGTTCTAACAAATTTCCACGCTGACAGACCTTCATGTCTTAAAATAATGATGGACTGTCATTTTTACTTTTTTAGTTGAGTAGTTCTTGCCATATTCTGGCTTAGGACAGTTGTGGAATAGTGCTCTGCACTGTATGTAACTGAATATCAACACTGTTCTACAAAACTTTCTTTTACAGGTCATTCCAGGTAGGTAGTTCTAAAAATAAACTACTGACAAAGCATAACTTTTCATTTGAAGCCATTTCAGGTGGCTACTTAATGAAGCTCCTCGAGAGGATGCCAAAGACTGTGTAAAGTTGTCATCAGAGTGAAAGGAGTAAAAGGGGGTTACGTTAAGGAATCTAAGGTTTAACATGAACACATCACGCAAGATATATCACTTGAAGCAAGCTATGACTTGCCTACTTTGGACACATGATCTGCAGAGATGAATCACTGGTGAAGCTCATCATGGTCAGAAGAATAGGAGGAACAAGGCAAAGAAAAAGACCAATAACCTGATGGCTTGATACTATCAAGATAATGGCAGAGAAGACGCTGGTGGACCTATCTAGGCTTGCACAAGATCAATCTTCCTACAGAGCGTTCATCCATCGATTCGCCATGGCTCAAGATTGAGCTGAAGGCTGGTAAATAATCAATAACATTTAACACATATTCTATTTATTTTTGTACTCCTTGTTTCAGTATGTGATTCATCGTGTTTCACTGCCTTCAGTCTAAATCTATAATGTGCGCATTCCAATAACAAGCGTGTTCAATCATTTAACGGTATGTATAGTATAATATTACAATATTAAAGTGTTTTTCATCTAAGAAACTAATGATATACAACTGGGGTATCTCAACATTCTAACTCTTATTGTGTAGTTCCCCAGTTATTCAACTTAGAAATTTATTAATTATTTAAAAACTGGGTGTTACTATTCCTCATGTCAAATGGGTGTGTCCCAACACGGTCAGCACTGGTTGACTGTGTGAGGTGAGACTAAGTATGGTAACACCATCAATCATTTCTTGGAGGAGTAATAGAGGAATGGCATAATAGAGATTTACAAGTTTTGATATTTTAATGGTGAACACAATTATGCCCTAAGGCTATGTGCACTCGTTGCGGATTTTGATGTGGATCTGCAGCATTTCTGGTTCTGGACTCGCGGATTTGCATCAAATCCGCATTGTAGTGCACAATCAATGTAAGTCAATGGGAAATTCAGAATTGGTATGCACATACTGCATAAAAATACGTGCGGATTTCCAGCATTTTATTTTCCGCAGAGCGTCAATTCTTTTTGCGGATCTGCAGCGTTTCTGCACCCATTGACTTCCATTGAGTCAGTAAAAAAAATTTGCAATTTTTCTGCGGAGTTGCGAGCGAAAAACGCTGCAGATCGGGAGGAGGAAGAGCCCCTGATGTACCTAAACAGTGGAAACCCCCCACAAATGACACCATTTTGGAAACTAGACCCCCCAAGGAACTTATCTAGATGTGTGGTGAGAACTTTGAACCCCCAAGGGCTTCATAGAAGTTTATAACATACAGCCGTACAATTAAAAAATCATATTTTTTCCAAAAAAATGATCTTTTCACCCTCAATTCTTATTTTTCCACATGTGGGGGTAAACCACTATTTGGGCGCATGGCAGAGCTCGGAAGGGAAGCAGCGCCATTTGACGTTTTTGGCTGGAATTGAGATCTGACACCATGTCGCGTTTGGAAAGCCCCTGATGTACCAAAACAGTAGAAAAGTAGAAACCCCCCACAAATGACACCATTTTGAAAACTAGACCCCCCAAGGAACTTATCTAGATGTGTGGTGAGCAATTTGAACCCCCAAGGGCTTCACAGAAGTTTATAATGCCCGGGCATGAAAATAAAAAAATCGTATTTTTTCCACAAACATGATCAATTAGTCCCCAATTTTTTTTATTTTCCCGAGGGTAACAGGAGAAATTGAATCCCAAAAGTTGTTGTCCAATTTGTTCTGAGTACGCTGACACCCCATATGTGGGAGAAAACGATTGTATGTGCACACGTCGGTGCTTGGAATGGAAGTAGTGACGTTTTGGAATGCAGACTTTGATGGAATAGTCTGCGGGTATCATGTTGCCTTTGGAGAGCCCCTAATGTACCTAAACAGTGGAAACCCCCAACAAACGACCCCATTTTGGAAACTAGACCCCCTAAGGAACTTATCTAGATGTGTGGTGAGCACTTTGAAACCCCAAGGGCTTCACAGAAGTTTATAATGCCCGGGCATGAAAATAAAAAAATCGTATTTTTTCCACAAACATGATCAATTAGTCCCCAATTTTTTTTATTTTCCCAAGGGTAACAGGAGAAATTGAACCCCAAAAGTTGTTGTCCAATTTGTTCTGAGTACGCTGACACCCCATATGTGGGAGAAAACTATTGTATGTGCACACGTCGGGGCTCGGAAGGGAAGTAGTGACGTTTTGGAATGCAGACTTTGATGGAATGGTCTGCGGGTGTCATGTGCGTGTGGAGAGCCCCTGATGTACCTAAACTATTGAAAATCCCCACAAGTGACCCCATTTTGGACACTAGACCCCCCACAGAACTTATCTAGATGTGTGGTGAGCACTTTGAACCCCCAAGTGCTTCACAGAAGTTTTTAATGCCTGGGGGTGAAAATAAAAAAATCATTTTTTCCACAAAAATGATGTTTTTGCCCCCAATTTTTTATTTTCCTAACGGTAACAGGAGAAATTGGACCCCAAAAGTTGTTTTGCAATTTGTCCTGAGTAGGCTGATACCTCATATGTGGGGGTAAAACACTGTGTGGGCGCATGGCAGAGCTTGGAAGGGAAGGAGCACCATTTGACTTTTTCAAATCAGAATTGGCTGGAATTGAGATCAGAAGCCATGTTGCATTTGGAGAGCCCCTGATGTGCCCAACCAGTGGAAACCCCCAATTCTAACTCCAACCCTAACGCCAACACACCCCTAACCGTAATCTCAGCCCTAACCCTAACCCTAGCCCTGGTCCTAACCCTAGCCCTAGCCCTAACCCTAAAGGGAAAATGGAAATAAATACATTTTCTTTTAATTTTATTATTTTTCCCTTACTAAGGGGGTGATAACGTGGGGGTTTGATTTACTATTTATGGCGGGTTTTATATTTGGCAGCTGTCATATGCTAAAAGACGCTTTTTATTGTAAAAATAGTTTTTGCATCACCACATATTGAGAGCTATAATTTTTCCGTATTTTTACCAACTGAGTCATATGAGGTCTTATTTTTTGCAGGACGAGTTGATGTTTTTATTGGTACCATTTTTGGGCATGTGACATTTTTGATCGCTTTTTATTCCGATTTTTGGGACGCAGAATGAATTTCTTTTGGGGGGGTGCGTTTACATCGTTCCGCGTGCGGTAAAATTGATAAAGCGGTTTTATTCTTTGGGTCAGTACGGTTACAGCAATACCTCATTTAGGTCATTTTTTTATGTTTTGTCGGTTTTATGCAATGAAAACTATTTTATATAAAAAATAATTATTTTTGCATCGCTTTATTCTGCGAGCTATAACTTTTTTATTTTTTCGCTGATGATGCTGTGTGGTGGCTTGTTTTTTGCGGGACAAGATGACGTTTTCAGCGGTACCATGGATATTTATATGAGTCTTTTTGATCGTGCGTTATTACACTTTTTGTTTGGCGGTATGATAATAAATCATTATTTTTTGCTTCTTATTTTTTAAGGGGTTCTCTAAAGGGGTTAACTAATGGGACAGTTTTATAGGGAAGGTCGTTACGGATGCGGCAATACCTAATATGTGTACTTTTATTGTTTTGTTTGTTTTTTTAATTCCAAAAAATTGATTTATTGGGGGAATTTTTTTTTTTTTCTAATTTATTTGGCGATTTTTTAAAAATTATTTTAACACTTTTTTTTTTACTTTATTACATAGTCCCAGGTGGCACATCACAGATCACTGTGACAGATCAGCGATCAGCGATCTGTCACAGGCACTGCTGCAGACTTCCTCATGCCTGCGCTTTGCAGGCACTGAAGAAGCCGACTCACTGCAGGCCCCCGAAGGCCCCCGTTGCCATCTTGGATTCGGGGGCCTGCAGGGAAGGAGCCCCCCGCAGCAGCGCTGCACATTGCGTTGCCGTGGGGGGCTCAGGGAAGCACGGAGGGAGCGCCCTCCCTGCCGATGCTTCCCTTTAACCCCTGGTACACCGCGATCATGTTTGATTGCGGTGTGCAAGGGGTTAACGTGTCGGGGCGGTCCGTGACCGCCCCTGGCACATTGTGCCGGGTGTCAGCTGTGATAATTAGCTGACACCTGGCCACGATCAGCGGCGCTCACCATGTGGACGCCGCTTATCACTGAGATGTACTATCCCGTCCATGGGCATAGGGGCCCGGGTCCCATGGACGGGATAGTACGTCTGATGTCAGGAAGGGGTTAATGGAGTATGTAAAAGAAGAGGTTGGACAAAGAAATGACATCACAATTCTATTTTATATCTTTATTTAGCTTACAAAAAAGCATACAAATCCGCTTAAAAAAAGCATGAAAATCTGCATCAAAAACGCGCACATTTTTTACTGCATTTTCTGCCAAGAGAGGAAGAATCGGCACAGAAAATTCCACAGGCAAATCCGCAACGTGTGCACATACCCTCAAACAGACATGTAATGAAAGCTGACAGATTTTCTTTGCAAGTTTCCTTACCAGGATAAGAAACAGAATCCCAGCCGGATTTTAATCCTAGGTGTTCTGGAAAAGAAACAAGTATACTTGGCTTAGAGACCAATTTCAATGTAATTTTTTTTACATTTTTTTATTGTTCTTAATAAAAAATATAGTGCACTAGCTACCAGTTGGAAGATATGTAGTATATCAGGTCATAAAGCAAAATACAGAATGTAGTAATAGGGGGGCATTTCTACAGTGGGCACATTAGGTGGCCAGTCTAAGAGGTAAATAAAAAAAAATCAACAGAAAAATATGATAAAAATATATAAGTATACAGTATAAAGGCAATATATAGATATCTAGACACAGGAGTTTCTTTGTATTTTGCTTGATTTTGAGATGAACGCTAATCAATATAAATTTGTATAAATGACATATGCTTTTGCGTTTGGTAAAATATAACTTAAAATATCCTTTCATGCCAAACTGCATTTAAAAGGCCAAAAAAACATAGGATCTGAATGCATCTTAAGCCCAGATATCACTGGAAATGCGCTTGAATAAACACTGCAAAATGGTCACATTTCTGAACTGTGTACTTATGAAGGTTCATCAGTGTTACACTGGGTGTATGCAATATAGATAAGTGTGTTAGAGATCTTTATAGTGAACCCATAGTACAATACCTGCATGCATATATAGAGAAAAGCTGACTGATTTTCATATTTTTGGGGGCATCAGATTTTCATCAGTGTTTTGTCTGTAAACTTTATATGGGAAAAACTTGATGACAACAAGTTTTCTTTAAACTCTGATCAAACTCTGATCAGAGATTGTTCAGAATCTGATTAGCATAATCGGACTGCGTCTGTGTCTTTGTTTTAAAGGAAAAGCATCATAACACCAAATATTGATTCACTCTGCGTTTTGTTCACTAATAAAAATATACTATCAACACTTCTATTTTCTAAAACATTCAAACTGTGCGGCATTTTTTCCCACAACTGCCTTGAACTTTTGAACAGTACTGTGTGTATCTATATATAATTGCCTTAAATTGTCCATCATCCACTTTCGTCTGGATGTCCCACAATACACCACACCACACTGGAAGTATGCCATCCGCCATTTTGGAACACCCAAGTGATGTCGCTCGGATCCAGGATGCAGCTGCAATCGCGAATGCCGCTGCGATCCCGACCACCTCTGGGATCCCAGCTGCCGCTGGGATCCAGACCACCGCTGCGATCCAGAACGCCGCTGCGATCCCGAACGCCGCTGGGATCACAGCTGTCTCTTAGATCCAGGCCACCGCTGCGATCCCGAACGCCGCTGCGATCCCGAACGCCACTGGGATCCCAGCTGCTGCTCGGATCCAGGCCACCGCTGCGATCCTGAACGCCGCTGGGATCCCAGCTGCCTCTTAGATCCAGGCCACCGCTGCCATCTTGAACACCGCTGTGATCCTGACTGCCGCTGGAATCCCGGCCGCTGCTTGGATCCCAGCCGCCACTCGGATCCCAGCTGCCGCTCAGATCCAGGTTGCCGCTGCAATCACGAGGGGGTATAACGAGAGGGGTGTAATGAAGGGGGTGTAATGAGAGGGTATAATGAGGGGGGAGTAATGAGAGAGACTCCGTCGCTGGACCCCCGCCAGGACCCACCGCTGCCTGCCCACCCACCTCCGTGCAGTCACAGCCAGCAGGAAAGACCGCGGCTTGAGGCCTGTGCTGGAGATTGGGTGCGGCCACCCTCTGGTGGCGCCGCACACCATTTCCAGCAGAGGCCACAAAACACCGTCTTTCCTGCTGGTTGTGACTGCACGCCACAAAGCTGCCCCCATCGTGATGTTACTGCCCTCCCGATGCGATAGCATCGGGCACACATCTAGTATATAAATATATATACATATTATGGGTGAGGGACTAAATTCACAGGACCCTAGTTGAAAGGCCAGGTCAGTATTCCGAAGACATTGGGTGGGAGCCCTGCTTTTTCTATGATTGTTTCTGCAACTCGTCTTTTGATTAGCTGGCCTTGTGTAGCATCATTTATGCATCATGATGCAATGATGACATCACACCAGACTGGCTAACCACAAGAGGAGCCACAGATGCCGTCCAATAGGAGGCAGGTCATGTGGCTCCCATTCAGTGGCTACAGAGTACTAACCCGACTGTTGGATCCTGGTCCTGTGAATTGTTTTTTTCATCTCTATTCACAGTAATTCTTGGAAGCAACTTTTACACACCTTAGTTATAATGGTGTGATATTTTTTGTTGGACTCCCATTCAGTGCTTTCTGCATACTTTACTAATTATTTATCAGTATTTTCATCACAATTGTACAGGGTGGGCCATTTATATGGATACAGCGAAATTAAATGGGAATGGCTGGTGATATCAACTTCCTGTTTGTGGCACATTAGTATATGGGAGGGGGAAACTTTTCAAGATGAGTGGGGACCATGGCGGCCATTTTGAAGTTGGCCATTTTGAGCCAACTTTATCTTTTCCAATGGGAGGGGGGTCATGTGACACATCAAACTTATTGAAAATTTCACAAGAAAAACAATGGTGTGCTTGGTTTTAACGTAGCTTTATTCTTTCATGAGTTATTTACAAGTTTATGACCACTTATAAAATGTGTTCAAAGTGCTGCCCATTGTGTTGGATTTTCAATGCAACCCTCTTCTCCATTTCGTGACACACTGATAGCAACACCGCAGAAGAAATGCTAGGGGGGTCAGATTCCTAGTAGGAATGCGCGGACCTGACACCCATAATGTGGTGATGCACCATCTTGCTGAAAAAAATCAGGGAACGTGCCATCTTCAGTGCATAAAGAGGGCAACACATCATCATGTAGCTATTTCAGATATCCAGTGTAATTGGGTTTCCACTATGAAGAATCACCCCACTATCTTTGTACCCCATATACCACACCATACCATCAATTATGGGTGTCAGGTCCGAACATTCCTACATGAACAGTTTCCTGGAAAGTGGATTGGTTTAGAGGGCCAGTTGAATGGTCACCAAGGTCTCCAGATCTGACCCCCTTAGGCTACTTTCACACTTGCGTTTTTTTGCGCTGCGTTTTTTGCGCACACAAACGCATTAAAAAAGCGCATACAAACACTGCGTTTTTTAGCAGCATTTTTGTGCGTATGAAGCAAAAAAAACGTAGCGTTTGTATGCGTTTGCATGCGTTTTCAATGCGTTTGCGTTTTTTTGCACATTGTTTGTCTTCACCAAAAGAAATCAAGATAACAATCTTGCAACACACACCACCAATGGGACATCAGTGGCGGTGTGGAATGGTAATATATAGACCCTGTCTACAGCCGTATTCTTCACATTTGCTTGATTTTTCTCGTGTCAACATGGATCTGCGCTGGAAGAGTTTTCACTTCAACTTGGATTTGGACATCGCGATGGCTAGGGCATATGCAGTTGCTTGCCATGAACAAAGGAAGAGAGAGAGACAGCAAAGACGGCAGCGGTGGCGTTTGTGGATACATCCGATTGTTGAACACCCTCTACAGCGAGCTACAGGCAAACCCGGATAAATTTACAGATTATATCCGGATGTCCCAAGAAAGCTTCAGGGATTTGCTTGCTCGTGTCCAAGAATCCATCCGGAGACAGGACACACAGCTCCGTCGTGCGATTCCTCCTGAGGAACGTCTCCTGGTGACATTACGGTACGTAATATTTAAAAACCAAGGGGGGTGTCTGCTTTTTTTTGTGTGACATGTACTAATCAAAACTTGGCCTAATTATTTTTCTTGAATGTAGTAATTTTTTATTTTATTGTTTTAAAAAACCATATACAGAAATATTAATTTTACTTCTTTCTCTGTTTCGCAGATTCCTGGCGACTGGAGATACCCTATTCTTCACAACACTTCCAGTACCGTATTGGAATCTCCACCTTGTCTGGAATTCTTGCGGACACCTGCCAGGCTCTCTGGAACGTTCTTTGTCCAGAATTTATGCCCCTGCCCACCGCTGAAAAGTGGATGGAAATTGCTGACAAATTCTGGACAGTCTGCAATTTCCCCAACTGTTTGGGAGCTGTTGATGGTAAACACATACGGATCATCAAACCCAAAAGAACTGGATCGGAGTACTATAATTACAAAAAGTACTTTTCAACAGTACTCATGGCCATTGCGGATGCCGGATGTATGTTTGTAGCAGTGGACATTGGAGCATTTGACCGTGGTAATGACTCCCAGGCTTTTAAAAACTCAGACATGGGCCGGAGGTTGTATGGCAACCAATTTAATTTCCCTATACCACGGCCTCTTCCCCACACCGAAGCTCCGCCACTGCCCTTTGTAATGGTTGGGGATGAGGCTTTTCAAATGTGCGCAAACCTACTGAAACCCTACTCCAGCCGTGACTTGGACCACACCAAAAAAATCTTTAATTACAGGCTGACCAGGGCCAGAACTGTAGAGTGTGCTTTTGGGATTCTTGTCTCCAGATGGAGAATTCTCGGCACAGCCATTAATCTTAAACTTGAAACAATGGATGAGGTGGTTAAGGCGTGTGTGGTTCTACATAATTTTGTGATGGCTAAAGAGCACCCGACCTTTGAACTCGATGATGCTGCTCCTAACCCATTGCCTGAATTCACTCAGCACCCTCTCAGGTCATCCGTTGAAGTTGGCCAAATGAGGGACCAATTTGCGGCCTACTTTATCTCTGATGTAGGAAGCGTGCACTGGCAAGATGAAATGGTGTAAAAATGTTTTCGTGTGTGTATGTTAACAAAAAACCTGATTTGATACCTGTACCAAGTGCACTATGTCTTTTTACACTCCAATAAAATAAACAACTTCCCATGTATACCTGTAAATTCATGATGTTCTTACACCTGGGCACGTAAATACACATACGAGTTAAACTGCAGCATCGCTAGTCTGCGTGAAATATATTGGTACGTAAGCGACGCTGCAGGTTAAACATCATATGTGTATTCACCTGCCCATGATTGATAAATAGTTATGATAATAGGCCTGGGTATTGGTCATAGGCCTGGGTATTGGCAATATGACGTGTATTTTACCCATCAGTTGATTCAACACACACTTAGTAAGAGTTTGCTGTTAATTACAAGGTATATCTATAATCCCCCTGGTTTAGTATCACAATAAGTGAAATGAGGATGGTAAAAACAGCCCATCCTCAAAACACTTTTTATGACACCTTGCAAAGTTTAAGGCACATTTTGTGTACGGCGCAGTGTGTGTAGGTGGCGCAAAAAATATTAATCAAACTTTGTTATGGTAAACCAGAAATTTAAATTTCTTTTTAACCAAAAAAATTATAAAATACTTTATTTTTTTCTGCGCTTGGTGGCAGATGGTTGCAAGTTGGGGGTGTGCAGTGAAGATGAACAGCTTATAGTGGATGCAGGTGTTCTAGGGGAAGGGGCAACAAAACTTGAGGGGGAAGGGAGGCCAGTGATGGGAATGGAGCTAGACACACTGGGAGGAGAGGACAGAGGTTCAGCGACAGTGGTCCTGTTTTTTGTCTCCTTAAACTGGCCTGCCTGGACCTCCTTGGGCCCAATGCCCGCCTTGATTGTTGGCCCCACCTGGAACTTGGGGCAAATAAGGAATTTGGATCCCCCGTCTGCTGCTGTGGCTGCTGCTGCTGTGCCTGCTGCTGTTGCTGTGGCTGCTGCTGCTGTGGCTGCTGCTGATGCTCTGTGATGGCGGTGGCAGTGCTCGTACTTGCAGGAGGACTGGTGGCGGCAGTGATGGTCCAGGTTTGCAGAGTGGTGGTAGCAGGGCTAGTACATGTTATAGTGTTGGCGGCAGGCCTGTTCCACGTTTGAGGAGTGGTCATGGTGGCTGTACTCCAAGCATGCATGGGGGTGGCTAAGGTGCTCCAGACAGGAGCAGCGCTTGCCATGGTGGTGTCGGTGAAGTGACTAGCAGCACCCAGACTTGTGGTGGTGTAATGGTGGGTGTCCGGCTTTGAATAGAGGTGTCCATGCAGTGGTATGCAGCACAAGTCGTTAGTGAGGTGAAGCGAGTCAATGGTGGCACAGTTGGAAATGACACCACTGACTGCTGCCCGTAACCTATTGTGCTGCATAGCCTGCAAGAAAGCATTGTTGCAGGCCTGCAGCACACTCAGCTGTTGCTCAGGACTAAGGTGTTCTGCCATGCCCTTTTCAATTTTACTAAAAAAATGGTGCGCTGGTCTGTTGAGGTCGGCCTCCAGACGGTCAAGGCGCTGTTCAACAGAGTGGAAGCGGTGTTCCATGTGGTTAAAACCACGTTCCATGAGTGAAAAACCGCTTTCCACTCTGTCTGACAGCAACTTGAGGCTGGCATTAAAGGCCTCGCTCAAGTGCATAAACTCGGGCAAGACATTCCTGTCCAAGGCCCTCTGCCACTGGTGGGTAGTGCCTGCATAACCAGTGGCAGAGACCTCAGACAGGGAAACACCTGATTGACCAGCTTCCTGGTCAGCAGCTGCAATGTGCTTCCTGACTGTCGAATGGCTGAGACGGGACCGAGGTCGTCCGATGAAGGACCTCTCCAGGGCCAGGTTGCAGGGTGCTGCTCCAGGTGCTGTGGAAGAAAGGAAAAGCATTACTTTCATGTATTTACAAAAAGCATCAGCTGTGGAATAGAAAACCACAGATTAATAAAAATAAAACCCAAAAAATTATAATACTTACGCTCTGGTGGCAAGGACTGGTCTTAGGAACTGCAAAGCTTGATAGTACCGGTATTTTGATCTGGTCCTTGCCGCTGAACCACTGCGAACCTGCCCCTCAGCACGAACATCACTGTTGAAGCGGTCCTTGATCGAGCGCCAACGTGTTCGGACTTTGTTCACTGACAAACAAACAACATTTAACAATTGTGTATGATGCACGATATATGCTATCATTAAACCCAACAGTGCCATCACGAACAAGAGTCAATGCGGCACAATACAGCAATACAATACCCAAAGCAGTCACTGTTGAGCCAGATGACACTGTTGGGTTTCCTGTTAGAATATATCTAGCAGTAAACCCAACATTGCCATCACGAACAAGAGTCAATGCGGCACAATACAGCAATACAATACCCAAAGCAGTCACTGTTGGGTTTCCTACTAGAATATATCTAGCGGGAAACCCAACAGTGCCATCACGAACAAGAGTCAATGTGGCACAATACAGCAATACAATACCCAAAGAGGTCATTGATGAGCCAGATGACACTGTTGGGTTTCCTGCTAGAATATATCTAGCAGGAAACCCAACAGTGCCATCACGAACAAGAGTCAATGCGGCACAATACAGCAATACAATACCCAAAGCAGTCACTGTTGAGCCAGATGACACTGTTTGGTTTCCTGCTAGAATATATCTAGCAGGAAACCGAACAGTGCCATCACAAACAAGAGTCAATGTGGCACAATACAGCAATACAATACCCAAAGCAGTCACTGATGAGCCAGATGACACTGTTGGGTTTCCTGCTAGAATATATCTAGCAGGAAACCCAACAGTGCCATCACGAACAAGAGTCAATGCGGCACAATACAGCAATACAATACCCAAAGCAGTCACTGTTGAGCCAGATGACACTGTTGGGTTTCCTGTTAGAATATATCTAGCAGTAAACCCAACATTGCCATCACGAACAAGAGTCAATGCGGCACAATACAGCAATACAATACCCAAAGCAGTCACTGTTGAGCCTGATGACACTGTTGGGTTTCCTGCTAGAATATATCTAGCGGGAAACCCAACAGTGCCATCACGAACAAGAGTCAATGCGGCACAATACAGCAATACAATACCCAAAGCAGTCACTGTTGAGCCAGATGACACTGTTTGGTTTCCTGCTAGAATATATCTAGCAGGAAACCGAACAGTGCCATCACAAACAACAGTCAATGTGGCACAATACAGCAATACAATACCCAAAGCAGTCACTGATGAGCCAGATGACACTGTTGGGTTTCCTGCTAGAATATATCTAGCAGGAAACCCAACAGTGCCATCACGAACAAGAGTCAATGCGGCACAATACAGCAATACAATACCCAAAGCAGTCACTGTTGAGCCAGATGACACTGTTGGGTTTCCTGTTAGAATATATCTAGCAGTAAACCCAACATTGCCATCACGAACAAGAGTCAATGCGGCACAATACAGCAATACAATACCCAAAGCAGTCACTGTTGAGCCTGATGACACTGTTGGGTTTCCTGCTAGAATATATCTAGCGGGAAACCCAACAGTGCCATCACGAACAAGAGTCAATGCGGCACAATACAGCAATACAATACCCAAAGCAGTCACTGTTGAGCCAGATGACACTGTTTGGTTTCCTGCTAGAATATATCTAGCAGGAAACCGAACAGTGCCATCACAAACAAGAGTCAATGTGGCACAATACAGCAATACAATACCCAAAGCAGTCACTGATGAGCCAGATGACACTGTTGGGTTTCCTGCTAGAATATATCTAGCAGGAAACCCAACAGTGCCATCACGAACAAGAGTCAATGCGGCACAATACAGCAATACAATACCCAAAGCAGTCACTGTTGAGCCAGATGACACTGTTTGGTTTCCTGCTAGAATATATCTAGCAGGAAACCGAACAGTGCCATCACGAACAAGAGTCAATGCAGCACAATACAGCAATACAATACCCAAAGCAGTCACTGTTGAGACAGATGACACTGTTGGGTTTCCTGCTAGAATATATCTAGCAGGAAACCCAACAGGGCCATCACGAAGAAGAGTCAATGCGGCACAATACAGCAATACAATACCCAAAGCAGTCACTATTGAGACAGATGACACTGTTGGGTTTCCTGCTAGAATATATCTAGCAGGAAACACAACAGTGCCATCAAGGACAATAGTCACTGTGGCATAACAGAGCAGGGAAATACTTACTAAAAGCCTTTTTGGAGGTTGCAGGGACGCTGTCACAGCCATCGATCAATGCTGCGGCCACCTTATTCCATAGCCACCGGGTCACCACATTGTCCTTGTACAGCTGGTCACGGCTGTCCCACAACGGGGCACACTCCTGGACCAGGCGGATAAGGTGCTCATTATCCAGGTAGATGTCTTCATCCCGTTGTGGAACCTAGACAAAAAACATTCAGTAGAATATTTGAATTTTGTGTGAATAAAAAGTTAAAAAAAGATCCAGAAAAGACGAAAGATAGAAGATAAAAAATAAAGGACATTACAAATCATTTGATACATACATTCCGTATCACCACCAGGACTTGGCTTGGCTGCTCATGCTGTTCGCCCTCACTAGTCGCGTCCGCTGACGATGTCTGAAAAAAAAACCCCCAAAATGTTAGATATTTTGAGAAGTAGCAGATATACTTACCAAACGCACCAAAATAATCACCTCACGGTCTGCTTGCACCAGTTCCTGCCGGGATGGTGAATATTCTGATTCCGAAGAAATACTGCATGTAAAATTAATACAAAGCATTAGTACATATACAATTTAAAAGGACAGGCATACATTAGATATAATACTCACATTCTTGCCGCTGAAGCTGGAATTTAAAATTGTGACTTCTTTTACAGTCTGTCTGCTCCACAGGCTGTCTCTATAGTTGTGGTACAGTTCTGGCAGACACCTACTTTTATATAGACATGTTTTCTTTGGAGGGTGGTGGTTTTATCATGTGTCTAGTCAATATTGACTTAAAAAACGCAAGCGCAAAAAAGCACATACGTGCGCATGCCAAAGTGCACGTATGCGCACCCATAGACTGTAATGTTAATTTTTTGCGCATGCGTTTTTTTAAAGTAGTTGGGCGGTCAAAAAAATGCAACATGTAGCGTCTGGAAAGTATGGACGCACACATGTACCTCCTCACACAGTATGATGTTCCCACCAAGCCCACCACACTGTATGATTTCCTCACACAGTAAGATGCCCTCATGCAGTATATCCCCACACAACACGCCTACACAGTATGTACCCCCAAAAAACCTGATTCAGTATGATGTCACCACACTTGTCCCTTTAGACACAGCATGATGTCCCTACTATTTCCCACAATGTACTGTGAATTACAAAAAATTCATTATAGATGCTGGGAAGTTGGCGGCCGTGTGGTGCGTGATGCCACTGAATCCAGCCCTTTGGCTGTCCTGGTCCATGGGCCGCACAGGATTCACCCAAAGGGCCGCACTTTTCTCAATTCTCAAGTCTGGTATATGTTCTATTTATGTTATACAATTTTAGGACTTACATGTGTCTATTTAACCCTTCCATCAATAGGACTAATGATTTTAGACACTGTCCTATATGACTAACATACTTATATACATATCTTTGCCCTTATGGTATATATATTTTCAAATAACAGCTCATGTACATATACTGTATATCCTTATCCATGTGATAATTGCTACATATTTACCACATACAGTATCTTCATCCTGTCGAAGCTTTTCACAACTTTTCACTGTATGAACCATGTTTTTTACATTTCTTGATATTCAATTAAGATTAAACATTTTAATATTCTTCATTACTGGACTCAGGATCATTTTTTGCTTTTCTTTCATTTTATTTTTTCAGTGAAAAAAAAATTCAATTAATAATAACAACGATAATGACTTACGCTTAACAAGCACATTGGCAAAGGACGTCGCCTCCCCAAAACTATTAGTAGCCACAACACTATAGTCAGCAGAGTCTTCCATGGAGCATCTGTTTAGAACAGAATAAAAACACAATCAAAGGTATGGAATAGGGCATCGATATCTGATTATGAGGGGTTCAACTCTCAGTTCAACTGAATGAAGGGGCCATGGATCTTCAATGAGGGCAGCAAACCCTTTATTGCTTACGTGGCACAGTACTGTAGATTTGGTTGCCCTGTGCCTAGTCAGTGGCCCAAGTTAATGGGATTGAGCTGCAGTACCAGGAGTAGTACCAGGAACAGTCAGTGCCAAATGTACAGCTCTGTGCCGAGTAAATAATGAAGGGGATAGAGCATGCTCTGGAGTGATGTCCCAAATATACAGTAATTCACCTGGTAAACAATGAAGGGGATCAAGTCGCAATGGAGTAATGCCCCAAACAGTGGCATATCTAGAGTCCGATCGACCCTTGTGGAAGATTTGGACCTGGCCCCCCATCCTCGTATATTTATATGTCCACCTTCCCCGTGTATATATCCAACATCCTGGTATATATGTCCCTGATCCTGGGCCTCGTATATCCTCCATCTTGGTATATATATTACCCATCCTGGTATATGTCTCTTGTTCTGGGACCCATCCTGATATATCCCTAATCCTGGTATATGTCCCTTATCTTGGACCCCATCCTAGTGTATATATATATATATATATATATATATATATATATATATATATATATATATATATATATATATATACACATATACACAAAAATATATATTCAAGACTAGATTACACGAGTTTAGCTCCTGTGTGACACTTTCTCTTGTGGGCTTTCCTAGTATATATATATATATATATATATATATATATATATACATACACACACACACACACACACACACACACAGTATATACATTTATATATATATCTATATATATATCTATGGTATATACAGCTCTGGCAAAAATTAAGAGACCACTGCAAAATTTTCAGTTTGTCTGATTTTTCTCTCTATAGGTATATTTTTTGAGTGAAATGTAAATTGCTCTTTTATTCTATAAACTACTGACAACATGTCTTCGAATTTCCAAGCACTAAGTTTTGAATTTATTTTCAGAAAATGAGAAATGGTCAAAAGAACAAAAAAAATGCAGTGCTTGGAGACCTCAAATAATGCTAAGAAAACAAGTTCATAATCATTTAGAAACAACAATACTAATGTTTTAACTCAGGAAGAGTTCAGAAATCAATATTTTGTGGAATAACCATGATTTCTAATCACAGCTTTCATGCGTCTTGGCATGCTTTCTACCAGTCTTTCACACTTGGGTGACCTTATGCCACTCCTGGTACAAAACTGTATGCAGTTTTTCTTTGTTTGAAGGCTTGTGACTATCCATCTTTCTCTTGATTACATTCCAGAGGTTTTCAATGGAGTTCAGGTCTGGAGATTGGGCTGGCCATGACAGGGATTTGATGTGGTGGTCCTTCATCCACACATTGATTGACCTAGGTGTGTGGCATGGCACATTGTCCTGCTGGAAAAAACAGTCCTCAGAGTTGGGGAACAATGTCTGAGCAGAAGGAATCAACTGTTTTTCCAGGATAACCTTGTATGCGGCTTGATTCATACGTCCTTCGCAAAGATTAACCTGCCGAATTCCAGCCTTGCTGGAGCATCCCCAGATCATCACCGATCCTCCACCAAATTTCACAGTAGGTGTAAGACACTGTGGCTTGTACGCCTCTCCAGGTCTCTGTCTAACCATTAGACGACCAGGTGTTGGGCAAAGCTGAAAATAAGACTCATTAGAGAAGATTACCTTACTCCAGTCCTTTATGGTCCAATCCTTATAGTCTTTAGCAAACTTCAGCCTGGCTCTCCTTTGCTTCTCATTGATGAAAGGCTTTTTTCTAGCTTTACATGACTTGAGCCCTGCCTCTAGGAGCCTGTTACGAACTGTTCTTGCCTTGCAGTTCACCCCTGCTGCCATTTGCCATTCCTTTTATAGGTCACTTGATGTCATCCTGTGGTTGCTGAGTGACATTCGACTAAAATGACAGTCATCCTGGTTAGTGGAGAGTTGTTTTCGCCCTCTGCCAGTCTGTAGCTTTGTTGCCCCCAATGTCTGCTGCTTGACCCTGTTGTAATGGACTGCCATCCTAG
Organism: Dendrobates tinctorius; assembly: GCF_039654945.1. NCBI lineage: Eukaryota > Metazoa > Chordata > Amphibia > Anura > Dendrobatidae > Dendrobates > Dendrobates tinctorius. The sequence goes on along the minus strand of NW_027361675.1, from coordinate 24,616,015 downwards.
AAATTGTAAGGATGGAGGCATCATGATGCTCACTGTATGCCTCTGCTAGTAAAGCCATAATGAGGGCTTCTTTTCCTCACTCAAGACTTCTTTTCAACTCCTGTGGCATGGTTAAAAGTTATTTTTTATTCCTATTACTTTTGGAATATTACTAGCACTTGTTTTGCCATCCAGCTTGTCCTATTGCAAGAGGATTGTGAACATCACAGCAGGGTTTTTTATACTTTTCATCGTTAAATAAGATTTGGTTCAGGTGATCACCTAATCAGAAGCACATTAAGTAGAGTGAGGTGTACTCTGGTTGGAATTCAGCTGACGCTGGAATGGAATGGCTGTCAGACATGTAGAGAAGCTAATTTTTAGAAAACTGTGCAGTGCTCTCATTTTTTGCCAGAGCTATATATATACACAATATATACAATATACACAATATATACAATAAGTGGTCTGATTCTTTGCTCCCTCTTTCATAGGGCTACTTACAGTGCCCTTTGGCCTTTATGAGGCCTTTTGGAGAAAGTGTCTGTGTGGTACTCTCCATATCCTAATAGTGGATGGTCACTTTGCTCCCTCCCTTACATGGCTACTTACAGTGCTCCCTGGATTTTCTTATGGCTGTTTGGAGTGAGTATCTGTGTGTCATCGTCTTTCTGGGGACGCCCAGATATGCGGTCGGTGGGTCATGCCTTATGTAATATCATAGCTTGTAGAGAGAGCACGGCACTCAGGAATAGCTTGGTTGTCGGTGCTCAAGTCGGGTGTCCAACCCATCAAATCAAAATGACAAAAATCTTTGACTAGCAGTTAAAGGATTTATCTGTTTCAGTAAACAAGATTGTTCTGATGAAGGTCCTAGAGTGGACCGAAAACGTTTAACCTTTTCTGTCTGGATGCACGAAATAAAAAGTATCTGAATATTTCACACATTGAGTGCCAAGATTTTTGTCATTTTTATGTAATATCATATACATTTAGGCTAGCATGTTGTATATTTAACCATGTGGTTTCTATCCATTAGCATCTATTGTTAGATCCATTTGGGACAATTGGGGGGGTGTTTTGCCTTTTAAATGTTTTTATTGTGTGCATTTTTTCTGTCTTTTCAATAAAATTTATATATGTTTACTTACATATCTTTATTGTCCTGGGTGTGCGCCTCATATGCTGGGTTCTCTTTTCTCCTTTTTTGATTATTGTCCTTACCCGTGCATTGTGCAGCACCCCATATATATTTTTTTATAAATTGATAGCTTTTTTGCCCTTTTGTGGTGCTCCTTTTTTTTTACAAAAGTGAACAATTCCATCATAAAGAACATCCTCTGTTAGTCACCATCTATAACTGTTTTAATCACTTATATGTTCTGTAGGACTGGTATCTACCACTGACCATATGGTGGTAATATCAATGTTGGTCTTTATATAGAGATTATTTTCAACAACAGTGCGGTCATCTGCAGAGGTTCTCCTCCACTATTAGGGTGCATCACCCAGTTGTAATCAAGGTTACCTGGTTAGGGGCCCACTCAGAAGTTTCTCCCCCCCCTGAACCAAAACCCTAGCTACACCTCTGACATCCAGTCTCAGCCGCAGCGGATCCTGCTCAGCAGAGACATCGGTCTCGGCGTATTGCTCAGACCCATGCTGTGCAATTGATTGCTACTGCCTCTCCAGATTCAGCTATAGCAATCAACAGCAAACAGCAGCGAGCAGTCGTTTCTGAGACTAAGTCCAGGTTTCACCCTACTGAGCATGCTCGTGAGGTGGCAACCTCTCATTGGTGGTGACTGGTCAGCTGCTCAGGTCCTCAAGGTAGCCCGGATTGGTCCACTACCAAGGTCCTGGCAGACTGGGATCTATAAAGGGATCTCACAACCGCATGGCTGTGTACTAGTATAGACCATGTGGTGTGTGTTGTATGCACATATGCTTATCTGTGGTGATTGACTCATTATGATCCCCTACATTTGGTATGCATGAGTTTCTCAGCCCTGCCAGCTAGTGCCTAGGCTGATAGTGCAGGTAGTAGGCAGAGTTAGTGCCTAGCGTCAGCGCCAAGTAGTGGCATCGCTTGTGTGACGCTGTGTGCATTGTGGGTCCAGTCAGACTCGAGTCCCCGCGTTCTAGGGGTTGAGCCTAGAGACCTCACTCGCACCATATCTGCTGTACCCTGTGACGTTTAACAGGAACAGCATTCTATTACGTTGCTGCTGCGGCTCTGTGGAGCAACAGAGTTTGCCGCTGTTCACACTGGGTGACATTAACCCTCGTGTTTTCGCTGTTCAACCTCCATCTTGTTCAGCCATTACTTAGCAGCAGGTTCAATCTCTGCACGATGGACCCCGGGTTGCGAACGCACCTCATTATTATATTTCGTTTGGTGCGTTCCGCCAACCCTAACACATATGTTCCTTATCTTGGTGTATGTACCTTATCCTGGGCCCCATAGGACGCTGGTCACACACAGGTAATGCACAGTGTCCGGCTTACTGACTTGCAGCCTATTAGTGATGCCCATGCTATTAGATTAGGCGGAATGCCTAAATGTATCCTATCTTTTTGCGGCTTTGCTATTTAGCTTAGTGTTAGGACTTGCAAGTGTGAGGACTCTTGTCGCAGGTTGCGAGCTTGCATATCTTGGCCAACATATCAACCAATACCTCATATATTATGTAGATTTTAAGTTAATAAAGTTCTAAATATTATATTACAATACTACTTTAGCAATACAGCAATCACAAGTGGAAGATTTGTCATAATAAAATTTGGTGTGCAAAATTCTTAAAAATGTCTGTTCATTTATGACCAAAACATAGCGATAGGGAAGGGTTAGGATTACTATAATGCCACACTACCTACCCCCATTTTGTACATGCAGTTGCAAATTACTAAATGAACTAAAATGAAGTACTTTAATAATGAAAGGACATTATGAAACTAAATTATTGCTAAGCAAAGACAAGGTAAAAGTGAGAAAATAGGCAACTGGAAGCAACAAATTCTGTAGAGCAGTTTTGTCTTAGCAGTACCTTGGATTGGCCACTAGAGGTCTCTAAAGTGTAAAAATACAGCTGTACAATGACTAGACTAACTACTATGCAGTGAACACACAAAACAGTGGCATGACAGTAAAAGAGTGCAAAAGAATACAAAGAAAAGGGGTTACCCACTAAGAGTTCTGCGGAAACGTGACAACACTGAAGGCAATGAAAACTTTATTTCATATTGAGGCACAAAACTTAACATGTACATTGTAAGACTCACAAGAGGAATTGTCTCCCTTACATTGGGCTCTATGATTTAAAGACTGATGAGCAGAACAGAAGGTCTGCTATGCTTAACTTAGGGAAACTGACTGTTAATCAGCATACCAGGAGTGACACCCCCATTGTCAGGGCGAAGCGGAAGTGAAAGAACTGCCTCTGTTGACGTGTCACAAGAAACAGGAGAATTGCTGCTAGATTTGGGAGAAGTTGTTGCAGGGCAGAACCAGCAGATAGTTAGCAACCAACTACCTACCGGTAACAATCAAAGATAGGACATAGCATAATTATATAGTAAATTGGGGTGGGAACACAATCTGCTAATATAGAGTTCCCCCACAAGGTATCGTAGTAATAATGGTGATGTAGGTAGAAATGCAGAAGGAAAAAGTAAAAGTAAACTACTCTCACTGAAAAGATGACAGAAAGTTGTATACAAAACCAAAATACTTTAGTGTTGCATAATTTTGTTTTTACAAGAATAGTATGCCATGAGGACAATCAAGAAACAATACAAGAAACACTGGAGCAAGTAGATCCCCACATAAAATTAGGGAAACCAGAAATAACATACACAAACAGGCATCCAAAGCCAGTATGAATGGTATGACAATGGCAGACAGAGTTGTATCTCAAATCTGTATATAGATAAAAGTGCAAGTGCAAAGAATAATAATAATAATCTTTATTTTTATATAGCGCTAACATTAAAGAACATTATCATATGGTATAGAATTCAACCCATGTGATATACAATGCAGTTCAAAATCATAAACAAATAAAGTGGCAAATGCAGCAGGATTATGCAACCAGTAAATTTCGGCAAACAAGTTGATTCAACAGCAAAAATTGGAAGATTTTTAAGTTAGGCAATTAGATGTGTAAATGATGCTCAAAGTTCCAAAAGAAAAAATGGCAAGTGCAACTTGGAATGAATGAGTAGAGGGTAAACTCAGAAAATTAACATGAATGAAGCATTCCCAAAGAAAACCTCAAGTGTAGAGCATCTTTGGAGATATGAACAGCATTGCTTACCCATGTAGATATGGAAGGGGTATCGCCTACCCATGCCCAGATGTGCATTTCGCCTGCTGCTTTTATGAGGGATACTGTAAATGGGACATAGGAGCTTCTTTTATCCAGTGTGCGCCATTCTGTTTGGCGCAATCGGAGACCACCATTCCAACAGTAAACGAAAGATACTGACTTTTTTTTTACTCACTACGATCCACAAGAATCCCCAGAATCCCCCATGATGTCTGATTGTCTCTGGCATAGGACAGATCTGTGATCTAATATGCCGCTTTATTGATCACTATTTAAAACCTTTGGTACAGACTGTGCCCTCATATGTCAGGGACACTACGGACGTTCTAAACAAAATTGATGGGGTTTATTTAGAATTAACTATGATTCTAGTGTTGGCTGACATTGAATCATTGTATACATGCAAAGGACACGATTTTTCCTTGAAATGAGTAATCTCGACCCATCTGTGCGTGAACTAATCTTGGAGGTTGCAACAATATATTTTAACAAATAATTTCTTTGTTTTTAAGAACTGATTTTATCAGCAGGGTCTGTGCACCGCAATGGATGCAGCTTGAGCCCCGTCAAATGCAATTTCATTTGTCGGCTTCTGGGAAAGGAACATTTTTCAGGATGATGAACTGTGTAATATTGACCGTATGCAACTTTGACTTTGCTGCATAGATGATTTATTGTTTGTGTGGGTAGGGGTCTGAACTAGAGTTAAATACTTTTCTTAGCCAACTCAATGTCAACTCTTTTAGCATTAGCCTGGCCAAAAAATATGACAGGAAACAACTAGAATTTTTGGATATCAAAATTCAGGTTGAAAGTGATGGACGGATCCAAAGTGAAGTATTTACAAAAAGCACTACAGTCAATGCACTTCTACATTCCAGTTTGGCTCCTATGCCTTCTACGATCAGAGTCATTCCAACTGGCCAGTTTTGTAGAATGAAGGGTATTTGTCCCTCCCTGGAATTATTTGAACAATGGGTCACAGACCTAAAATCCAGATCTGAAGCAAGGGGGTATACCCGTAGGAATATCAAAAGGACATACCAAAAAGCTAGGAGGATACTCCATGAGCGACTTTTGATGATGAAAAGTTCTGATAAAGGGGTGGAGACGGAACAAAATATCTGATTTATTCCCAATTGCCAGTGGGATAATGTCCGCCATGCTATAAATAAGCACTAGTCCATCGTAAAAACTGATTTAGCACTGGCCAACTTCTTACCTGCCATACATCTTCTGATGGCCAGAAGAAATAAAAATGTAAAAGACCGTCTTGTTAAAAGCCACTATGTAGCAAAACAGACGTTTTCAGTTCTAAAGGAACCAAATGCGAATGCTATGTCAGGGGAGACTGTGTGTCGTGTAAAACTATATGTAGACAAACATCCTTCGCATCCTCCGATGGCAAAAGGTACTTCCAAATTAGTTCATTCATTTCCTGCAACACCACTCACGCGATATATTATGCTATCTGCCCTTGCAGCAAAATATACATTGGTCTCACCTCACGTGAACTCCGTATACGGACGAGAGAACAGGTTAGAAATATTATTGCGGCAAAGGAAATAATGGATATGACTATTAAAAACCCTGCTGAAACTTTTTCACTCGTGTGATCCTCGTGACGTTTATATATGTGGCATTGATAGGGTCAATTGTGGCATCAGGGGCAGGGGGGCAATGAGAAGCAGGTTCTGTCTCAGCTTCTGTACCACTGAATTATTAGACTTAATACCATGGCACCATCTGGTCTCAATGAGAAACTGAGCTTTGTCATTTTCCTACAAATCAACAAATGTATATCTCTGTATCGCTCTTCTTTTATGTTTGTTGTTTTTAATGTTTTTTTATTTCTCCTTATCATGCAGTTTGTGCATGCCCACATGATGGAGATATGTGTACTTTGTCGACAGTGAAAAATTTCACAGGGATATGCTTGTGGAAATCACAATCACAAATGTTATTGGTGATAAAATTACTCCCCATATTTCTCAAGTATATGTGTGGTCAGCCATATGCAACATGTGGTTACTAAAGTTACAGAACCCAACTTGTGGCTAGTGGGGTTTGCGCTGCAAAGAAATATCCAAGGTGATGTTCTCATTTTTGTTTTTAGAACCCTTCTAACATTCTTTTTCCCTTTTTATCAGGTTTTGAGCTCTTCTTTTAATATAAAAATAAACTTTTTTTTACAGCTTGGCATACAGTAAAAAGAGATCTGTGATGCTTAGTCACTTCTCATGGACTAACCATGAGTCGGGAAAGTCAAGGAGTCCAAGTACAAAAGCCAGGAGGGTACGTCACAAACAGAGGGATGAGACAAAGTCAGGTCTTAGACAAATGGGCTAAGCAAATGGATGGTCAAAGGCAAATTCAAGGTCAGGCAACAATGATAAGAATATAAAAATCTTAGTGCACAGAACAAACACACATCACATGAGCAATGCTACAACTGGCAATTTTCTCATTGTAAGCCAGCTAAATAGCCAGATAATCACCCAGAACTGGTCACGCCTGAAGGAAAGCTTGCAGGCCTGGCCAGATTGACATCTGAGCTGTCATTATCAATAATCACAGCTCAGCACATCCCTGCCTGAGATTGGGAGGCTGAGCTGTAACTCACAACCCTGACAGCTCAGTATGCCCTTGCTCCTTTTCAGCAGCAGCTGAGCTGTCACTCACAGTGTCCGTAGAACACTGTGAGTGGTGGAATTATGAAAAAATCTTTATACAAGTCACTGGTGATGGATTATACACAGCTTATGAAGTCAAGCTCATATATTACAAAAAAGGAGATTGTGTGAGCTCGTGGCGCTGACCAAATTTTATCCAATATCATAAATCCTCCATATGTCTTCATGTAGACCTATCGTTGCGGCTTCAGCAGAAATAGAAATATGCAATAATGCTAGTAGCCAATATTACAGGACTATAGTCACTAAAAAAACGTGTGATGCCACCCTTTCATGAAAGTCATGCTCCTCCTCTTTGCTGCCTGTGATTAAGTCTTTGTTTATCAGGGGCTTTGATCACTGCAAACTAAGGCTAGTTTCACACTAGCGTTTATGAGCGCAGCGACGGCCTGCGCACGGCCGCCGCTAAGCCCCGCCCCCTGCCGCGCCCGCCGGTAGCTCCGCCCACCGGCGCATGACGCTGCATGCGCCCTGCGTCCCCTATCTTTATCACAGGGGGCGCAGGCCGTGCGCAGTATGCGTTTGGCGGAGCATGCGTCCTTTTGACGGTGCGACGACCTGCGCCAAACGCAACGTGCTGCAGTTTGGTTGCGTCGGCGCACCGTCAAAAAGGCGCATGCGCCGCCAAACGCATACTGCGCACGGCCTGCGCCCCCTGTGATAAAGATAGGGGACGCAGGGCGCATGCAGAGTCATGCGCCGGTGGGCGGAGCTACCGGCGGGGCGCAGCAGGGGGCGGGGCTTAGCGGCGGGCTTGCGCAGGCCGTCGCTGCGCTCATAAACGCTAGTGTGAAACTAGCCTTAATTGACCTTAATGATGCTGACACAAGCAGAGCAGGCATAGGGGATGGCAGGACCACAAATGATGTCATTACCATCCCATGAAACTGGACTTTAACACCCCTCATTTAAAGGAGTTGTCCAGAGTACATAAATATGGCTTCTTTCCTTGACAATTAGCAGCACAGCTGGCTGTGGATTTCAGTGCAGTATACCACTTCATGAGAGGCGAGCATCAATACCAGACCCAAGCAGTATGCAGGTGTGGAGCTCTATTTAAAATAAATAAATATATAATTTTAAAAATTGGTTCCCATTTCTATCAGTGAAACTTCTAACATTCTTACTTGAAATGGGTAACTTTACCTGCTTATTTCCAATGTAACTGTGCCAAATTCATTAAGAATTCTGTATTTTCCGGGGGGTGATGTTTTCAGTTCAATAGACTGTCCATTCTTAAACCTGTAATGACAATGATAGCAGTACATTAAATTGTGTCACCCTGAGAGTGCAATAAACTGCTACATATTGTTGATAGTAATCCCATGAATAACCCATTTTTGTGATGTTGTTTTGTACCCTAGATTGACATACTAAATAGAAATTTAAACTCATCTGGCATCAGCTTCTTTGCCTGTAGAACAAAAGGGTTGGGCGACTACATTCAAACCAGCTGATCTATATCTCTCCTGGACACAGGCAGGAGTGGACCTCTGTGCAAGAACAATTTTAAACCTTTTGCAGCCCAAGAGCTCATGATAATGAACAAGTCCACCTGCTTTGGAGGTAGAAAAGAGCCCCTTACCTCATGGGCCTCTGTGCAGGCATAGAGGTTGCACCATTGATATGTCTGCCTCTGCTCCTGAGATCATCAGTAAGGGGAGAGTCAGGAGGCCACCATACACATTGGATGATCAGCTGATTCAACCCAAATTTGAAGGTTCGGATGACTACTATCTAATATGCATGTGGGCCTTTATTGATATAGCTAGGAATGTGTGGAACCAATATCATGTGGTTTGCAAGGAGCTACTGAGCTCTGGTCAGTGTATGGGTTAAAGGGGTTGTTCAGACTGGGAACTCACGTCTAGAGTTATTGTATGTGACTGTAGAATTTTCAATATTCACATAACGCATCGCGCATGGCGTCAGAATTGTCAGAAGCTGACACTGGGAATGGGCAGACACATGATTGCAAATATGCAATTTCCACACATGTGGTCATGTGCCGACTAAACATGCGTGGCCTCGTTCAATACAAGTGAATTGAGCACGACCACATCTAATTGGAATTTAGCCAGAAGTATACAAATCTCATATGTGCAGTCACATGACCGCCCACTCCCGGCAACAACACCACAGAGCCCTGAGAGAGCACGCGGTGAGGATTCACAAGCCTACAGTCACATAGACTGCAGACTTGAACTCAAAGCCTGGAAATCCCCTTTAACCCATTCATGACCTTTGATATACCCATATGTCATAGTCAGATAATGGTTCCTGACCTTTGACGTATGACGAATGCGCCATCGCCACCAGGAACTTGGCTTACCTGACAGCCAACCTAGCTGTCACTACAAACGGAGGTGTCCACACTGCCTCCGGCTGTTGAATCCGCTAAATGCTGTGATTGCTATCGATCACAGGAGGCTAGGAGATGGGGGGCTCCCTCTCCCTTCCAACTGGCTCTCCTGCTATATCATCGTTGTCAGGAAAATATGCTTTCTCTTCTTGCATAAATAACCAAAGCACCTATCCGGAACTTCCTGCTGCATCACCTTGGATTTTAAAGGACATACTGCCCCTCCCCCAGTAGGTTTGTGCAGCACACACACAAAGCCCCATGTGCAGGCACAGCTCACAAACATCCCCCTCACAGTTGCACCAGCTAATGTTAACTAGGGGGGGAGAAGATGTCCGCGCCAAACGGCGATGCAGCGGCAGGCGCCGTTGCCAACCCCGCAGCACCGCCAAGAGGCGCGCCCGCCACAGCGGTCTCCATAATGCTGCTGTCTATGCCCTATATATACCGGGAGCGGCCTGGCTACCGCAGTACTCGGGTGAGTCGCATACCCTGAGTGAATTTAAAGAGAGACTGTGCAGTTTGTTTAAAGTATACCCTCTGTCTGAAAGCCAGAAAGTGAATATCCAGATTGGACAGCTAACGGGTGCAGCGCAGAGAGAAGTGAAAGCCTGGCAGGACACTGATAAAGCCAAGCTGAGAAGCACCTTTGACACTCGCCTGCAGCTGAAATCAAGATGAGGTTCTTTGACTGTAAGCAGAGAGCACAGGACAGTATCAGGGACTATGCTCTCAACCTGCAGGAGGCGTTTCGAGCAGTTAAGCAAGTTGATCCTGACAGTGTGAAGGAGGAAGATAAACTGTTAAAGGAGCAGTTCATTGAAGTACTCCTTTTCTTTACCCACAGAGGACAGTTGCATACTATAACCCTGCAAAACCCTGATCTGGACTTTGCTGCTTTTAAGGACAGGGCTATTCGAGTACTGCAGGAGTCCACTGACAGCCGTCCAGCGCCCCCTAGGCGCCCAGCGATCACCTACCATCAGGAAGCAACATCTTTTCCTACCATCCCTGTGGAGGCTGATGCACAGACTCTGGATAAAGATCCAACTGAGGAGCTGCGTCTTCAGGTCCAGGAGTTGACCAAGGGGATGGCTGCACTTACCAAGACCGTGCAGTCCCTGCAAGTGTCCTCCAAAGAAAAGATCCAGCTTGCTTCCAGTCCAGAGGATGTCCCGTTGCTCCAGAGGAAGAGAGCCTCACCACTTCGAGGGAGGAACAACGATCGCTATGACCAGGATGGACGTCCCATCTGTCGTCGCTGCTACAAGGCCGGTCATCTTGCAAGATATTGTTCTTTAAGCGAGCAAGCCCTGGGGCAGAGGGCCAACCCCCAGGAGTAGGATCCCCAGGCCCAAAGAACTGGAGAGCCAAGTATGTGGGAGGGAGACCAATCCTTCCTGTGGTGATTGACGGTATCCCCATGAACGCTTTGCTGGACACTGGCTCCCGGGTGACCACTATGCCGTACATTCTATACAAGAGGTATTGGGCTGATTCAGAACTTACCCGTGGCCCCACTGATGAACTGACAGTAGTTGCTAGTAATGATCAGTCTTTACCGCAGATAGGATGTAAAGAAATTACTGTTAAAGTCAGACGGGTAGAGCTAAAGTCTCAAGGTTTAATAGTTGTTGATATTGATCAAAGTGAATGTAATCCCATGATGACTCGTGGTACAAATGTAATTGAAAACTGTCTGTCCGAGGTTATTGTCTTGTTGCAACAGGTGGCTGAGACTGCTGGTTCCAGTGAACAACGAGTCCTGCAGAAGGTGATGAGAGCCCTGATGCAAATGTGAAGGGTTAATACTAAAATCAGAGCTTAAGTTTCACTTCTCCATTTCTCTGTAAGGTTTCGTTTCTTAATTCTTGTTGTTGTAAGATAAATTTTTATAATTGGCATGGGCTGTCATGAAACCAGACTGTTCCCATCTGTATAAGATAAGGGAGGCGGGGGTGTAAAACTCTGAAGAATATGTCATTATACTACTTTCTACGCTATCTAGGTACGGACATACAGTGGGGCAAAAAAGTATTTAGTCAGTCAGCAATAGTGCAAGTTCCACCACTTAAAAAAATGAGAGGCGTCTGTAATTTACATCATCAGGTAGACCTCAACTATGGGAGACAAACTGAGAAAAAAAAATCCAGAAAATCACATTGTCTGTTTTTTTTCATTTTATTTGCATATTATGGTGGAAAATAAGTATTTGGTCAGAAACAAGCAATCAAGATTTCTGGCTCTCACAGACCTGTAACTTCTTCTTTAAGAGTCTCCTCTTTCCTCCACTCATTACCTGTAGTAATGGCACCTGTTTAAACTTGTTATCAGTATAAAAAGACACCTGTGCACACCCTCAAACAGTCTGACTCCAAACTCCACTATGGTGAAGACCAAAGAGCTGTCAAAGGACACCAGAAACAAAATTGTAGCCCTGCACCAGGCTGGGAAGACTGAATCTGCAATAGCCAACAAGCTTGGAGTGAAGAAATCAACTGTGGGAGCAATAATTAGAAAATGGAAGACATACAAGACCACTGATAATCTCCCTCGATCTGGTGCTCCACGCAAAATCCCACCCCGTGGGGTCAGAATGATCACAAGAACGGTGAGCAAAAATCCCAGAACCACGCGGGGGGACCTAGTGAATGAACTGCAGAGAGCTGGGACCAATGTAACAAGGCCTACCATAAGTAACACACTACGCCACCATGGACTCAGATCCTGCAGTGCCAGACGTGTCCCACTGCTTAAGCCTGTACATGTCCGGGCCCGTCTGAAGTTTGCTAGAGAGCATTTGGATGATCCAGAGGAGTTTTGGGAGAATGTCCTATGGTCTGATGAAACCAAACTGGAACTGTTTGGTAGAAACACAACTTGTCGTGTTTGGAGGAAAAAGAATACTGAGTTGCATCCATCAAACACCATACCTACTGTAAAGCATGGTGGTGGAAACATCATGCTTTGGGGCTGTTTCTCTGCAAAGGGGCCAGGACGACTGATCCGGGTACATGAAAGAATGAATGGGGCCATGTATCGTGAGATTTTGAGTGCAAACCTCCTTCCATCAGCAAGGGCATTGAAGATAAAACGTGGCTGGGTCTTTCAACATGACAATGATCCAAAGCACACCGCCAGGGCAACGAAGGTGTGGCTTCGTAAGAAGCATTTCAAGGTGCTGGAGTGGCCTAGCCAGTCTCCAGATCTCAACCCTATAGAAAACCTTTGGAGGGAGTTGAAAGTCCGTGTTGCCAAGCGAAAAGCCAAAAACATCACTGCTCTAGAGGAGATCTGCATGGAGGAATGGGCCAACATACCAACAACAGTGTGTGGCAACCTTGTGAAGACTTACAGAAAACGTTTGACCTCTGTCATTGCCAACAAAGGATATATCACAAAGTATTGAGATGAAATTTTGTTTCTGACCAAATACTTATTTTCCACCATAATATGCAAATAAAATGAAAAAAAAACAGACAATGTGATTTTCTGGATTTTTTTTTCTCAGTTTGTCTCCCATAGTTGAGGTCTACCTATGATGTAAATTACAGACGCCTCTCATCTTTTTAAGTGGTGGAACTTGCACTATTGCTGACTGACTAAATACTTTTTTGCCCCACTGTATATGTAGTTTCCAGTTTTCTTGCAATATTATTGGCTTATAAAGTGAAATGATGCTATTGGTACTTGAGAACCTTGCATAATTAAGCAAAAGATTATAAAAGATGTGACTAAAATAAAGAGGCTTAGTGATCTGCCTCGATCCTCCCGTACAGAGACCCCAGTCTCCGTGTGGTCATTTGAGTTGTTAGCAACACTGGAATAATTTGGAAATCACTGGCTCAACCATGAAGGGTTAATTTAGCCCTACCTCAACACAAAGACAACAGGTAGAACTCTCTGGCGGAGAAATTGGCAGTGTCAGAGTGAGTGACCCCTTCCCCATTGCAATACCCCCCAGAGGTGAAATGTTGGTTTGGTGTCAGGCAGCTATAGGTCTTAGAGGGAGAGATTACCAGGCGTTGGTAGAACCAGTATACTCCGAGAGCAGGCCCACTGTCCTGACAGCCAGAGGGGTGGTTGATGTACGAAAGGGGAGAGTACCTGTACGCCTTTTGAATTGTGGGGAAGAGGAGACCACGATACCTAGGTACACCACAGTTGACAAGCTGTTCACTGTTAATAACAACTCTTTGCAGGCAGCAGAGCCCTTGGTCTCATCCGGTCAGGTGGAGGACAATGGCTCTGTGAACCAGCCGGAGGAGTGGTGCCAGCAACTGCAGGTGGGGACTGATTCTACACCTTCATACCAGAAAAATGGGGCTTACAGAGTGACACAAGAGTATGAGCGGGTATTCAGCAAACACACACTAGATTTTGGGCAGGCAAAAGGTGTTCAACATCATATCCCCACTGGAGACCATCCACCCATAAAGGAGAGGTACAGACCTATACCCCCAACACAATACCAGTGTGCTAAGAGTATGTTGAGAGAGATGAAGGAGGCAGGGGTCATCAGAGACAGTTGTAGCCCCTGGGCAGCTCCAACAGTGTTTGTAAAGAAAAAGGATGGTACCATGAGAATGTGTGTTGATTACAGGAAAATTAACAGCATTACATATAAAGATGCCTACCCATTACCTAGAATTGAGGAATCAATGGCTGCACTTAAAACTGCTAATTACTTTTCCACCTTAGATCTCACTAGTGGGTATTGGCAGGTTCCTGTGGCAGAGGCAGACAAGGAGAAAACAGCATTTACCACTCCAATGAGTCTCTGTGAGATCAATTATATGCCATTTGGGCTCTGCACTGCTCTAGGAACATTTCAACGGCTGATGGAGTGCTGCCTGGGACACATGAACTTTGAGACGGTCCTGTTGTACCTGGATGATGTCATTGTTATCTTCAAAACCTATGAAGATCATCTGGAGCACCTGGCTGAAGTGTTTGAAGCTTTGTCCAATTTTGGCCTGAAGGTGAAGCCTTCCAAATGCCACCTCCAGAAGCCCAAGGTACAGTACCTCGGTCATGTGGTCAGTGCAGAAGGTGTGGCACCAGATCCTGATAAGGTCACAGTCATCCGGGACTGGCCGAAGCCCAGCAACCTTCATGAAGTACCCCAATTCCTTGGACTGGTAGGCTACTACCGAAGATTCATCAAGGGCTTTACGAAAATAGCCACCCCTATGCAAAATCTCCTGGTGGGGCAGTCCAAGAAGACCAAACAGAAAAATTCTACCTTTGAATGGACTGAAGAGTTGGAAAGGTCCTTCACCAGATTGAAGATGGCTCTCACAGGAGACGAAGTTCTGGCCTACCCCGATTATGACAAACCCTTTGTGCTGTATACAGATGCCAGCAACGTGGGACTAGGAGCAGTACTGTCGCAGGTACAGAATGGGAAAGAAAGAGTGATCTCCTATGCCAGCAGGAAGCTGTGCCCCACTGAAAGGAACCCTGATAATTACAGTTCTTTCAAGCTGGAGTTCCTTGCCATAGTCTGGGCTGTCACCAAAAGGTTCAAACATTACCTAGCCTCTGCCAAGCTCACTATCTTCACAGACAACAACCCGTTGACGCATTTGGACACTGCAAAACTAGGTGCACTGGAACAGCGATGGATGGTTCGGCTATCGAACTATGAGTTTACCATCAAGTACCGGGCAGGGCACAAGAATGCCAATGCTGATGCGCTGTCCAGAATGCCTAACCTACCAGATGCCGGAGAAGACCCTGAGGCTCTTGAAGAGATAGAGCTACCTCCCTTCCACCGGCCACCTGCGGCCCAGCGTGCTCAAGGAGTGAGGAACTGATGGTCTGGTTTGAAGGAGGTCACCCTGAATCCATTGCCCCATCATGATTGGGCAGAAACGCAAGATAGTGACCCTGCAGTCCGCCTGGTGAAGGAGCTGCTGACACGAGCCGACTCACGTCCAGAGTCGGATGCTCCTGAGGAAACTCAGCAGTTGTGGAAGGAGAGAGGCCGGCTGTTCATTTATGAAGGGAAGCGGTGTCGGAGGAGTATCAATGCCCACACTCTTGAGCTGGTTTGGCAGGTGATAGTTCCAAAGAGAGGCATCAATGGTCCTGGAAGCGTACCACAATGGAGCTGGACACGTCGGATGGAAGAAGTTGGAAGTCGAGAGAGGTTCTACTGGGCTGGTATGAGGAAAGCCATTGAGAGGTGGTGCTGGGAGTGTGGACAATGTAACCTGCGCAGAAAGGATCGGGACAGCCAGAGAGCTCCTCTACAGCCAATCATCACCAAACAGCCCCTTGAGTTGGTAGCCCTGGACCATGTGAAGCTGGTTCCAAGTCGGTCAGGCTACATCTATGCACTTACCATTGTTGACCTTTACTCAAGATTCCTGGTAGTTGTTCCTGTCAAAGATCAAACTGCGAGGACAGCAGCCAGAGCATTCCAACAGCACTTCTGTAGACCACATGGGTATCCTGAAAGAGTGCTGACAGATCAAGGCCCAGCTTTCGAGGCAGAAGTGTTCCAAGAATTCTGTAACCTGTATGGTTGTAAGAAGATCCAGACAACACCGTACCACCCACAGACCAATGGCATGTGTGAGAAGATGAACCAGGTAGTGAAGGACCTTCTGAAGACTTTGCCCTTGGAGGAGAGGAATCTGTGGCCAGAGAAGTTGCCCGATCTGGTAGATCTCTACAACCATATTCCCGTGAACTCTACTAACTGTACCCCAGCCTATTTAATGAGAGCCAGACCTGGTAAGCTGCCTATTGACTTAGACATGGGAGTCCTGACACCTGAAGTAGCATCCCCAGATGCTGATTGGGACTCGGAGAGACAGCAACAGTACCGGAGAGTTCAAGAATGCATGGAAAGGAGTCTGGCTCAGGCAAGGCAAAAGCAGGAGAAGCTTTACAATCAAAATGCACCTGCCGTTCCTTTGTCACCGGGGGAGCAAGTTTTTAAAAGGAAGAGAAAATTGCACAAGTTGGATGATCAATGGGAGGCTGAACCTTATACCATTCTGCTCTCGAACTTTGATAATATTAAGGTATGCCTTGTGAGTAGTGTTGAGCATTCCGGTACCGCAAATATCGGGTATCGGCTGATATTCGCGGTATCGGAATTCCGATACGGAGTTCCGATACTTTTAGCATATCGAATACTGGAATCGGAAGTTCCCATAATGCGATGAGCCAGTTTGATTTGAATCAGCCAATGACAATCCTCAGAAGTGTGGGCACATCCTGTTAGGCATATAGGCATGTTAAGTAAAGGCATGGCTGTGATTGGCTGCTGAAATGATGTCATGATGCACTATAAAAGCCGCCGCCGCCATTTCGGGTTCACTCTGCTGTAAATTAAGTTAGGGACAGACTGCTGAGGGACAGTTAGAGATAGCAATTTTCCAAATCATATTGTGCTTTACCCAGGCTACATAATCAACCACTGTAGCTTTCTTTTGCCTTGCAGCAGTGTTCATAGCTGTCTGCAAGGTCTGTGTGAGTGCAGCTCACGCTGTGTAGTGTGTCCTGCAACTACGTCTGGTTGTAGGCCGCTCAGCGTGCATCACTGCCTCACACATATTTTTCTTTTATTGCAGCTCATTTTTCATTCTCCTATTAGTGTGCATCCATCCGTATCCATCTACATTGGTTGGTTGCAAACACTATATAGGAGTAGATAGAGGAGCCTTTTTCTCTGGCTTGTGCCCTTCAGCCGCAGCCAGATTAGTATTACCCTATTTTTTGGAGCCTCATCTTTTGCATTGTAGCTTACCTTCCTGCATTGTAATAGCTCCAAAAAGTTTGTGATACTATCGCTTTCAAATCTTTGGTCGCATCCTTTTTGTTTTTTTGAAAAACAAAATGAAGTTCACCAAACACTCCATTTGACAGTTGTGTAGGCCACATTAGCTCATATTAAAGTGTAGTCCACACACTTTATAAAATTAGAGTTTCTTATACCTGTTAGCAGCTGTTCAGGAATAAGCACACTAAGCCCCCCCTTTGTACTTTTCTGCCTATCTTTATCAGTCTACCAAGATGAAGATGGCAGGGAGTAAGACACGTGGGTGTGGAGTTTCAGCAGGGAGAGGACATGGGGATTCTGCAGGGAGAGGACGTGGGAATTCTGTGCCTGCTGCGGGCACCAGTGAGTCAGCATCCCCCAGTTTTACCAAGCAACAGTCCTTTATGCGCAGCTTTGTAGGACCTCGCCTGTTATGAATGAGTCACCGTAGGAGGCAAAAACAGAAATACAAGCTAAGTCCAGAAAACCAGAGAAATTGGCAACTATCAGATTGCAGACCCCTGAACCTATCAACACAACTAGCAGTAGCCGTGGGGGGTTCCTACGATGCCCTAGACCCCTCGATCACAGCCGGAGAATTAAATAGGCCTAAAGAAAGAAAGGGGAAATCTAAACTGCCCCAGAGCAGACCCCAAAGCAATAGGCAGCCCCCAACATATAATGACGGTGAAGCAAGAAGAAAACACTAACACAGACAGAAAGATAGACTGAGCAAAGACGGGGCTCAAAACTACCTAGAGAGGAAAGGACAGGAAGGCTGCTGTCTGCAATCTGCCAAAACCCAACAAGCTGATATGAAAAAGGCCCTGAAGCAGCTAGGCTTCAAAAACTAAATCAGCACTCAGGTATTTTCAGAAGACAGAGCTAAAGGAATTCAGCACACCCCAGCAGGGAATGGCAGAAATCCAGAAAAACAAAGCAAAACAAAGTCAAAGCACCAATGCAAAAGGCCGAGCAGCAAACTTAGCTTTAGAGGAGCAGGAATTCAGACTGGTCTCCAAGGATCCCACAGAGAAATCACCCGCAGGGCAGAAGGGCGTCGGCAGCCTTATATCCAGTCAGTAACTCCACTCAGCCAGTCATCATCATCAGCCTCAGGTGTTTGCTAATCAGGCCCACTACCTTTCTTTACCAGAAGAGGGAGTTCCTCGGGCCTCAGTAATGAAGGGGAAAATGAACTCACAACACTCGCCGTACCCCACTGCTGCGGGAGGAGCAAATTGAAGCCGTTGTCGGATGGATGGCAGCTAACGCATCGACTTCAATGACTTCCACGTCCTCTCAGGGCCAGAGCACTGTCTTTTCACCATCTGCCAAATTGCCCAGGCAGTCAGAGAGCCCTGTACAGGAGCCATCACAGTCTCTACTTCTGTTCTCTGAATCTGTTGGCTTGGAAAGAGGGGGCCAGCCAAGCAGCATTCAAGAATGTGAAGAAGAGGGAGTATACAGTGATGCGCAACTGCTTTGTCCCTCTGAATCTGAAGAGGCGGGTGGGCCAGTGCCTATGGTCAGCACACCTCAGTACGCATCAGATGATGACGAGACTCAGGTGCCACTTTCTGGTGTGTACGGTGCTGGCGAGACTACCCAGGAGAAGCAGGTGTTTGAAGAGGGGAGTGTAGATGATTAGGTCCTTGAGCCATCATGGCGTGAGGAACAGGAAGGTGGTGGGAGCAGCTCTGAGGAAGAGATTCCCCGAATGGCCAAAACAGGAGGGAGAGGGAGGGGTAAGACTTGGCTGCCTGTAGCCTCCACTTCGGCACCCGTTAGGAGCATTCCTCTTCCAAAAGCCAAAACGGGCGCTCCCAAGACTTGCAGTGCGTGGTCCATTTTTGACACAGTTGCAGATGACATTTGCTTTGTCAAATGCAAGCTGTGTCATCAGAAAGTCAAAAGAGGGAAAAGTGTCAGCAACCTCAATACCACAAATATGTGGAAACATGTGCGGACCAAGCACGTGGTGGAGTTACAAAGACACACTGAAGACGTAGGCCAACCTACAGCACCACCTACCACCTCTTCAGCTCGTGTTGTAGCTTCTTCCTCCAGCTCACACACAGCTGGTTCGGCTTCCTCACAGGATCGCCATGGAAGAACCTCTGGCACTGTTGTCCAGAGACCCAGTGACATTCCACCCACAGCACCACGTTCCCGCTCATCCTAACACTCCCAGGCCACTCTACAGCCATCGGTAGCACAGGCATGGGAGAAAAGGCGGCCATACTCGGCAACCATCCCCGAGCACAGGCTCTGAATGCTGGCATTGCCAAATTACTGGCCCTTGAAATGCTCTCATTCAGCCTGGTGGAGACTGACACCTTCCGGAACTTCATGGCATTGGCAGTCCCACAATACATCGTGCCCAGCCGCTTTTATTTCAGCAGGCAAGCCGTCCCTGCTCTGCAAAAGCATGTGGAAGGAAAAATTAAACATGCGTTACTAAACGCCTTCAGTAGCAAGGTCCACCTGACCACCAATGCGTGGACCAGTACCCATGGACAGGGACGATACCTTTCCCTCACTGCCCATTGGGTCAATGTTGTGGAGCCGGGTACAGATCTTGAGAGTTGCGCTGTACGTGTTCTGCCAACTCCAAGGATTGCAAGAATCCAGTCTGTACACATTGACTCGTCGTCATACTCAAGTTCCTCAGAATTAGCGCTGCACGAGCCTGTTACAACCGATATGAGCACAGCCGTGGCCAAACGTCAACAGGCCATACTGAAATTAATTTCTTTGGGGAATCGAAGCCACACAGCGCAGGAGCTCTGGAATGCCATCAAGCAGGAGAGCGACGTGTTGTGAGTTCATTTTCCCCTTCACCGTCGATGTCTGATGAACTCCCTCTTCTGGTGAAGGAAGGTAGTGAGGCTGATTACCAAACACCTGATCTGGTAGATGATGACTGGGTAACAGGAAATTCTGACTGGATATAAGGCAGCCGATGCCCTTCTGAGTCGCTGGTGATTTCTCTGCTGGATTCTTGGAGACCAGTCTGATTCCTGCTTCCCAAAGATAAGTTTTTGCTCTGCTATTGAACTTACTAGTTTTGTTTTGTTTACCTTGTTTTTTGGAGTTCAGCCATTCCCGGTTGGGGGTGTGCTGAGTTCCATTTTTATCTCTGATCAGTTTGTCTCTTTGCTCTGTCTTCAGAATTTACCTGAGTGCTGATATAGTCTTTTTGAAGTCCTAGCAACTTCAGGGCCTGTTTTTCCTATCAGACATTTTTTGGTAGGGTTTTTTACGGATTGCAGACAGCAGCTTTTCTATCCTGTCCTTTTTAGTTAGCTAGGGGCCCCATCGTTTGCTCAGTCTATCTTTCTATCTGTGTTAGTGTTTTCATCTTGCTTCACCGTCATTATATGTTGGGGGCTGACTATTGCTTTGGGGTCTGCTCTGGGGCAGTTTAGATTTCCCCTTTCTTTCTTTAGGCCTATTTAGTTCTCCGGCTGTGATCGAGGGGTCTAGGGCATCGTAGGAACCCCCCACGGCTACTGTTAGTTGTTGTGTATAGGATCAGGGGTCTGCAATCCGATAGCTACTAACCTCTCCGGTTTTCTGGACTTAGCTTGTATTTTTGCTTTTTCCTCCTTCGGTGACTCATTCATAACAGAATCACCAGCCATACCGCAGATTCTAGGGTACTCAATAGCAGGAAAGAATTGTAAAAAAAAAAAAAGTGTCAGAATTTTTTTTTGTGTGTATATTTTTTCCTCCATTTCTCTGAGGCCGTAGGAGGAATTTTTTCTCAATGGAGATTAAGCAATTGTCTGATCATGTGGAGCAGCTCACTGCTGAAGTGCAGGGAATTTCCGCCTATCTTGCTCATTCACATGCTGCTGAACCAAAGACTCTACTCCTGATGTGTTTTTTGGGGATCGGTCTAAATTTTTGAATTTTAAGAATAATTGTAAATTATTTTTTGCCTTGAAGCCTAACTCATCGGGGAGCTCCGCGCAGCAGGTTAAAATTGTCATCTCTTTGCTGCGCGGCGATCCCCAGGATTGGGCGTTTTCTTTGAAACCTGATGATCCTATTCTGACTGATGTGAATGCATTTTTTCAGGCCTTGGGGTTGTTGTATGATGAACCTATTGCTATTGATCAGGCTGAAAAGGCCCTGTTGGCATTGAGCTAGGGTCAGGATTCTGCAGAGTTGTACTGTCAAAAAGTCCGAAAGTGGGCAGTCCTTACTACCTGGAATGATGGTGCCTTGGCAGCTCTCTTTCGGAAGGGTTTGTCAGAAACCGTAAAAGATACTATGGTGGGATTTCCTGTTCCCTCTGGTCTTGACGATTCTATGTCATTAGCCATTCAGGTTGATCGGCGTTTGCGTGAAAGCAAAACCGCACGAGAGGTGTTGCCACCTGTTGAACAAATGTCTGAACCTATGCAATGTGATAGAGTTTTGTCTAGGGCGCAATGTCAGGAGTTCAGAAGGCGTAATAAGCTGTGTTTCTTCTGTGGTGATGCCTCGCATATTATTTCTGTCTGCCCTAAACAAGAGAAACGTTTTGCACACACATTTGCTGTGGGTGGTGTTCAACCTAAGTTTCTTCTGGCAATTACTCTGATCTGCTCCCTGTCCACATTTTCCGCTAAGGCTTTTGTGGATTCGGGAGCAGCTCTGAACCTGATGGACTTGGATTTTGCTAAACATTGTGGGTTTCCTATGACACCTCTGCGGACGCCTATCCCTTTGAGGGGTATTGATGCTACTCCTTTGGCGAAGAATAAACCTCAGTTTTGGACCCAGGTGGTAATGCGGGTCGCCCCAGACCATCAAGAAAATTGCAGATTTTTGGTGTTACATAATTTGCATGATACCATCGTTCTGGGGTTTCCCTGGTTGCAAATCCATAATCCAGTTTTGGATTGGAAATCTGTGTCTGTGGTGAGTTGGGGTTATCGGTGTGCCCTTAGTGATGCTCGGGTTTTCTCCACCTCTCCCCAGTCGCATGATGTTTTTGACTATTTGGCTAATTATTATGATGTATTTAGTGAGAATGAGTCTGCGTCTTTGCCTCCTCATAGGAGTTATGACTGTGCAATTGAGCTGAGCCCTGGGTGTAAATTTCAAAAGGGTCGACTTTTCAATTTATCTGTACCTGAACACGAGGCTATGCGATCCTATATTAAGGAGTCATTGGAGAAGGGTCATATTAGACCATCCTCTTCACCCTTAGGTGCTGGGGGTTTTTTCGTGGCTAAGAAAGATGGGTCATTAAGGCCTTGTATTGACTATCGTTCCCTCAACAAAATTACTGTTAAATATCAGTATCCGTTAACCCTGATTTCTTATCTATTCTCCAGAGTTAAAGGTGCTTGCTGGTTTACAAAGCTTGACCTCAGGGGGGCGTATAATCTTATTCGCATTAAGCATGGGGATGAATGGAAGACGGCGTTTAATACTCCGGAGGGACATTTTGAGTACCTGGTGATGCCTTTTGGGCTCACTAATGCCCCTTCTGTCTTCCAGTGCTTCATGAATGATATTTTCCGAGACTTGGTGGATAAATTTTTGATCATCTATCTGGATGATATTTTGATCTTTTCCAAGGATTAGGACTCTCATGTGGAACATGTTCGGACTGTGTTCCGGATTTTGAGGGAGAATTCCCTGTATGTCAAGGGATCAAAATGCCTTTTTGGTGTACAGAGGATTTCATTTTTGGGATTTATTTTGTCTCCGTCAACTATTGAAATGGACCCGGCCAAGGTACAGGCCATTTATGATTGGGTTCAGCCCACTTCTTTGAAGGCCCTCCAGAAATTTTTAGGTTTTGCTAATTTTTATCGTAAATTTATAGCTAATTTTTCTGGTATTGCCAAACCATTGACTGATTTGACTATGAAGGGTGCTGATGTGCTGAATTGGTCTCCGGAGGCTGTTTCTTCCTTTCAGGAGCTGAAGCGAAGATTCACTTCTGCCCCGGTTTTGCGGCAACCTGATGTCTCACTCCCGTTTCAGGTAGAGGTGGACGCTTCTGAGATTGGTGCAGGAGCTGTTTTGTCCCAAAAAGATCCTGTAACATCTAAAATGAATCCCTGTGCTTTCTTTTTCCGAAAGTTCTCCCCATCCGAACGTAACTATGATGTGGGGAATCGGGAACTGTTAGCCATGAAATGGACATTTGAGGAGTGGAGACATTGGTTGGAGGGAGCTAAACATCAAGTAGTGGTCCTTACTGACCACAAGAATTTGATTTGACTTTGGAGTCGTATTTGAGATGTTTTATTTCTGCTGATCAGAATGATTGGGTTTCATTTTTGCCCTTGGCTGAATTTGCTTTAAATAATAGAGCTAGTTCTGCCACTTTGATGTCACCTTTTTTTTCGTAACTTTGGGTTTCATCCTCGATTTTCTTCAGGGCAGGTGGAGCCTTCTGCCTGCCCAGGTGTTGACACTGTGGTGGAGAGAATGCACCAGATCTGGGACCAAGTGGTGGATAAGTTGTCTCTCTCCCAGGAAAAGGCCCAGCAGTTTTCCAACCGGCATAGGACCATTGGTCCCCAGTTTAAGGTGGGTGATATGGTTTGGTTGTCATCAAAGAATATCGCTATGAAGGTGGCTTCTCCAAAGTTTAAACCTAGATTTATTGGACCTTACAAGATTTTGGAGATTCTTAATCTAGTCTCCTTTCGATTGGCTCTTCCTGTTACATTTAAGATCCATAACGTGTTTCATAAGTCTCTGTTAAAGAGGTTTGTTGAGCCAGTAGTTCCTGTGGTGGCACCTCCTGACCCGGCATTGGTTGAAGGTAATGTGGAATATGAGGTTGAAAAAAAAAACTGGATTCTCGCCTGGCTAGACGGAGACTCCAGTATTTGGTTAAATGGAAGGGTTATGGCCAGGAGGATAATTCTTGGGTCCCTGCATCCGATATTCATGCCAAAAGATTGGTTCGTGCTTTTCATCGGGCCCATCCTGATCGCCCTGGTGGTGTGGATGAGGGTTCGGTGACCCCTCCTCAAGGGGGAGGTTCTGTTGTGAGTTCATTTTCCCCTTCACTGGTGAAGGAAGGTAGTGAGGCTGATTACCAAACACCTGATCTGGTAGATGATGACTGGGTAACAGGAAATTCTGACTGGATATAAGGCAGCCGACGCCCTTCTGAGTCGCTGGTGATTTCTCTGTTGGATTCTTGGAGACCAGTCTGATTCCTGCTTCCCAAAGATAAGTTTTTGCTCTGCTATTGAACTTATTAGTTTTGTTTTGTTTACCTTGTTTTTTGGAGTTCAGCCATTCCCGGTCTGGGGTGTGCTGAGTTCCATTTTTGTCTCTGATCAGTTTGTCTCTTTGCTCTGTCTTCAGAATTTACCTGAGTGCTGATATAGTCTTTTTGAAGTCCTAGCGACTTCAGGGCCTGTTTTTCCTATCAGACGGTTGGGACATTTTTTGGTAGGGTTTTTTACGGATTGCAAACAGCAGCTTTTCTATCCTGTCCTTTTTAGTTAGCTTGGGTCCCATCATTTGCTCAACCTATCTTTCTATCTGTGTTAGTGTTTTCATCTTGCTTCAACATCATTATATGTTGGGGGCTGCCTATTGCTTTGGGGTCTGCTCTGGGGCAGTTTAGATTTCCCCTTTCTTTCTTTAGGCCTATTTAGTTCTCTGGCTGTGATTGAGGGGTCTAGGGCATCGTAGGAACCCCCCACGGCTACTGTTAGTTGTTGTGTATAGGATCAGGGGTCTGCAATCCGATAGCTACTAACCTCTCCGGTTTTCTGGACTTAGCTTGTATTTTTGTTTTTTCCTCCTTCGGTGACTCATTCATAACAGCGACGTGTGGTTTCTGCCAGCGAATCTCCAGCCAGGCTTGGTAGTGTGTGACAATGGCCGAAATCTGGTGGCAGCTCTGGGCCTAGGCAACCTCACTCACATCCCATGTCTGGCACATGTGCTCAACTTGGTCATGCAGAGCTTTCTGAGGGACTATCCGGATCTTGATACACTGCTGCACAAGGTCCGCATAGAGGGCGCTCACTTGCGGCGTTCCAGCACGGCAAGATCGCGCATTGCAGCTCTGCAACGCCGATTACGCCTTCCGGAACATCACATCATATGTGACCTACCCACCAGGTGGAATTCAACGTTACATATGTTGGAGTGGTTGTGTGAGCAGCAGGCAGCAGTAATGGAGTACCAGCTGCATCAGGCGCAAACAAGTCGCACTGTGCGCCGGTCACACTTCAGCACCACTGAGTGGGCATCTATGAAGGACATCTGCCTCGTTTTGCGTGCCTTCGATGATTCCACGTGGATGGCGAGTGCAGATGATGCACTAGTTAGCATGACTGTCCCCCTTATCTGCCTGCTTCAAAAAACACTGCAAGCACTAAGGGAGAAGGTTTTGGAAGAGGTGGAGGATGAGAAGTCACAAATGCCATCTGCTTCTGGACAGTCTGCGCTACGTGGTTCGTCACAAAGGCCTAGGCAGGGGACACTTTGTGAGGAGGATGAGGAGGAGTCAATGGAGGAGGAAGACATCTCTCCAGAGGAGGGAGGTACACAATGCTCTAGTCAGTATGTACAGCGAGGGTGGGGTGATGCAGAGCATGCAGAGATGACGCCTCAAGCAGGGGACAGCGTTTCTTGGGCAGTTGGGAGTCTGCAGCACATGGTTGATTTCATGCTGCAGTGCCTAGGAAACGACCGCCACATTGCCCATATTCTCAACATGGCTGATTATTGGGTGTACACCCTCCTAGATCCTCGCTACCGGGACAACTTACATAGCCTCATAACACCGTTGAACCGGGAGCGTAAAATGCGGGAGTACCAAGAGACACTGGTGCATTCCATCATGTTCTCGATTCCACCCGAGAGCAGTGCTGCTAGTGCTTTACAAAGCAGCTCTGTGCGTCGAAGCAGTGGAGGAAGCTCTGCACAAAGAGGGAGCAGAGGCAGCGCCTCAGCACAAGGCAAGACCAGTAAGGCCCAAATGTGGCAAAGATTTGTGTGCCCTCCACAAATGTCTACACCATCACAGACGGCTCCAGTCAGCAGGAGGCAACGTTTCCGTCAGATGGTGACAGACTATATGTCTTGCCCTGTCAGTGTACTCCCAGACGACTCTTCCCCCTTCAAGTTTTGGGTCTCTAAGCTGGATACATGGCCAGAGCTTAGCCAGTATGCATTGGAGGTGCTGGCTTGCCCTGCTGCTAGTATATTATCGGAACGCGTCTTTAGTGCCGCAGGTGGTGTACTAACAGATCGTCGCACGCAACTATCCTCCGATAACGTTGACCGGCTTACTTTTCTGAAAATGAACAAGGCCTGGATCTCGCTAGAATTTGCCAGTCCTCTTCCAGAATAAATAATTGGTTGGCAACAGTATCCAGGTCTCCTGTTTTGTTCATGTTTCTACCACCTGAACTGTAATCCCTGGGCTTCAACACAGCCAGTTGTTGATCAGAAGTGCCATCTGCACAGAAAAAAAACACTAGCTCCTGTGTTAGTGGGGTTCAGTAACGCCAGCTGCTTCCCTGCTGTGTGGACGGCAATGTCTTCTGCTGCCTCCACATTCACACTGCTACTGATTTCAAACTTGCTCCAACTAGGCCTCTGGCTCCACTCTGTTTCTAGTATTTCCCCTGGCTTCCAACCCCGCCAGTTGCTGCTCAGAAGTGGCATCTGCACAATTAACACTTGTTCCTGTGTTACCGGGGTTCAGTAACGTCAGCTGAACCCCTGATGTGTGTCCGGGAATGTGGACAGAGCAGGAGACATTGCCGGACACACATCAGGGGATCAGCAGACGTTACTGAACCCCAGAAACACAGGAACAAGTGTTGATTGTGCAGACGCAACACCTGAGCAGCAACTGGTGGTGTTGGAGGCCAGGGTAAATACTAGAGACAGAGTGGAGCCAGAGGTCTAGTTGGAGCACGTTTATAATCAGTAGCAGTCTACAACAGATATTAAACTTGATGAAATTAGGCCTCAGCCTACACCCTGATTGACCCTGGGCTTCAACATCGCCAGTTGCTGCTCAGAAGTGTCTTTGGCATGGGTACTCCCTCCTGCCCAGCCTGGTTCCAGCACGCCTGCTGTTTCCGGGTAGTGTCAACGTCACTTTGCCACCAATACGTTGTCCTGTCGTGTTGCGGTCGGGTTAGCTGAGTCTATGGTGCCTGCAGTTTAGGTGCTTCCTATGTGGGCTGCGGGTTCTGGTAATAAAGGCTGGTTCCGTAGTGCCAATAGACATGCACCCCCTGTAAGGATTGTGGGTTTCGGTAACTGCGGCCGGCTCGCTGCCTTGCAACTTTGTTTTTCATGGGTACCTTCTGCTACCCATCCGGGTTCCAGCACCATCAGCTGGTTCTCGGCAGTGCCTCTGGCCGAGGTGCCTCCTTCTCGGTATCCGAGTTCCAGCAACGTCTGCTGGTCCTTGGTAGTGCTTTGTAGCACAGGTACCTCCTGCTTAATAACCGTGTTCCAGCACCGTCAGCAGGTCCACGGTTGTGCCATTGGCTCTTGTTCCTTCAGCTGCCACTCTGGGTTCCAGCACCGTCAGCTGGTTCTCGGTAGTTCCATTGACTCTTGTAGCTTCTGCTACCCATCCGGGTTCCAGCACCGTCAGCTGGTTCTCGGCAGTGCCTTTGGCCGAGGTGCCTCCTTCTCGGTATCCGAGTTCCAGCAACGTCTGCTGGTCCTTGGTAGTGCTTTGTAGCACAGGTACCTCCTGCTTAGTAACCGTGTTCCAGCACCGTCAGCTCGTCCACGGTTGTGCCATTGGCTCTTGTTCCTTCAGCTGCCACTCTGGGTTCCAGCACAGTCAGCTGGTTCTGGGTAGTTCCATTGACTCTTGTAGCTTCTGCTACACATCCGGGTTCCAGCACCAACAGCTGGTTCTCGGCAGTGTCTTTGGCACGGGTACTCCCTCCTGCCCAGCCTGGTTCCAGCACGCCTGCTGTTTCCGGGTAGTGTCAACGTCAATTTGCCACCAATACGTTGTCCTGTCGTGTTGCGGTCGGGTTAGCCGAGCCTATGGTGCCTGCAGTTTAGGTGCTGCCTATTTGGGCTGCGGGTTCTGGTAATAAAGGCTGGTTCCGTAGTGCCAATAGGACAAGCACCCCCTATAGGACTGTGGATTTCGGTAACTGCGGCCGTCTCGCGGCCTTTCAACTTTGTTTTTCATGGGTACCTTCTGCTACCCATCCAGGTTCCAGCACTGTCAGCTAGTTCTCGGCAGTGCCTTTGGCCGAGGTGCCTCCTTCTCGGTATCCGAGTTCCAGCAATGTCTGCTGGTCCTTGGTAGTGCTTTGTAGCACAGGTACCTCCTGCTTAGTAACCGTGTTCCAGCACCGTCAGCTGGTCCACGGTTGTGTCATTGGCTCTTGTTCCTTCTGCTGCCCCTCCGGGTTCCAGCACTGTCAGCTGGTCCTCGCTAGTTCCATTTGCTCTTGCAGCTTCTGCTATCCATCCGGGTTCCAGCACCGTCAGCTGGTTCTCGGCAGTGCCTTTGGCCTAGGTGCCTCCTTCTCGGCATCCAAGTTCCAGCAATGTCTGCTGATACTTGGTAGTGCTTTCTAGCACAGGTACCTCCTGCTTAGTAACCGTGTTCCAGCACCGTCAGCTGGTCCACGGTTGTGCCATTGGCTGTTGTTCCTTATGCTGCCCCTCCGGGTTCCAGTACTGTCAGCTGATTCTCAGCAGTTCCTCAGCCTTCTTGTACCTTCTGCTACTTTTCCAAGTTCATGCTTGTGGAAAAGGTTTTTGGTTCTCACTCTGGATCTCCCTGACGACAACCCTGAAGACGACGACCCTGAAAACCACACCGAAGAAGACCAAAAAGATGTCCCTGAAGAAGATGACCAAGAGGACAAAGAACATGAAGACAACCACCAAGATGCAGAACAACAAGAGACAGAAGACCAAGAAGCAGAAGAACAAAAAGCAGAAGAACATTAAGCATAAGACTAAAAATCAGAGCAAAAGATATTATCTAAATTATAAGCAGAAGTAGACTAAGCAGTGTATGGGGGTGCGTTCGTTCCTCCTCGTGGTGCCCCTGGAAAATGCCTGCTGCTGCAGGCCAAACTGAACGCGGACAAATCCTGTTGTAAATCTTTTGTGACAGGCAGAACGGAAGGTGTAATCTTCAAACTTTTATCGATAACAACTAAAGGAATGCCTGTCACAAATAAGAATATGATGAAGAAGAAGAATAGGAAGAAGATGAAGAAGTAGAATATGAAGAAGAATAATCGTTGAATAAGAAGAATATGAATAATGTACAAAAAAAGAATAATACGAAGAAGGTGAAGATGAAGAAGATGAATATGGTGAAGAAGAAGTTGATGAAAAAGATGCTGCTGCTGAGGATCATGAAGGAGAAAGTGTGGGAGAAGTAAAAAAGAAGGTGAAGCGTATGGAAGCAGTGAAAAATACATATCTGACAAAATATAAAAGAGGTTAACATAGTCAATATCTTTGTAACTCCGAACGTCTTTAAAAAAAAAAAAATTAATTCCTGCTATTCCATTTGATTGGGCTAAACCTCTATACCTTTAGTGTCTCCTCCACCTCCCCCAATACATTCTACATTATTCTTAGTTGTTTTTCTTCATGTAGAATTAACCTACAAGGAAAGAAAGGTTTTTTTTTAATTCCGATATTTCGGTCCCATTGACCTGAATGGGACTTCCAGGATCGGAATCGGCGATACCCGATACTTTTTGGGTATCGGCCGATCCAATCCGATCCGATATTTCTCAATATCGGATGGTATCGCTCAACACTACTTGTGAGTAAAGATGTAGGAGAGATCTCGGCAGCGGTATCGAGAGATCATTTGAAGTTGTGTCCTGACAAGTTGAAGGAAAGGAAAGAAGAACCAGATAACATCCAACCCATAGTGGAAGAAGAGAAGGTCAGCACAGTGCTTGGAGAATTCCTTGCGAATTGAACTAAAGTGAACGATGCTATAGAGGTGCCAGTATTGCTGTTTCCCCAATTGGTAGCACAGGAAGATCTGACTCTAGAGAATCAGCAAAATTGGGTAGCAGATGCCACACCAGCAGTGGAGCCAGAGAACCCTCGCCCTGCCAGTGGTGAACCTGTTGTGCCCCTGGTGAGTCTAAGTGATCACAGACAATCCAGTATCTGTGTTACATAGAACCCCCAGTAGTGTATCCAGTACATTACCCACTACACCAGTCTTACGCAGGTCTAACCGCACCACACAAGGTATACCACCCCTTAGATATTGTATATAGCAAAATAAATGTAAATGTTGAAATGGTGTATGTAAATATGTAACTGTTCTTAAGCTTTGTGCCTACAGGTAACCTGTAAGCGTTTCCTTTGAATTTTCCCGGTTTGTTTTATGGACACTGAGCCACAGGACT
Organism: Dendrobates tinctorius; assembly: GCF_039654945.1. NCBI lineage: Eukaryota > Metazoa > Chordata > Amphibia > Anura > Dendrobatidae > Dendrobates > Dendrobates tinctorius. Next base: position 24,585,500 of record NW_027361675.1, on the reverse strand, counting down.
TGTGTGTGGTCAAAAACTTTCACCATTTGCCCAGGAATGGACCATGGACATTGATACTGGACTTATCATCATAGGACCATTTTTGAAGCACTTGGTTTTTGTACATTTTTCATATTTAAATCTTGTACAAATAATGTTGTTCAACTGTTTTTATATGTTTTCATGTATTGTTCAGCCCAGGAGTGCTGACTTGCACTAGGGGGGAATGTGGCACCCCCAGGAGTATGGTCGCCACAGTGGCTTTGCCTTCCTCCAGGGGATGGTAATGCCAGGCTTGGAGACAATGATGGGTCTCTCTCGCAGTCAATCCATACATGCAACACAGTTCCACTCCAGGCCAGCAGGTGGAACTCTGAACCAGGATTAAGGGAGGGGTGCCCTCTGAGGGCCAAGAGGAAGGAGTGGTCAGTTAGTCTGTGGAGAGTGAAGTGTGCAGACGTGTAGAGAGCTGCTGGAGGTTGAGCTAGGAAAGGAGAGCTCCCTCGCAGTGAGAACGCAAGAACTGGAGCCTGGTCTCCACGGCTGTACGGATACTAACGGTCCTACAGCAGATACCAGAGGAGTAGGAGGCTGTAAATGCCCTACTCCCATATAAGACTTGGGGCACAACAGCAACTGAAGAGAGAGCCAGGACTCCGGAGAAGGGAGTCCCCGAGAGAGGCTACAGCTGTCTGCTGTGCAAGCAAGGTTCTTGGGAACATCTGACAGGAGGAACTTCAGAGTAACTTAGTACTTGGAGTACTTCATTCAAACGAGCGCTAGGAAGGAGACTGCACAGCCCGTCTGCTGAGAGAAAATCCCTGAATTGCTTCCAGGCTAGACTGCCCCGTTACCATCTGTAATCAGGACCCTGGACTGCCGTTATCAAGTAAAGGTACAGAAATTGCACCCCGCTGTGTCTTTTCTGCTTCCTACCCTTACGGCACTACTACATCCCCGTGCCAACCACCTCTACACTGCCCTTGGACTATAGCTTCACCTGTGGGGAGCTTTTACACCCTTGCTGCACCCTACCATCAGTCCCAGTGGATCTGCATGCAAAGTTGGCCTAACACCTCCCTTGCCGAGCACCACAGGTGGCATCACGAACAATTCCATTCCATTAACTATATTCCCCCATTGCTTGGGCGCCCAGGGCCACGGACCGGGTCACCGCTGCTGTGACACATCCCCCTGACACCGGCCCAGTACCGAGTACCCTACAGCCCTGGGATGGCGACCCACAGACACAGAGCACATGAGAGTAGAAATAAAAAAAATAAAAAAATGGGCTAAGTTAGCCACCCAGGAAAAAAGGCATAAATTAATAATATCTACAAAGGGAACCTATGCGGAGTAAAACCAGGCAGAGCTAGGACCCTCCGCATGTCGCCGCCCTAAGTTTCTTCATCAGTGGTACATGGGTTCCCTTTGTAGATATTACTAATTCATGCCTTTTTTCCTGGGTGGCTAACTTAGGAGTGAAGTAGCCCGAGTAGTGGGCATGCCCGAAGAAGTCGTACCGCCCCAGGATATCCAGCTAGCAGTAAGTTCAGAAGATCCGTGGTCGGTGAAAGTCACTACCTCCTCAACGGCAGATCCACAGTACATCCAAGAGGGTCAGTGCATTCTGGAACAAATGCGTGCTGAACTGTTTGAGCTCACCCCCGCTCAAGTACTTCAGGTGGACGCGTTACTGGGGTGTTACCGATCCGTCTTTTCGAACCATGAGAATGACTTCAGTTGTACTACAGCAATTACCCATGAAATCCCTACGGGGGAGACTGCGCCCATATGAAAGCATTACCAACAGATTCCCCCGTAGTTATACTAGGAAGTGAGAGAAATGCTTGGTCAGATGCTGCAGGTGTGTGTCATCAGCGAAAGCCAAAGTCCATGGGAGGCCCCTATTGTGTTAGTACGAAAAAAAGATTGGACCCTGAGGTTCTGTGTGCACTTCCATAAGCTCAACGACTGCACGGTACGTGACTCGTATCCCCTGCCCTGGATTGAGGAGTCTCTGTCTGCATTGGGCAAGGCCAAATTCTTTTCCAAGTTGGATCTAGCCAGTGGTTATTGGCAAGTGCCCGTGTCTGAAAAGGACCGGGCGAAGACGGCCTTCATACTCCCCATGGGCTTTTTTAATTCAACCGAATGCCGTTCGGATTGGCCAATGCCCCTGGTACGTTCCAGCAGCTGATGAAGAGGTGTCTAGGCGACCTGAACTTTGAGGCTACCCCGATCTACTTGGATGACATCATTGTGTATGCTGCTTTGTTTGAGGACCATTTGCGGAAACTGGAGCAGGTGTTGAGCCGCCTACAGTGTTAGGAGTCAGGTTCCTGCGTCTGCTCTGCAGGAATTCAGATCCTTACATTTTGCGCTCTCTTGCTCTTTATCTACCGCAGAGGAGATTGCCTTGCAGCAAATCTCTCCAGGGGCTAAGTCCCTCTGTCCTCCTACTGAGCATGCTCATGAGACGGTTTCCCATTGGAGATCATGAGTCATGTGCTCAGGTCCTGCTCCAGATCTCATTGGTCCATCTCGGAGATTTAGAAGCTTCCGGAAGGTCCCGGCTGCTATAAAAAGCGTGCATGGCCGTTCCGCCATGCGCTACTATAGACTATACTTGCTATGTGTGAATGGTGACGGATGTTTGATTCTGGTGACTGACTCATTATAAAACCCCTTCCCTTTGATATTACGTATGTGGATAGGGAATTAGTTTAGCAGTCAGCGTCAGTCAGTGGCAAGCCTTAGGCCACTGTGCACACCGCACCTCTATGCTAGCGTCTGACATTGCGCGCGCTTTCTAGCTTTGTCGTCGAGCGGCAGCAGCGACGCCGCACACACGGTAGGTCTAGATGGACGCAGCTTAGGTCCTGCTCCTGTGACCAGATACCGTGTGTGCATTTTCCTGAGGCCTGTGACACTGGCAGGCTCAGCATTTTTGTATGTTTATGTTGCGGCGCCTCTGTGTGTGAACAGAGCCCGCTCTGCGCACTTCGGGTGAAGTTGAACCCGTGCGCATTATACCGCCATATTGCTCCTCTGTCATTACCTAGCAGCAGTGTAACACCTACTGCACGGTGGACCCCGAGCGGCGAACGCACTTTTTTATTTATTTTTATGTAGTGCGTTCTGCCGTTCCTAACACAGAAGTACGGGCTAAAAGTGAAACCTCAGAAGTGCCACCTGTTCCGGACTCAGATCGAGTACCTGGGGCATGTCGTTTCTGCTGAAAGAGTACGACCATCACAAGAGAAGATTGCAGTGATCAGAGACTGGCCGATTCCACAAAGCATGAAGAATGTCCGTGCGTTCCTAGATCTAACAGGATACTACCGACGTTTTGTGAAGAACTTCACCCGGATGGTGCAATAGTTGCTTGAACTCCTGAAAGGGGTGCCCCCGAATGCCAAAGGAAGATCCATTCGCTGGGAAAAAAGACAGGAGAAGGTGTTCTGCGAGTTGATAAAAGCATTAACCGAGGCCCTGGTACTGGCCTATGCGGACTTCTCTTTACTGTTCATTCTCCACACTGACTGCAGCTTACACGATCTTGGAGCGGTGTTATCGCAGGTGCAGGGCAGAAAGGAGAGGGTGATCGCCTATGTGAGTCGGTCCCTTCACGATTCTGAGTGCAACCCGGACAACTACAGCTCCTTCAAGCTTACCACCCATTGGCGCACCTGGAGAATGCTAAGCTATCGCTGAACATGCTCGAATGGCCTGGACCTCTTTTTGATCGTTGGTCTCCCGCTGGCCAGCATGCATCGCTGCCTGTGGCAGGTGGGAGACCAGCGATCAGGAGCCTGGTAACCAAGGTAAACATTGGGTTTCTAAGCGCCCCGCAGTGCTTAGAAACCCGATGTGTAGGTTAGAAACCCGATGTTTACCTTGGTTACCAGCTCCCTGCACCAGCGCGCTGGTTTCTAACATACACAGCACGTAACTAAGCGATGTGCATCACTTGTTACCCGCGTGTCGCTGTTTGGCAGCTCACCAGCGATCATGTAGCGACACACCAGTGATCCTGACAAGGTCATATCATTGTCGGGATCGCTGGTGCGTCGCTATGTGTGACGGGACCCTTACCGTATTTCATTGCCTCCCTGTGAGGAGTATTGTTGTGAACTACTGTTTAGTAAAAAACTGTTAACCCTTCAATGTCTCCGGTCACTCACTGCATCAGACGAACTGCTTTCCCCTCTTAGGGCACCGTCACACATAGCGACGCACCAGCGATCCCGACAACGATATGACCTTGTCAGGATCACTGGTGTGTCGCTACATGATTGCTGGTGAGCTGCCAAACAGGCAGATCTCAGCAGCGATCAGGACAGCGACGATGCGGGTTACCAGCGCGCTGGTGCAGGGAGCTGGTAACCAAGGTAAACAGCGGGTTTCTAAGTTTCTAAGTGCTTAGAAACCCACTGTTTACCTTGGTTACCAGCTCCCTGCACCAGCATGCTGGTAACTAAGGTACACAGTGGGTAACTAAATGACGTGCGCCCTTAGTTACCTGCGGTTTACATTAGATCGCCTATGTGAGTCGGTCCCTTCACGATTCTGAGTGCAACCCGGACAACTACAGCTCCTTCAAGCTTACAACCCATTGGTGCACCTGGAGAATGCTAAGCTAGGCACCTTAGAAGGGGGTGGTACAGCCTTTTCCCTCTCCTCCAATCCTGGTAAGTGCCCCTTGGGGGTCGGGGTTTTTTTTTTTTTTTTTTTCCCCATTGTTTTTTGCCGCTTACTCATTGCGGCTTGTTCCACTATAACGATGCCCCTTACTAATGTCTAGTTCAGGCCATTGTGCTTGGGGGCTACAATTTTTCATTGTGGGAATTTTTTGTACTTCCTTGGGACATGGTCCGGGAATTTTTCCATCTATTTGGAGGTTTGGGATACTGTATGCGGATACTATCTGTTTTTGTCCATAATTGCACATTATTATAGATATATGTTTTTTGTAGTACTTTACTTGAATAAAATTGAATATAATTTTTTATATTGCTTGCTCCATGTTTTCTCCTGATAATCATTCCATTGTTTGAGTTTATGCATCATTTTGGCCTTGGAGGATAGTTTTTTCTTTCCTCCATACGCCATATAATGACTAAAGGGTTTTTGCTTACCTTAGAAAAACAATTGGTGGCCAGGATGGCAAAAGTTCCAGTACTGGATTGCCTACACGAGAGGGGCAGAGAATACACATGCTGACGCCCTGTCTCGAGCAAGGCATGCACCACCGGGGAAGAGTAAGGATGAATCGTTAGAGTGGGAGGCGGTTCCCTGGTTCCGTAAGACCACTGGGATGGCGGTGGCCACGTTGGACCAGATGAATGGGTGCAGTTACAGCAGGAGGACCGTGAATTCTCTTTATTTAGGCACTTGGTGACAAAGGGGGAACTGCCTAGTCCAGAACAGCAAAGTGCCTTGATTCCAGAAGCATTGAAGATCTTCCGGCTGTGGGAGCAGCTGCAGATGAGAAATGGACTACTATACCGAAAGGTGCAACTCCGGGAAGGGCTGGGAGCTTCCTGGCAGGTGGTGATACCAGAAACAGTACTACCTGCACTGGCTCGCGACACTCATGAGAGAGGGGCTCACTTCGGCCCTGAGAAAACGTTTCAATGGCTCCAACAGTTTGTTTACCATCCATGAATGAGAGCAGCAGTTGAGGAAGCTTGCAGGCTCTGCTGGGCCTGTAAGTTGGCCAAGTTCCCAGAACAACGGGCTCCGGTGCAGACGATAGTGACCTCCGCCCCTCTGGAACTATTGACTGTTGATTACTTAATGATCGGTCCAGCTCATCAAGGATATGACCCCTGCTTATTTATGATAGACCACTTCACGAAATTTGCGGTGGTGACGCCCACCCGAGATCAGACAGCTGAGACTGCTGCGTATGCCATCTGCAAACATTTCATCCAGGCGTACGGGTGTCCACAGCGGATCCATTCAGATCAGAGAGCGTGTTTCTTAGGCAAAGTGATGGATGAATTACAGCGGATCTAACAGTTTGACAGGTCACATACCACACCATACCATCCTCATGGAAACGGGGCCTGCGACCGATTCAACCGTACCCTATTTCAATTGTTACGAACTCTGGAAGATGATCAGAAGGCCAAGTGGCCAGAATATGTCTACGAACTTGTGTGGATATACAACAACCGAATCCATCAGATCACGGACCACACGCCTTATTCCTTGTTGTTTGGGTGAGCAGGAAAAGATGTCATGGAGCTGGAACTGGATCCAGGGGAAGACTACCCACGGATGGGGGTGTCTACCTGGGTCCGAGAACATCGCCACCGGTTACAGACCCTACATCGTCTGGTGCTGATCTGGCTCCGGGAGCTGGAGCATGTGGAGAAGCAGCTTCTTCGGGGGACAGATCTACAGGTGGGCGATCTAGTGTTAGTGAGGGACAAGTGTCCCCGTGACAAACTGGAGAACCGATGGGAAAGTAGACCCTACAAAGTGAAGCGTCGAGTTGGTGTGGAGGGTCCTGTATATGAAGTTCTTCCAGAAGGAGAAGAGAATGCGCCCACTCGGGTGCTCCATAGGCATATGCTCTGGCCATGCCTTTCTCAAGATCCCAGATGAATGGAAGCACATCCCAGAGTTTCCGAAGAAGTACCTCCAGTGGCCGTAGGGGAGGAAGATGAGGAAGATCTCAAACAACCATCTGAAGAGGTACAGCCACTGGTCAGGACCCTAAGATTCCTGGGGACAACGTTGTAGCAAATGAAGATTCGGTCCTGCCCCTGTCAGAAGACTACTTACTATTCCTTCCAATCTACGTTGCTCCGAGCGAACCATGGCTGGCCAGCCCACCATATGGTATAATCAAGACCAATTCATTTGGTGGCAAACCGCTGAAACTGAAAGCAAACTTCCCAGTTGTGTTCCAGATGCCTTGCCCATGGAATGGCGAGTGAAAAAAGTGGGGGGTGTAAGAGGATGAGACAAGACAGAATCAGCAGTGTGCAGTGCCCATTAAGGTTGGAATTATCGGAGTTGTCAGCACTGCTAGTGGGGGAGATTTCCCCTGGGTGGGAGAAACCATCTGGTCAAACAGTAGGCAGGGTACTTAAGGGGGACAGACTGCGGGAACGGAGCAGACTTCCTTTTTGCGGAACAGAGCCAGAGACTTTGTGTGCCATTGGCGACGCTGCCGTGAGATATTCCAGCCTTCCCCCTGCCAGAACTTCAACCAATAAGTGCACTGTTTATTTTGCATATCTCTGTTAAGCCCCCGTCACACACAGTGATCTCACTAGCAAGTTCGCTGCTGAGTCACAAGTTTTGTGACGCAACAGCGAGATCGCTGTGTGTGATACTTATCTGTGACCGGCCCCCTGCCGGATATCGCTGATCGTGCTCGAATGGCCTGGACCTTTTATTGATCGTTGGTCTCCCGCTGGCCAGCACGCATCACTGCCTGTGGCAGGTGGGAGACCAGCGATCAGCGAGCAGGAGCCTGGTAACCAAGGTAAACATTGGGTTTCTAAGCGCCGCGCGGTGCTTAGAAACCCGATGTGTAGGTTAGAAACCAGCACGCTGGTGCAGGGAGCTGGTAACCAAGGTAAACATCGGGTTTCTAAGCGCCGCGTGGCGCTTAGAAATCCGATGTTTACCTTGGTTACCAGCTCCCTACACCAGTGCGCTGGTTTCTAACCTACACATCGGGTAACTAAGCGAGGTGTGTCACTTGTTACCCGCGTGTCACTGTTTGGCAGCTCACTAGCTATCATGTAGCGACACACCAGTGATCCTGACAAAGTCATGTAGTTGTCGGGATCGCTGGTGCGTCGCTATGTGTGACGGGACTCTTACCCTATTTAATTGCCTCCCTGTGAGGAGTATTGTTGTGAACTACTGTTTAGTAAAAAACTGTTAACCCTTCACTGTCTCCGGTCACTCACTGCATCAGACGAACTGCTTTCCCCTCTTAGGGCACCGTCACACATAGCGACGCACCAGCGATCCCGACAACGATATGACCTTGTCAGGATCACTGGTGTGTCGCTACATGATCGCTGGTGAGCTGCCAAACAGGCAGATCTCATCAGCGATCAGGACAGCAACAACGTGGGTTACCAGCGCGCTGGTGCAGGGAGCTGGTAACCAAGGTAAACAGCGGGTTTCTAAGTTTCTAAGTGCTTAGAAACCTGCTGTTTACCTTGGTTACCAGCTCCCTGCACCAGCGTGCTGGTAACTAAGGTACACAGTGGGTAACTAAGTGACGTGCGCCCTTAGTTACCTGCGGTTTACATTAGAAACCAGCGTCCAGCTCGCTGATCGCTGGTCTCCCGCCTGCCACACGCAGCGATGTGTGCTGGCCAGCGTGAGACCAGCGATCAAAAAAATGTCCAGGCCATTCGAGCACGATCAGCGACAGGGGGGCCAGTCGCTGATACCTGTCACACACAGCGATATCGCTGCTGAGATCTCTGTTGCGTTACAAAACTTGTGACTCAGCAGCGATCTCGCTAGCGATCTCGCTGTGTGATGCGGGGTTAACAGATGCAGCATGTGGTAAATGTTATTTGTTAACTATTTTGTGTGATATAACTATCTGTTGTAACCCTGCTATTCTGTTCAGGTCTACTATACACTTATAATGGTCCAGTCATTTTTGACGGGACATATTACAGTCTTGATTTTTAGCATATTTAAGTGTTTTATTTGAATACCTGTTGCATTAATATACTGTATGTGAACATGGTTGTTCATACACAAATGAAAAATAAAATAAACATTTTTTTGTTGTAAAAAAACCTATTTTCTACATGATGTTGATCCCGTTGACAATGGCTGCTGCTCCATCATCTCTAGGTGTTACTTTTCTTTCTTCGATATATGGACTAACCCATGATTTTCCCAACTCCTCTATAAAAATTCTTCTTTTATATAGTTTATTTTTGATCCAATTTAGGTCTATTTCACACCAAAACACGAATGCATTGTATGCATGTCTCTGTGTTCTCTCCAGCTGTACTGAAAGTGATGTAACTGTATAGACCAATATGAAAATTGTCTACTGATAAGATCAGAGAAAACATCACCTTTAAGCATAAGATAGCCCACAGTAAAACAAACACATTTGTCAGACAGAATTTACTAGTGCTCTTTTCAGGTCAGCATTACACAGTAATAGAACCAGCTAACACAAGGAAAATAACAAAATCTTTTCATTTACAATGTGAAATGTTGACAATTGAATTGAACTATTTCTATATGAACAGCAGGGTAAATAAGATGCACCAGAAAAATTTTGCACAAACTACACTGGAAGCAAATCCATCTGCAGTATCATAATTTGAAAATGTATGTATGTGTAAATCTGCACAGGCCAAAAGGACCTAGAGAAACTGATAAATAATAGTAGATGCAATATATACTCCAAAATGAGATTATAACGCCTTTATTTTACTCAAAAAATTGCTGGAGATTAGTATAAAAGGCTATCGGTCCTTATTGACCAAACAGTACAAGTGTAAAAAAAAAAAAAAAACATGGAGCAAAAAGTAAAAAAAAAAAAACCATAGTAAGAACCCCTCAAATGATGAGGAAAAGTTAGTTAAGCACAAGTTTCAGAACCGCATAATGAATATTTAAAAAAAAAAAAAAATATATAGATTTCAAATTCGGTCATTTTTGACCTAACAGAAAAGCAGGGTTAAGGACAAAAAATTGAAAAGTTTGAAAATTGCAATTTTATTGCCAAATTTTTGATATTTCCATAAATAAACGCATATCATATCAACCTTTATTTACCACTAACATGAAGTACAATGATTCATGAAAAACAATCTCAGCATCATTGTGATATGTTGATATGTTCCTGAGTTTTAACCTCCAGAATTCAAAGAATTGGCCTGGACAATGTGAAAACAGGCTGGGGGGTGGAGGGGTTATGGAAAGCCTACATACACCTACATATACCTCCTTTTAATATCAGAGGCATCTTTCTCTCTTCGTTGCATAGCAGCTTGAAGCTATCCAGAGCAGTGTATAAGCCTTTTCCTCCAACAAGCAGTCCAATATGTACTGAGTGGAGGAAAAGTAGATATTTGTTAAGCATAACAGATCATATGGTTATACATAACACCAAATAATGTAAGTTTATTTGTGTTTTATTCCATTGTTTTAATGTTGTGTAAATCTGATTAATTTTGGAAGTGCTCAAAATGTCTTCCATCAATGTTGCAATATTCCCATACCTACTTTTGGGCCACTATGTAGTATAACTATGACAGGCCTGGGGTTCACATGAAACAATGCAGTTGAAGTCCAAATTAATTTTTGTCTTTCTTCTTTATTGCTTTCAAAGTGTGTTCTAAACATCGCACCTTCAGTAGTTTTAGTTTTAGATGGCATTTTTTGTTGCAATGAAGGTGTGTTTTTCTTCTTGAAAAATGAGACAATAAAGTAGCCTGTATACCACAAGCCATCCTTCAGGCAAATTATGGTCTTGATCTGACGCCAATAAATGTCAGTTACAAAAATGTATATTGTTCATTAAGATCAGCTAGGCTTATTATATTTTTTCCAGTTGTGAGGACATAAAGCACTGTGTTGTATATTTAGCAAGCTGAGACCAGTGCCGCCCCTGCAAGTGGCTACAATTTGCCAAAAGGCAACTAGACCCTAACTAAAGATTAGGAATTTGACTATCTGATCCACTGTATTTTATCTCATATATCCTGCGTAAGTAATTCCTAAACCTAGTTGTTTTATTAGCTAGTTAGTGCAGTGTACAAAAACTCCTAATGAGAGTAGTGGTAGCGGCCGCACCAACTCTATGGGATTACGGTACTTACACAGGATATAGGAGATAAAATCCAGTGGATCAGATAGTCAAATTCTTATCCTAATACACACTCTCTTGCTTTGCAGATTTTAATATTTATAATCCTTTAATAGTTAATTAAAAGTTATGTTTTATGCTAATCTTTAGTTAGTGTCTAGTTGCCCCTGCAAGTGACTTCACTAATGATGTTATGTTTCAGCCTGTGCCCCATGATGACAACTCACTTGAGTTTCCCTGCATGTACTGGGATTCTCAAATGAAATGTCATCACACAGAGTAGTAAAAAAATAGAACAGGTAGATTGTGTAGTGAGGGAGCAATAGGGACTTTTCAATTAATGAAGTTGTTCACTACTTTGATAACCCTTCCTCATATCCCACCCTTGGCCCCTATAAAATAAAATAGCTTATACTCACCTCCCGTGCTAGCGCGGTTCCAGTGATGTCGGCACTTGCACTTCCGAGGCTGTTATGTAGTTGTTATGACACCAGCATCGAATCAGCACTGGAGTCACTGTCCATGCCTTATACGGTTAAGTAATTAACAGGAAGTGAGAGCTGTGGCTGCCGATTGCTTCCTGTTAATTACTTAAAGGGGTATTCCCATCTTCAAGTTCTTAGCCAAATATGCAGTAGGTGTAAAAATATTAGAAAATACCTTCAATTAAAAATGTAGTATAATTTTTCAGATTTCCTTCCTCTCTTTCCTCATGTGCAGGCATTGCAGGACCTTAGGTATCCATGGTTACGACCACATCTACTACATATTGGAATAGGATCTTGGAGATGGGAATACATTTTTAACTGTACAAAGGTGGGACAGTGTCGCTGGCAATGATTGGGTGCCAGGCTCATGTGTCATACCAACTGCCCGAGAGCCCCGGGAATGCAAGTGCCGATACTGCTGAAACGGCAACGGTGGCACAGGAGGCGAGTACAGGCTTTTATATTTTATCGGGGCCAAACATTTTGATCAAGAAGGGGTTGTCCTAGTAGTGAATAACTCCTTTAAAGTTTATTAGAAAAAAGATTACATTATGACATTAAAAAGAAAGATTGATAATTAAAATAAAATGTAGTTTTGGACCACCCCTTTAAATCTGACAAACAGAATATCACATCTAAGCCAGTTAAATCCCATTTTGAGTTTGTTTTAAGCAAATTTGTCCTAAACAGCACCTCCGAAAAGGATCTCGCCCTTTTTCTCACTCTACCTAGGATATGGATAACTTGCTGATTTCTGGGGTTCTGACCCTTTTAACCCCAAGAAATTTTAAATCAAGGTTCCGGGACACCGAGAACAGGACTGTGGAGTTTTTTTTTAACGGGACGAAGACGTGCGTGCAGTGAATGGAGCTGAATTCGAGTATGTACACCTCTGCTCCACTCAAAACAAGGCTGCAGAGTTCCAATCTCAGGAACACTGAGGGTCCCAGCCAGTGTAGAACTGGGGTGTCTGAGGTCCACAAGAGGAATTGACACTAGGTGCCCATCCTACAGTTATATGCAAATACCTGTTAGCCGTTATCCCTGTTATAGTGGAGCATCAAGTATTATACACAGGCGGCTCCTGCACATCTACTGTGCCCCACCATAACTGGGATGTACAATTACAGTAGCTTGCATTAACCCCTTCACCCCCAAGGGTGGTTTGCACGTTCATGACCGGGCCAATTTTTACAATTCTGACCACTGTACCTTTATGAGGTCATAACTCTGGAACGCTTCTATGGATCCCGGTGATTCTGACATTGTTTTCTCGTGACATATTGTACTTCATGTTAGTGGTAAAATTTCATTCAAATAAATTGCGTTTATTTGTGAAAAAAACGTAAATTTGGCAAAAATTTTGAAAATTTCGCAATTTTCCAACTTTGAATTTTTATGCCCTTAAATCACAGAGATACGGCACACAAAAAACTTGATAACTAACATTTCCCACATGTTTACTTTACATCAGCACAATTTTGGAACCAAAATTTTTTTTTTTGTTAGGAAGTTATAAGGGTTAAAAGTTGACCAGCGATTTCTCATTTTTACAACACCATTTTATTTTTAGGACCACATCACATTTGAAGCCACTTTGAGGGGTCTATATGATAGAAAATACCCAAAAGTGACACCATTCTAAAAACTGCACCCCTTAAGGTGCTCAAAACCACATTCAAGAAGTTTATTAACCCTTTAGGTGCGTCACAGGAATTTTTTTGAATATTTAAAAAAAAATGAACATCTAACTTTTTTTCACAAAAAAAATACTTCAGGTTCAATTTTTTTTATTTTACCAAGGGTAACAGGAGAAATTGGACTGCAAAAGTTATTGTGCAATTTGTCCTGAGTACGCTGATACCTGATTTGTGGGGGGGAATGACTGTTTCGGCGCATGGCAGAGCTCAGAATGGAAGGAGCGCCGTTTGACTTTTTCAATGCAAAATTGTCTGGAATTCAGATCGGATGCCATGTCACGTTTGGAGAGTCCCTGATGTACCTAAACAGTGGAAACCCCCTACAAGTGACCCCATTTTGGAAACTAGACCCCCCAAGGAACTTATCTAGATATGTAGTGAGAACTTTGAACCCACAAGGGCTTTACAGAAGTTTATAACGTACAGCGGTACAATTGAAAAATCATATTATTTCCACAAAAATGATCTTTTCACCCTCAATTCTTATTTTTCCAAGGGTAACAGCACCCTAAAAGTTATTGTGCAATTTGTCCTGAGTACGCTGATACCCCACATGTGGGGGTAAACCACTATTTGGGCGCATGGCAGAGCTCGGAAGGGAAGCAGCGCCATTTGACATTTTTGGCTGGAATTGAGATCGGACACCATGTCGCGATTGGAAAACCCCTGATGTACCTAAACAGTGGAAACCCCCCACAAATGACACCATTTTGTAAACTAGACCCCCCAAGGAACTTATCTAGATGTGTGGTGAACACTTTGAACCCCCCAGTGCTTCACAGAAGTTTATAACGCCCGGGCGTGAAAATAAAAAATTTGTATTTTTTCCCCAAACATGATCTTTTAGTCACCATTTTTTTTATTTTCCCAAGGGTAACAGGAGAAATTGGACCCCAAAAGTTGTTGTCCAATTTGTCCTGAGTATGCTGATACCCCATATGTGGGAGAAAACTACTGTATGGGAACACGTCGGGGATCGGAAGGGAAGTAGTGACGTTTTGGAATGCAGACATTGATGGAATGGTCTGCGGGTGTCATGTTGCTTTTGAAGAGCCCCTAATGTACCTAAACAGTGGAAACTCCCCACAAGTGACCCCATATTGAAAACTAGACCCCCTAAGGAACTTATCTAGATGTGAGGTGAGCACTTTGAACCCCCAAGGGCTTCACAGAAGTTTATAATGCCCGGGCATGAAAATAAAAAAATCGTATTTTTTCCACAAACATGATCAATTAGTCCCCATTTTTTTTATTTTCCCAAGGGTAACAGGAGAAATTGAACCCCAAAAGTTGTTGTCCAATTTGTCCTGAGTACGCTGACACCCCATATGTGGGAGAAAACTACTGTATGGACACACGTCAGGGCTCGGAAGGGAAGTAGTGACGTTTTGGAATGCAGACTTTGATGGAATGGTCTGCGGGTGTCATGTTGCCTTTGGAGAGCCCCTAATGTACCTAAACAGTGGAAACACCCACAAATGACCCCATTTTGGAACCGAGAACCCCTAAGGAACTTATCTAGATGTGTGGTGAGCACTTTGAACCCCCAAGGGCTTCACAGAAGTTTATAATGCCCGGGCATGAAAATAAAAAAATCGTATTTTTTCCACAAACATGATCAATTAGTCCCCAATTTTTTCATTTTCCCAAGGGTAACAGGAGAAATTGGACCGCAAAAGTTGTTGTCCAATTTGTCATGAGTACGCTGACACCCCATATGTGGGAGAAAACTACTGTATGGACACACGTCGGGGCTCGGAATGGAAGCAGTGCCATTTTGGAATGCAGACTTTGAGGGATTGGTCTGCGGGTGTCATGTGCGTTTGGAGAGCCCCTGACGTACCTAAACTATTGAAACTCCCAACAAGTGACCCCATTTTGGACACTAGACCCCCCCATGGAACTTATCTAGATGTGTGGTGAGCACTTTGAACCCCCAAGTGCTTCACAGAAGTTTATAACGCTCGGACGTGAAAATAAAAAAATCATTTTTTTCCACAAAAAATGATATTTTTGCCCCCAATTTTTTATTTTCCTAAGGGTAACAGGAGAAATTGGACCTCAAAAATTGTTTTGCAATTTGTCCTGAGTAGGCTGATACCCTACATGTGGGGGTAAAACACTGTTTGGGCGCATGGCAGAGCTTGGAAGGGAAGGAGCACCATTTGACTTTTTCAACTCAAAATTGGCTGGAATTGAGATCAGACGCAATGTTGCATTTGGAGAGCCCCTGATGTGCCCAAACAGTGGAAACCCCCAATTCTAACTCCAACCCGAACCCCAACACACCGCTAGCCCTAATCTCAGCCCTAACCCTAGCCCTAACCCTAACCCTAGCCATAGCCCTAACCCTAGCCCTAACCCTAACCCTAGCCCTAACCCTAATGGAAAAATGGAAATAAATACATTTTTTAAATTTTATTATTTTTCCCTAACTAAGGGGGTGATAACGGGGGTTTGATTTACTATTTATGGCGGTTTTTATTTTTGGCAGCTGTCGCACGCTAAAAGACGCTTTTTATTGTAAAAATAGTTTTTGCATCACCACATATTGAGAGCTATAATTTTTCCGTATTTTGACCCACCGAGTCATGTGAGGTCTTATTTTTTGCGGGACGAGTTGACGTTTTTATTGGTACCATTTTCGGGCACGTGACATTTTTTGATCGCTTTTTATTCCGATTTTTGGGACGCAGAATGAACAAAAACCAGTGTTTCATGAATTTCTTTTGGGGGAGTGCGTTTACACCGTTCCGCGTGCGGTAAAATTGATAAAGCAGTTTAATTCTTCGGGTGAGTACGGTTACAGTGATACCTCATTTAGGTCATTTTTTTATGTTTTGTCGGTTTTATGCAATGAAAACTATTTTATATAAAAAATAATTATTTTTGCATCGCTTTATTCTGTGAGCTATAACTTTTTTATTTTTTCACCGATGATGCTGTGTGGTGGCTCGTTTTTTGCGGGACAAGATGACGTTTTCAGCGGTACCATGGATATTTATATGCATCTTTTTGATCGCGCGTTATTACACTTTTTGTTTGGCGGTATGATAATAAATCATTTTTTGCTTCGTTTTTTATTTTTATTTTTTAAGGGGTTCGCTAAAGGGGTTAAATAATGGGACAGTTTTATAGGGCTGGTCGTTACGGACATGGCGATACCTAATATGTGTACTTTTATTGTTTTGGGGTTTTTTTTATTTTCAAAAAATGAATTTATTGGGGAATATTTTTTTTTTTTTTTTTACTAATTGATTTGGCGATTTTTTTAAAATTATTTTTACACTTTTTTTATTTTTTTTTACTTACTTTATTACATAGTCCCAGGTGGGACATCACTGTCCTGTGACAGATCGCTGATCTGTCACATCACAGATCACTGTGACAGATCAGCAATCTGTCACGGGCATTGAAGAAGACTTCCTCTTGCCTGCGCTTTGCAGGCACTGAGGAAGCCAGCTTTCTCCAGGCCCCCGAAGGCCCCCGTCGCCATCTTGGATTCGGGGGCCTGGAGGAAAGGAGTCCCCCGCAGCAGCGCTGCACATTGCGCTGCCGTGGGGGGCTCAGGGAAGCAAGGAGGGAGTCCCCTCCCTGCCGATGCTTCCCTTTAACTCCCGGTACACCGCGATCATGTTTGATCGCGGTGTGCAAGGGGTTAACGTGTCGGGGGCGGTCCGTGACCGCCCCTGACACATAGTGCCGGGTGTCAGCTGTGATAATCAGCTGACACCCAGCCGCGATCAGCGGCGCTCACCACGTGGGCGCCGCTGATTGCGGTAGACGTACTATCCCGTCCATGGGCATAGGGGCCCGGGTCCCATGGACGGGATAGTACGTCGGATGTCAGGAAGGGGTTAAACAGTTCTTTGATTAAAATATACCGATCCATTAGCTCCATAGGATAGGTGATAACTTATTTATCATTTCAGTCCCACCGATTGGAAGAATTGGCTAGTTTTATCCTTGACAGGAAACTTTATCACCATTTTAAAGTGCAGCAACAGATGAGAAGTCTGACCACAGCTCCATTCATTCTCTTTGGGGCTTCCAGAAAAAAAACAAGTGCAGCGCTCGCAGCCACAGAGGGAATGAATGGATCAGTGGTCAAGTCTAACATACTGCTCCAGTCTACTGGGGATAAAAGCTCCACATTCTGCCCATCAGTGTGGGTCCCAGCAGTCAGACCCCCACCAATCAATTTGTTATAACATAGGTGATTACTTTTTTCACTGGAAAACCCCTGTAAGTGCATCTTGTTCCAAATATTTAATCACTAAAGCCTCTTTCACACATCCGTATATTTTCAGTACCGGAAAAACTGATAGCGAAGATATCCATGTCTGTGTGTCCGTGTTTGTACTACGTGTGGCAACCGTGTGCTGCATCAGTACCGCACAGACAGCCACCGGGAAAGAAGCGCTACTGTAAGCGCTGTTCCCCAGAAGCTGGTGCTGAAGCCATCTGTGTTCATTCTCCCCTGCTCTGCCAGCGAGCAGAGAAGAATGATGAGCGTTATATTACCCCCTTAGCCCCCAAAGGTGGTTTGCACGCTAATGACCGGGCCAATTTTTACATTTCTTACCACTGTCCCTTTATGAGGTAATAACTCTGGAACGCTTCCATGGATCCTGGTGATTCTGACATTGTTTTCTGGTGAAATATTGCACTTCATGTTAGTGGTAAATTTTCTTTGATATAACTTGCATTTATTTGTGAAAAAAAAAACAGAACTTTGACAAAAATTTTGAAAATTTCGCAATTTTCCAACTTTGAATTTAATGCCCTTAAATCATGGAGATATGGCACACAAAATACTCAATAAGTAAAGTTTCCCACATGCTTACATCAGCACAATTTTGGAACCAACATTTTTTTTTGTTAGGAAGTTATAATGGTTTAAAAGTTGACAAGTGATTTATCATTTTTACAACACTATTTTATTTAGGGAGCACATCACATTTGAAGTCAATTTGAGGTGTCTATATGATAGAAAATACTCAAAAGTGACACCATTCTTAAAACTGCACCCCTCAAGGTCCTCAAAACCACATTCAAGAAGTCAACCCTTCAGGTGCTTCACAGGAATTTTTTGAATGTTTAAAAAAAATGAACATTTAACTTTTTTGACAAAAAAATTACTTCAGGTCCAATTTTTTTTATTTTACCAAGTGTAACAGGAGAAACTGGACCACGAAAGTTATTATGAAATGTGTCCTGAGTATGCGGATACCCCATATGTGGGGGAACCACTTTTTCGGTGCATGGCACGGAAGGGAAGGAGCGCCGTTTGACTTTTTCAATGCAAAAATTGGCTGGAATTGAGATCGGACGCCATGTCGCATTTGGAGAGCCACTGGGGTGCCTAAACAGTAGAAACCCCCCACAAGTGACCCCATTTTGGAAACTAGACCCCCAAGGGAACTAATCTAGATCTGTGGTAAGAACTTTGAACCCCCAAGTGCTTCACAGAAGCTTATAACGTACAGCCGTAAAATTAAAAATTAATATTTTTCCAAAAAATTGATCTTTTCACCCCCAATTTTTATTTTAACAAGGGAAACAGGACCACAAAGGTTATTGTGCAATTTGTCCTGAGTACGCTGATACCCAATATATGGGAGCAAACCAATGTTTGGGTGCATGGCAGAGCTCGGAAGGGAAGGAGCGCAGTTTGACTTTTTCAATGCAAAATTGGCTGGAATCGAGATCGGACGCCATGTCGCATTTCGACAGCCCCTGATGTGCCTGAACAGTGGAAACCCCACAAGTGACCCCATTTTGGAAACTAGATCCCCCATTGAACTTATCTAGATGTGTGGTGAGCACATTGAACCCCCAAGTGCTTCATAGAAGTTTATATTTCCCGGGCTTGAAAATAAGAAAATCATGTTTTTTCCACAAACATGATCATTTAGTCCCCAATTTTTTAATTTCCTAAGGGTAACAAGAGAAATTGGACCCCAAGAGCAGTTGTCCAATTTGTCCTGAGTATGGTGATACCCCATATGTGGGAGAAAACTACTGTATGGGCACATGTCGAGGCTCTGAAGGGAAGTAGTGATGCTTTGGAATGCAGACTTTGATGGAATGGTCTGCGGTGTCATGTTGCGTTTGGAGAGCCCCTGATGTGCCAAAACAGTGGAAACTCCGCACAAGTGACCCCATTTTAGAATCTAGACCCCAAAGGAACTTATCTAGATGTGTGGTGAGCACGTTGAACCCCAAGTGCTTCACAGAATTTTATAACGCTCGGGCATGAAAATAAGAAAATCATGTTTTTTCAACAAACATGATCATTTAGTCCCCAATGTTTTATTTTCCCAAGGATAATAGGAGAAACTGGGCCCCAAAAGTTGTTGTGCAATTTGTCCTGAGTAGGCTGATACCTCATATGTGGGGGTAAACCACTGTATGGCAGAGTATAGAAGAGAAGGCGCACCGTTTGACTTTTTCAATGCAGAATTGGCTGGAATTGAAATCAGACACCATGTCACATTTGGAGAGCCCCTGATGTGCCTAAACAGTGGAAACCCCCCAATTCTAACTCCAACCCTAAACCCAACACACCCCTAATCCCTACCCTAACCATAACCCTAGCCACAAACCTAACACGCCCTTAACCCTAATTCCAACCCTAACCCTAATCCCAACTTTAGCCCCAACCCTAACCCTAACTTTAGCCCCAACTCTAACTTTAGCCCCAACCCTAACCCTAATGGGAAAAATGGAAATAAATCCTTTTTTTATTTTACTGTTTTTCCCTAACTAAGGGGGTGATTAAGAGGAGTTTGATTTACTATTTATAGCGGGTTTTTATGTTAGGCAGCTGTCACACGCTAAAAGACGACATTTTGAGACCTATAATTTTTCCATATTTTGGCCCACAGAGTTATGTGAGGTCTTATTTTTCTGAAGGACGAGTTGACATTTTTATTGGTACCATTTTCGGGCACATGACTTTTTTTTATCACTTTTTATTCCGATTTTTTTGGACGCAGAATGAACAAAAACCAGCAATTCATGAATTTCTTTTGGGGGTGCGTTTATACCGTTCCGCGTACGGTAAAATTGATAAAGCCGTTTTATTCTTCGGGTTAGAACAATGACAGTGATGCCTCATTTATATCATTTTTTAGGTTTTGGTGCTTTTATACAATAAAAACAATTTTATGTAAAAAATAATTATTTTTGCATCGCTTTTTTCTGCGAGCTATAATTTTTTATTTTTTTGCTGGTGATTCTGTATGGCAACTTGTATTTTGTGGGATAAGATGTAGTGTTCAGCGGTTCCATGTTTATTTATATCCGTCTTTTTGATCCTGTGTTATTGCATTTTTTGTTTGCCGGTATGATTATAAAGCATTGTTTTTTGCCTTGGTTTTTTTTAAGGGGTTCACTAAAATGGTTAACTAGTGGGACAGTTTTATAGGGCGGTTTTTTACGGACTCAGCGATACTAAATACATGTACTTTTATTGTTTGTTTTTTTTACATAAAGGAATGAATTTATTGGGAATATTTTTTTCTTTATTTAGGAATTTAAAAAAAAATATTTTTATACATGTTCATTTTTTTTTTTTTTAACTTTTTTACATTGTCCCAGGGTGAGACGTTACCATGCAAAGTCAGATCGATGATCTGACACTTTGCAGAGCACTGTGTCAGATCAGCGATCTGACAGGCAGTGTAGGAGGCTTCTCAGCGCCTGCTCTCAGCAGGCGCTGAGAAGTCACCTCCCTGCAGGACCCAGAAGGACCCCGCGGCCATCTTGGACCCAGGGGCCTGCATGGAGGAGGCCCTCGGATCAACGCGATCACATTGCGTTGTTCTGAGGGTCTCAGGGAAGCACGCAGGAAGCCCCCTCCCTGCGCGATGCTTCCCTATGCCACCAGAACACTGCGATCATGTTTGATCACAGTGTGCCAGGGGTTAATGTGCCGGGAGCGGTCCGTGACCGCTCCTGGCACATAGTGCCAGGTGTCAGCTGTGATAATCAGCTGACACCCGGCCGCGATCAGCAACGCTTCCCATGTGAGCGCGGCTGATCGGTATGACATAATATCCTGTGCTTGAAAATTAAGTCCCAGGGCACATGGATGGGATAGTACGTCATATGGCAGAAAGTGGTTAAAGTCCGAACGACAGCAGGTGGAGGCTGTGGAATACCCCGATCATCCGCACCTACTGTCACTGTTATTAACGGCAGCAGGTGTCGGATGATGGGGGTAACAGTTCCAAATGCCACCACCTGCTGTCGTTCGGACTTTAATATAGCGCTCATCATTCTCCTCTGCTTGCTGACAGAGCAGGGGAGAATGACAGCCAGCTTCAGCACTAGCCGCCGGGGAACAGCACTTACAGTAGTGCTTCTTCCCCGGCAGCCGTCTGTTTCACATGAAGGACATCAAAGTGTGTTCTCCGTGTGCACACACTGATATGTGCATAGACCCACTCATTTCTCCGGTACATGCGAAAACCGTCACCACACTTACCTGAGACACGTATGTGTGAAAGAGGCCTAATGGAAATAAAGAATCTTATCCTAATTAATATCAGAGAGGACAATTGATCACCCTACACAACACAATCCACTATTCCTAGCTACTAGCACTAAGGCTGCGGTCACACTGCATTGAGGCAGTCTGTTCAACGGACTGCGTTACACCGCTGCACAACGCGGTGTAACGCAGTCCGTTAACGCTGCCATAGACCCCCATTATGTGGCGCATCGCAACGTATGCTGTAAAGTGGCATGCGTTCGCGATGTGCCATCTTTCACTGACAGAGCCTTGGATGCGGGCTGCAGCGTCTGATGCTCTGTCATCATCAGCTCTAGCAGTATAGCATAACGCATATCGCGTTATGCTATAGCGTTGACGCAGCCCGTCAACGCTATGCGTTGAACGAGCTGTGTTAATGCTATGTGAACCTAGCCTAATTGTTTAGGGTTACTTTAACCCCTTAAGGAAAAGGAGTATTTCCGTTTTTGTGTTTCCATTTTTTGCTCCTCTTCTTTCCACGGCCATAACTTTTTTTCTTTATCAATATGGCCATGTGAGGATTTGTTTTTTGTGGGACGAGTTGTAAATTTTGAATGGCACTATTGATTTTACTATATCATGTACTGGAAAACAGAAAAAAAATTCTAAAAGCAGGGAAATTGCAAAAAAAAGTGCAATTCCACAATTGGTTTTTGGATTTTTTTCTTACCATGTTCACTAAATGCTAAGGCCATGTGCACATGATGCAGATATCCAGTGGATCAGCAGCAGATTTTTCCGCGCAGAAACGTTGCATATCTGCATTGTGATGTACAGTAGCATGTTAGGCAAATGAAAAAAAAAAAACGCTGTGCAGACGCTGCGGATTTTTCTGGGCGGTTTTCTTGTGGTTCAAAATATGCAGCATGTCACTTCTTTTGTGCGGTTTTCCACCTGTTCGATTCTCCAAATCCGCAGGGGGAAATCCGCAGGGGAAAACCGCACAAAAACCGCAAGAAAACAGGAAGAAATCCGCAGGAAAAATGCAGGTCACTTGACCTGCAGATTTCTTCAATTCTGCGCGGAAAAATCCACAGGGCAAAAAAAATATGTGTGCACTTAGCCTAAAACTGACCTGCCTTTGTGATTCTCCAGGTCATTATGAGTTCACAGACACCAAACATATCTAGGTTCTTTTTTATTTAAATGGTGAAAAAAAATCCAAAGTTTGTAAAAAAAAAAAAAAAAAATGTTGTAATTTTCCAAGACCCGTAGCGTCTCCAATTTTCAGGAACTGAGGCTGGGTGGGGGCCTATTTTTTGCACGTTGATCTGACATTTTTATTGATACTATTTTGGTTTGTATACGATCTTTTGATCGCCCATTATTGCATTTTATTGCAATGTTGCAGCGACCAAAAAAAACGTAATTCTGGCATTTTGATTTTTTTTCTCGCTACACCTTTTACTGATTGGATTAATTATTTTTATAGATTGATGAACGTGGTGATGGCAAATATGTGTATATTTGATTTTTTTAATCGTTTTATTTTGAATGGGGTGAAAGGGGGGTGATTTGAAATTTTATATTTTTTAATTTTTAAAATATTTTTAAAAACACTTTTTTTTTTACTTTTTACTTATTTCAATAGTCTCCATGGAAGACTAGAAGCTGCGATCATCTGATCGTTTGTGTTACATAGAGCAGAGCTATAAGGGGTTAAATCACTTTATATAAACAGAACTATAACCACACCTGACTGTTCCTGCCTATTGCCTCTGTGTGTTGCATCCAGACACCTGCATTACTCATGTGCCTTAAAACCATCAATATCACAGAGGGTTCAGTGAGAAGTCACGCCATTCGGAAGATTGCATTGTGCATCCCTTGAAAAATAGGTACAATTGCTGACTGCTTTGAATGTCAGTATCTATCTAAAATAAGTAAACAAATACATAAAATTATATTTTTTACTAAAACTAGACTTTTGGTGATAGGTTCTCTTTATTTAATAGAGCAATGTGACAGAAATACATTATTACTTTACTAGATTTACGCATTTAAAAAAAGTGTTGTCTTTTACTTGATGCTTCCATTTCTTTGACCTGGTTCAATTAGTAGCATATTAAGATAATTATTAATAATGTATGCTTTTCTACACTTTACAAAGGACCCTGCATAGTCAAAAAGCTTATAATGTGTTTCATGTCATTAAAGGGAATCTGTCACCTCATTTTAGCCCTATCAGCTGCCGACACAGCCATCAGGGGCTTCTTTAATGCTGTAGATAAGCCCCCGATGTAACCTGAAAGATAAGAAAAAAAGATTTAGATTATACTCACCCCGGCGTTCGGTCCGGTCCGGTCCGATGGGTGTTGCGATCCCGTCCGGCGCCTCCCATCTTCATACGATGACGTCCTCCTCCTTGCTTCTCCCTCGGCTCCTGTGCAGGCGTACTTTATCTGTGATGTTGAGGGCAGAGCAGTGTACTGCAGTGCGCAGGCGCGGGACCTATCTGACTTTTCCCGGCGCCTGCGCACTGCAGTACTTTACTCTGCCCTCAACAGGGCAGATAAAGAACGCCTGCACAGGAGCCGAGGGAGAAGTAAGAAGGAGGACGTCATCATATGAAGATGGGAGGCACCAGACAGGACCACGACACCCACCGCCCCCGCCCCCCGGTGAGTATAATCTAACCTGTTTTTCTTATTTTTCAGGTTTCATCGGGGGCTTATCTACAGCATTACAGAATACTGTAGATAAGCCCCCGATGGCGGTGGCCGCAGCTTATAGGGCTATAATGGGGTGACAGATTCCCTTTAAGTAGCCACCTTTAAGTGCATGTAAGCAAAGGTGCTAATTTCTATTGCAGATGTGGGTTGCAGCTAACCCATATACTGCTCCTTGTCCACCTCCGGACTTGTGGATGTGACCGGATGTGTGTGCAGCTCCGTGTGTGTGCCCACATTGTGGATGAGTTCTGGAGCTGTCTTTACATTGCATGAATTATACTGTACAGACTAGAGGTAGTGCATGCTGTGATTTTTTTTTCATGGAGATTAATGTTCCTGTTGAAAATTGACAATGTGGTCTGGGGGGTCACATGGACTACACACACATTGTTTACACACTCCTCTGAGCAAACCCTTAGGTTGTAACCCAAGGAACACTGTGCTGCAGTAACTATTTGTCTTATCTATTGCATTTTTTCTGTGCTGTGTTGTGCACATATATGTGATTCTTCAGGTGTTGTATTAGTCAATGCCTGATGAAGAGACCTGAGTAGTCTCGAAAGCTTGCAATGTGTTACCATCTTTTCAGTTAGCCATTAAAAGCTATCAACCACTGAGGACTCGCAATTCTGAATATTTTTCTATTTGCACATACAGGCTTGACTTAGCTCCCCCCACCTATGTCAGTGAGCTATGGGGGCTTATGACTCGTTTGATGATTTACCAATAAACGATGTTTGGAGCTACTAATCTCTCTATACTGTGACTTTAGCCCAGTTGTCTGGCCATGAAACTTGCCACTTGTGAAATGAGATTCTTACACACTTTACATTCTGCTTTCAATAACTCAACTAAAGAGTAACAGTCAATTTAAAACTTTTTTCTATACATATAATACACATAAGTACATGATGTCCCCTACCATTGGACAGTTGGTTTAGGAGTCCCCAGCACAGTGCAGACCAGCGTGACGGACATTCTTTCCCACACACAATGTGGCCTGAGGGGTATCCAGAAAATAGGTGCACGTCTTGCACAAAGCTCTCTGAATTCTTTATTCTGTCTGGACTTTTCTTCAGCCTACATGCATTAAACAGTCATAATATATCCGATATTATAATCTATATTTTTGCATGCCACTAAGACATTTAATAATAATATAGACATGTCATTAAAACTGAATGAGATATGCTGCTTAACAGGCTATGAAACAGTGCGGAATAATCATTGATGGCCTTAAAGTAATTGCCTAAATACCACAAATAGCTTGATTGATTAGAAATATCAAAATGGCTATGAAAGCATTCCAGTAGCATATACGAAAGCCTGCAAGATATTTCAAGTTCTTCAAAAACTGAACTACAAACTCATCAACTGAATAAATGACAGGTTGCAAGAGAATTATGACCTTCTAGCCCAACTGATTAACCTACTCTCAGGTTTTTGGCCCGTCCTGTCTGACTTTAGAATCGTTGGTTGATAGGATCAAGATGAAAGTAGATGTATTAATCATGGTTGATCTACATATAAAAAGAAGGCATTTACATGCTATTTTGTTCCATCAATGGTAGAAATGTTAACGTTGCCAAGTTTTTAATATTAAAGGGACTCTGTCAACACAAAATGACATTTCGATCCAAGTACCGAAGTTCAGTGCACTCTTTGGCTGGCTTCACACTTGCGTTGTGTAGCGCTGCGGATGGCAACCTACTTCCTTCTTTCTTCCTCCGTTAAGCCCTGCCCACTTCCGCATCGCTTCCTTCAGCTCCGCCTACGTCGGCATGCTTCCTGCGTACCTATTTTTAACATTGGGTACGCAGGCCATGCAGATGTATCGCTTTGACACTGCTCCGAGCTGCGCCGAACGCAACGTGTTGCATTTTATTGCAGTCGGTGGGCACGTCAAAATGTGTGAAGCTATCCTTAGTTTGGCCAAACATTTAAATACAACTTTCCACCTGCTTGTTTTCCTGCTTCTTTTCCATCTATCTCCACCCTTTTCTGTCTCTAAAAGCCAGAGCTGTCAATCAAAGAAGAAGGGTAGGAATAGAGGGTAAACAAGATGGGAAGATGTATATAAAGGATTGGCCCCGCCATGATTCACTGAGTGGCGGGACATAGTTTAAGCAGTCATTCTGTCCTCACAGAATCCCGTTAAACTTTTACGGCCAAATAAAGAGGTGTCTAGCCCTATCTTAGATAATGGGCCTTTAACTGAACAGAACTGCATAGTGGTCTCACTATGGGTTGAATTGGGCAGCTTACTTGATATTAGAAAGGAAAGTTGCTGGTTATTATATCGGTAGAAGCAATTGGCTAAGTAAAGATTGTAGTTAAATCAGATGACAAATATGTTGTTCTTTTCGAAAACACTAGTAGCTAGAGCCATCTCCAAAGCTGGGAAAAAAGACACCAGGCAAATAAGTGCTCACCAAATACTTACTTTTTCATGCAAGGCTCTACGATCTGCTCTAACACGCAATGATCTGCAAGCTTGCAGTACCTTGATTTCCAACTTCTCCATATTGTTTCTGAAACCTACATGCTTCTGTCCTCTTGTCGCCAACCACAAGTCTGTGGAATTCCACTTTATTCTGTTATCCCTGTGGGAGCATTCAATTTTAAGTGGTGTCAAGTTTTCTTGGGTTTGAAGTCTAACTGATGGTTATAATTCTCCCCAAATTATTTACCAGATACATAGCACATCTGTTAATATGCAGTTCTATCCCACCATATACTGTACAGTAGGTAACACATAGTAATTACAGCACTCAGAACATAACAAGTTATTCAATTACAGAGAGCCAATCAAAACAATTAAGCTTAGACATAAAGGAGCAAGTTAAACAGATATTGACATAACTTAAAGTAAAAATAAAAAATAAAGGAAGTCATACATATACAAAATATATACCGTAGGTATATTACTATAATTATATTACTATTATTATATTACTAGACCATAGACCACTTATAAATCATCCCTTATTAATTGTGTCTGGGTGTTCTTTTCTTAATTATGTGTTCTGGGAGATACACCACTACATACATATATACATATCCATATTAAAAATTACCAGTACCCAGTACCATATTTGCTCTTGGTGGTGGAAAAATATTTTTCTTCCTGAATACTACAAAACACAACCTGTTCTCACATTCCCATGGGCAATCTCTGTGGGATTAGACTCCCATCCTCGCTAGATATTCTATTTAGATATTGCTGTAATTTTTCTGACTCTATGAGCCAATAAAGCTCCTGCCCTGTTTCCCATAGAAGAGAACTTAGCTTTGGATTTTTTCAAATTCTTTTTTTTTTTTTTTTTGAGGATTTGCTCCAAGGAGAATACGTATTAAATTACTCCGGTATTAGGCTATGTGCCCATGATGCGATTTTTAAGCGTTTTTGCCCCGATTTTCGGCGCGAAAACGTTTAAAAATCTTGTACATATCGCCCCCCATGCACTCCTATGGCATTCCGCACATGCTGTGCTAATGCTGCGCTTTTTTCCGCGGCGGAAACGCATCGCGGAAAAAAATCGCAGCATGCTCATTCTTTTGTGCGGAATCGCAAAGAATTGCCACTATTCCGCACCCATAGGAATGCATGAGAACCGCTTACTTCCCGCATGTGGCTATGCCCACCATGCGGGAAGTTAAGCGTCTCACGTGCGGTTGGTACCCACGGTGTGGAGGAGAGGAGACTGTCCTCCAGGCCCTGGGTACCATACCCCTGTAAGAAAAAGAATAAAAAATAAAAAAATCGGGGTATATTTACCTCCCGGCGTCCCGCGCTGCATTCCCGGCCTAAGTGTTCCCAGTAATGCCTTGCGGCAAGGCCCTGTGGTGACGTAGTCTCGCGTGACTAGCGGTCTCGCGAGATCGCTATAGTAACGCGAGACAACGTCATCACAGGTCTCGCAAGGCATTACTGGGAACGCTGTGGCCCGGGATGGCAGCGCGGGACGTCGGAAGGTAAATATACCCTGATTTTTTATTTTTTTATCATTTTATCTTTTACTATTGAGGCCGCATAGGCGGCCTCAATAGTAAAAAGCTGCTCACACTTGTCAAACACTATGTTTGATGAGTGTGACCAACCTGTCAATCACTTTCCAAGCGATGCTTCAAATCGCTTGGAAAGTGCTTGAGAAAATCGCGGCAAAATCGCAAACAGAATCGCGGTGAAATCGTGCGGAAAAAAACGCGCGATTTCTGGAAAGTAGTCCGGTTTATAGTGTGCGTTTTAAAACGCTACGTGGGCCCACAGCCTTATTATTAAATATTTCTGCCATATTTTATGGGGGTTTTTAGTCACCACTCTGGCGTCCCATTGTTTGAGCTGCTAACACATCTGGTGTTCGTTACCTTTACCTGTAATTGTATTTACCAATAAAATGATTTTTTATTTTTGCATATAATATGGACTATGTGATCATTTGTTTTGTTTTTTACTCTCTCTCTATATATATATATATATATATATATATATATAGTGGGGATGCGACTCGCTTAGGTGCAGCGGGAGACAAATATGAGACAGGATTTTCAACAGTGCTTGCGGTTTATTCCCGTCATAAACGCACAAGGCAGCGTAACACCAAAAACGAGCCTTTAGCTCAGGCAAAATAACACAAAATGTCCGTGGTTGTAGACTCAGAGCAGGAGTCTCAGCACACATGGGAGGCTTAGTCCTCCCCACATACAGCTCTCTGGTTCAGGAGCAGGCCACATTATAAGGCTGTAGCCACACCCACGATCCCAGCAGCTGACTGGTCACCTGACTGTGACCTCACCACAGGTCCTTCAAACAACAACAATAACCATATCTGGTAAGCTTTACTTATGCCTTACATTATAGAGACAAGCCATTTATGAGGCACATATCTCCCATCGATTACACGACCCTTACCCCTGCCACATACCTCCCCCCTCTGCCTAAAGTCGTAGGGCTTGGCACTTTCACCTACCAGGCAAGGGATTCTGGAGAGGGCATCAGCATTCCCATGTAGCTTCCCGGCCCTATGCTCTACATGGAAGCTGAAGTCTTGTAGGGCTAAGAACCAGCGGGTGACCCTAGCATTCTTGCCCTTTGTTTCCCTCATCCACCTGAGTGGGGCATGGTCGGATATTAACCTAAACTTCCGTCCCACCAGGTAGTACCGTAATGTGTCCACTGCCCATTTTATGGCCAAACACTCCTTCTCTACAACTGAGTAATTTCTCTCACAAGAAGTCAACTTCCTACTCAAGTAGAGAACAGGATGCTCCTCCCCACATATCTCTTGGGAGAGGACTGCTCCTACCCCAACATCTGAGGCATCTGTCTGGAGGACAAATTCACGCTTAAAGTCTGGGGCCACTAAAACGAGTTGCTTACAAAGAGCTCCCTTCATTTCCTGGAAGGCTGACTCTGCTTCTTCGGACCAGCTGACCATCACTGACTTTGTCCCCTTTAGCAGATCAGTTAGAGGTGCAGCCATTGTGGCGAAGTTTGGGATGAACCTCCTGTAATATCCCACAATCCCCAGGAAGGCTTTAACTTGCTTCTTTGACAGAGGTCTCGGCCATGTTTGAATTGCCTCCACTTTATTTATTTTCGGTTTGATCTCGCCACGCCCCACTACATATCCGAGGTACTTGGCTTCTTCTCTCCCCAAGGCACACTTCTTCGGGTTTATTGTAAATCCCGCCTCTCTTAGAGCGTCAAACACTGCTTGGACCTTTTCCAGGTGAGTCTCCCAGTCCGGGGTAAAGATGACGATATCATCCAGATATGCGGCAGCAGATAGCTTATGAGGCGCAAGGATTCTATCCATCGCCCTCTGGAAGGTTGCCGGAGCTCCCTGTAGGCCAAACGGCATCCGGACATACTGGAAGCACCCGTCTGGTGTGGAGAATGCCGTCTTCTCCTTGGCTTCCTGTGCCATGGGAATCTGCCAATATCCCTTTGTCAGATCCAAAGTGGTTATGTACCTGGCCGGTCCAAGTCTCTCGATGAGCTCATCAACGCGTGGCATGGGATAAGCGTCGAACTTGGAGACCTCATTCAGCTTCCGGTAATCGTTGCAGAACCTCCATTCACCATCAGGCTTTGGGACCAGGACAATCGGGCTCGACCAGCCGCTCTTGGATTCCTCAATGACCCCAAGCTGCATCATACGCTGCACCTCTTTGGAGATTACCTCTCGCCGGGCCACAGGAATACGATACGGTTTCATGTTCACCCGCACATGTGGCTCAGTCAGAACTTCGTGCTCCACTACCTTCGTGCACCCCGGCACCTCTGAGAACAGGTCCCTGTTTTTCTGGAGTAACTCCCGGCACTGCTGTTTCTGGGCCTTCGATAGCGTCTCTGCTATGGTAACCGCTCCAACCTCCCCTTCTAGGTTGCCCAGCAAGCACGGAGTTACCGCTGGCTCTCTATCTTGCCACGGCTTGATGAGGTTGACATGGTAAACCTGGTATGGCTTCCGTCTTCCGGGTTGGTGGATCTTGTAGTTTACGTCTCCCAGCTTCTCCACCACCTCATATGGCCCTTGCCACTTGGCCAAGAACTTACTCTCCACCGTCGGGATTAGCACGAGAACGCGGTCTCCCGGATTGAACTGCCTCACTCTGGCTGACCGGTTGTAGACCCTGGCCTGAGCCTCTTGTTCCTGGCGGAGATGTTCTTTAACAATGGGCATCACCTTCGCAACCCTCTGCTGCATCAGTGCCACATGCTCAATGACGCTTCTGTGGGGCGTGACTTCGGCTTCCCAGGTTTCCTTGGCTATATCTAGGAGACCTCGCGGATGCCGGTCGTACAGAAGCTCGAAGGGCGAGAACCCCGTGGAGGCCTGGGGAACTTCACGGATAGAAAACAGTAAATACGGTAAGAGACAATCCCAGTCTCTACCATCTTCCTCTATGACTTTTATCAGCATGCTCTTCAGTGTCTTGTTAAACCTCTCAACAAGGCTACCTGACTGCGGATGGTAGACTGAAGTCCTTAACTGGGAAATTTGCAAGACTCTGCACAATTCTCTCATCACCTTGTTCATAAAAGGTGTCCCCTGGTCGGTCAGGATTTCCTTCGGCAAACCTGTCCGGGAAAACACATGGACCAGTTCGCGGGCTATACTCTTCGCGGAGGAGTTTCTCAGGGGAATGGCCTCAGGATAGCGTGTGGCATAGTCCAGGATGACTAATATATACTGATAGCCCCGAGCTGATTTAACTAAGGGACCGACCAAGTCCATGGCAATTCTCTCAAATGGCACCTCAATAATGGGCAGTGGCACAAGAGGGTTCCAAAAATGAGATGTGGGGGCAGTTAACTGACATGTCAGGCAGGATCTGCAATAGTTTGCTATTTCCCGGTGACACCCAGGCCAATAGAACCTCTGTACAATCCGTTCCTGCGTTTTTTCCACCCCCAGGTGTCCCCCCAAGATGTGTGAATGGGCCATGTCCAACACTTTCCGTCTATAGGGGCCTGGTACTATTAACTGCTCCACACCTTCCTCCCTTATTTTAGTGACCCGGTACAACAATTCCCCACTCAACATAAAATAGGGAAACCTTGTGTCTGCTCCCGGCTCTTGTGCAACCCCATTAATGACGGTGACATTGTTAAAGGCTTCCCTTAGCGTGGGGTCCCTATGTTGGGCAGTCCCAAAATTCTCCCCGGCCACCCCTAACTCCGGGATGTCAGGTACAGGGGACCCTTCCTCTTCATCCCCAACAAGGACACATAAAGGAAACCTGTCTGCCTCAGGTGGTGGCGATACCTCAGTGGAGTGGATTGGTTCCCTGCTCTTGCTAGCACCCTTAGAACCCATCCCCAACAGATCCCAAAACAGACAGAAATCCCGGCCAATAATTATAGGATGCAACAAGTCTCGAACAACGCCAACTTCATGCGACTCGGTGCCATGCGCCGTTTCAATATTCACCCTAGCCATAGGGTAGTCCTTTGCATCGCCATGTATGCACCAAACACCAATCTTTTTACTCGGGAGTATGTTGAGAGGAAAACTGACCCTCACAAGGGTCACCAAGCTCCCGGAGTCCAGAAGTGCCATTACTGCTCGACCGTTCACCTTCACGGGACACGCTTGTGGCCCCTTGTTAGGTAGCGAGTTCACACTGCAAGCTGGATATGCGTAGAATGAACTACGGCGTCCCATGCTGCAGTCCATCGGCTCGGTGGTCTGGGGACAACGGGCCGCTATATGTCCTGGCCTGTGACACTTCCAGCAAATAATATCACCTGAGGGGACCTTGGGCACCGCCTCCCCCGCCCCTTTTGACCTTGGACGCACCACCCCTTTTTGGGACTCCGCCCCCTGCTGGGACCCCCAATACGGAATGGGCTGCTTCCCCAAGGAACCTTCCATCCCCTGGTATCTCTCAACCAGCCCAACCAGTTCATCAGCATTTTGGGGATCACCCTGGGCAACCCAAGTCTGTAGAGGTCTCGGCAGAGAATGCACAAACCCATCCATCACAACTCGCTCTACCATCTGTGCAGGGGAAGCCAACTCTGACTGCAGCCATTTCTGGACCAGGTGCAACAGGTCAAACATTTGGGAGCGCGGGGGTTTGTCCCGGTGATAGGCCCAGCGATGAACTCGCTGTGCCCTGGTAGTCATTGTTACCCCCAGGTCAAAGTACGCCTTCTGGGGCTCCCCCGTTAGGTATGGGGCCAGTACCTCCGCCCACCACTCTGGCTGAAGTTTTTCCCTCTCAGCCACCCTCTCAAACACAGTCAGGAAGGCCTCCACATCATCCTCAGGGGTCATTTTTTGTAATGCGCGTCTTACCGCCTTCTCGACGTCAGTGGCATCAGCCAGACCTGGGGTTGGGGCGCTCGTCCTGCCCTCCTGGATGGCGGTTGCCAGAAGCTGCATCTGCTGCCGTTGTTCCTGCTGGCTCTGCTGGAACTGCTGCCGCTGCTCCTGCTGGCTTTGCTGGATCTGCTGTAACAACAGCTTGTTGGTTTCCTGCTGCAGTGCCTGGGACTGGACCAGGTGTTTCATGAGGTCCTCCATGATTCCAGGCAACGCTTGCTGCCCCGCTGCAAACTTCACCCAGGACATGCAGCAACTGTCTCAAGTCTCTGCTGGGACCGCTGCCCGCACGTCTACAACCAATTGTGGGGATGCGACTCGCTTAGGTGCAGCGGGAGACAAATATGAGACAGGTTTTTCAACAGTGCTTGCGGTTTATTCCCGTCATAAACGCACAAGGCAGCGTAACACCAAAAAGAAGCCTTTAGCTCAGGCAAAATAACACAAAATGTCCGTGGTTGTAGACTCAGAGCAGGAGTCTAAGCACACATGGGAGGCTTAGTCCTCCCCACATACAGCTCTCTGGTTCAGGAGCAGGCCACATTATAAGGCTGTAGCCACACCCACGATCCCAGCACCTGACTGGTCACCTGACTGTGACCTCACCACAGGTCCTTCAAACAACAACAATAACCATATCTGGTAAGCTTTACTTATGCCTTACATTATAGAGACAAGCCATTTATGAGGCACATATCTCCCATCGATTACACGACCCTTAGCCCTGCCACTATATATATATATATATATATATATATATATATATATATATATATATATATATATATATACATACAGTGGGGAAAAAAAGTATTTAGTCAGTCAGCAATAGTGCAAGTTCCACCACTTAAAAAGATGAGAGGCGTCTGTAATTTACATCATAGGTAGACCTCAACTATGGGAGACAAACTGAGAAAAAAAAATCCAGAAAATCACATTGTCTGTTTTTTTTTCATTTTATTTGCATATTATGGTGGAAAATAAGTATTTGGTCAGAAACAAGCAATCAAGATTTCTGGCTCTCACAGACCTGTAACTTCTTCTTTAAGAGTCTCCTCTTTCCTCCACTCATTACCTGTAGTAATGGCACCTGTTTAAACTTGTTATCAGTATAAAAAGACACCTATGAACACCCTCAAACAGTCTGACTCCAAACTCCACTATGGTGAAGACCAAAGAGCTGTCAAAGGACACCAGAAACAAAATTGTAGCCCTGCACCAGGCTGGGAAGACTGAATCTGCAATAGCCAACCAGCTTGGAGTGAAGAAATCAACTGTGGGAGCAATAATTAGAAAATGGAAGACATACAAGACCACTGATAATCTCCCTCGATCTGGTGCTCCACGCAAAATCCCACCCCGTGGGGTCAGAATGATCACAAGAACGGTGAGCAAAAATCCCAGAACCACGCGGGGGGACCTAGTGAATGAACTGCAGAGAGCTGGGACCAATGTAACAAGGCCTACCATAAGTAACACACTACGCCACCATGGACTCAGATCCTGCAGTGCCAGACGTGTCCCACTGCTTAAGCCTGTACATGTCCGGGCCCGTCTGAAGTTTGCTAGAGAGCATTTGGATGATCCAGAGGAGTTTTGGGAGAATGTCCTATGGTCTGATGAAACCAAACTGGAACTGTTTGGTAGAAACACAACTTGTCGTGTTTGGAGGAAAAAGAATACTGAGTTGCATCCATCAAACACCATACCTACTGTAAAGCATGGTGGTGGAAACATCATGCTTTGGGGCTGTTTCTCTGCAAAGGGGCCAGGACGACTGATCCGGGTACATGAAAGAATGAATGGGGCCATGTATCGTGAGAATTTGAGTGCAAACCTCCTTCCATCAGCAAGGGCATTGAAGATGAAACGTGGCTGGGTCTTTCAACATGACAATGATCCAAAGCACACCGCCAGGGCAACGAAGGAGTGGCTTCGTAAGAAGCATTTCAAGGTCCTGGAGTGGCCTAGCCAGTCTCCAGATCTCAACCCTATAGAAAACCTTTGGAGGGAGTTGAAAGTCTGTGTTGCCAAGCGAAAAGCCAAAATCATCACTGCTCTAGAGGAGATCTGCATGGAGGAATGGGCCAACATACCAACAACAGTGTGTGGCAACCTTGTGAAGACTTACAGAAAACGTTTGACCTCTGTCATTGCCAACAAAGGATATATCACAAAGTATTGAGATGAAATTTTGTTTCTGACCAAATACTTATTTTCCACCATAATATGCAAATAAAATGAAAACAAAACAGACAATGTGATTTTCTGGATTTTTTTTTCTCAGTTTGTCTCCCATAGTTGAGGTCTACCTATGATGTAAATTACAGACGCCTCTCATCTTTTTAAGTGGTGGAACTTGCACTATTGCTGACTGACTAAATACTTTTTTTCCCCACTGTATGTATATATATATATATATATATATATATATATATATATATATATATATAGAGAGAGAGAGAGAGAGAGAGAGAGAGAGAGAGAGAGAGAGAGAGAGAGAGAGTAAAACAGAGCATACATTTTTTTCTTAATAGGGTAGGTGGAAGCTTGTTCTTTGGAAAATGGGTTTTATGGATTTTTTCCAGTGAGGAAATCTGGGATAGTATGACTTTAATCTCACCTTCTCTTTTCCTTTTAGCTAAAGCAGCCATCTTGAGAAATATTCCTCTAATTTATGCCTTATGTGGCCACAATAGGGTTTCATTTACACCATTTTATTATCAATAATTTGA
Source organism: Dendrobates tinctorius (assembly GCF_039654945.1). NCBI lineage: Eukaryota > Metazoa > Chordata > Amphibia > Anura > Dendrobatidae > Dendrobates > Dendrobates tinctorius. The sequence goes on along the minus strand of NW_027361675.1, from coordinate 24,549,719 downwards.
AAAAAAAACCCCTTAGATCTTTCTCAATGGTGTGTCCGTTTTTTGTGGAGTTCAATAAATAAGTAGTTAGGTGCTAAGATGTTAACTAGTGAGAGGGGTATTTCTCAGATATTTTGAAGAACACAAGGGTCATGTCAGGCCATGTGATGGAGCCTATCTCTGAATGCACACACATATTTAAAGCTGCTTTGTTTTCTAAAAAAAATCTATGCGAGAATATGTTGTGTACCTTGGAGAAAAATAAGTCTAATCTCTTTCATTAGTATGATGGTATTACCAAAGATCATGTAAACATTCTACAGCAATCATGTCTTTTAATTCCACATGTCTCAGGTGAGAGTTATAAGAACAGTCTAGCAATTTAGATATTGGTATATTAAAGTCCCCACAAAGAATTATTGGACTGTGAGGCATATTTTTAATTCTCTTAAGTGATTTAGCTAAAAATCTGCGTTGTGCTTTATTCGGAGGGCATATTGCTGTTAATATGTAAAATGTTATTATTAATAGAACAGATCACTGGTGAAAACCTACCTCGAGTGTCACACAGCGAGGATATAATCTTAAAGCCTGTTGTGTGTTTAACATATACAGTGGGGAAAAAAAGTATTTAGTCAGCCACCAATTGTGCAAGTTCTCCCACATAAAAAGATGAGAGAGACCTGTAATTGACATCATAGGTAGACCACAACTATGAGAGTCAGAATGAGAAAACAAATCCAGAAAATCACCTTGTCTGATTGGGCAAGATTTATTTTGCAAATTATGGTGGAAAATAAGTATTTGGTCATTAACAAAAGTCCATCTCAATGTTTTGTTATGTATCCTTTGTTGGAAATGACAGAGGTCAAACGTTTTCTGTAAGTCTTCACAAGGTTGGTACACACTGTTGGTGGTATGTTGGCCCATTTCTCCATGCAGATCCCCTCTAGAGCAGTGGTGTTTTGGGCCTGTTGCTTGGCATCATGAATTTTCAAATGCCTCCAAATGTTTTCTACGGGCTAGAGATCTGGAGACTGGCAGGCCACTCCAGGACCTTGATATGCTTCTTACAAAGCCACTCCTTCAATGCCCTGGTGGTGTGCTTGGGATCATTATCATGCTGAAAGACCCATCCATGTTTCATCTTCAATGGCCTTGCTGATGGAAGGAGGTTTGCACTCAAAATCTCACAATACATTGCCCCATTCATTCTTTCATGTACACCGGTCAGTCATCCTGGTTCCTTTGCAGAGAAACAGCCCCAAAGCATGATGTTGCCACCCCCATGCTTCACAGTAGGCATGTTGTTATTTGGATGCAACTCAGCATTCTGTCTCCTCCAAACACGATGAGTTTTGCTTCTACCAAACAGTTCTACTTTGGTTTCTTCAGACCATATGACATTCTCCTAATACTCTTCTGGATAATAAAAATTCTCTCTAGCAAACTTCAGAAGGGCCCATACATGTACTGGCTTAAGCAGGGGGATACATCTGGCACTGCAAGATCTGAGACCCTGGCGGTATAGTGTGTTACTGAAAGTAGCTTTTGTTATGGTGGTCCCAGCTCTATGCAGGTCGATCACTAGGTCCCCCTGTGGTTCTGAGATTTTTGCTCACCGTACTTGTGATCATTTTGACCCCACAGGGTGAGATTTTGCATGGAGCACCAGATCGAGGGAGATTATCAGTGGTCTTGTATGTCTTCCATTTTCTTATTATTGCTTCCACAGTTGATTTCATTACACCAAGCTGTTCGTCTATTGAGGATTCAGTCTTCCCAGCCTGGTGTAGAGCTACAGTTTTGCTTTTGGTGTCCTTTGACAGCTCTTTGGTCTTTACCATTGTGGAGTTTGGAGTGTGACTATTTGAGGTTGCGGACAGGTGTCTTTTATACTGATAATAAGTTCAAACAGGTGCCATTAATAAAGATAATGAGTGAAGGACAGAGGAACCTCTTAAAGAAGAAGTTACTGGTCTGTGAGAGCCAGAAATCTTGCATGTTTTTAGGTGACCAAATACGCATTTTCCAACATAATTTGAAAAATAAATCTTGCCAAATCAGACAAGGTGATTTTTTGGATTGGTTGTGTCATTTTGACTTTCATATTTGTGGTTTACCGATGATGTCAATTAAGTGGGAGAAATTGCACAATTGGTGGCTGACTAAATACTTTTTTTCCCCACTGTATTTCTTGCTTCAGTAACTACTGTATGTATCTTGAATACATACAATATAACATTTTGATTGTATCATGTCCTTCAACATCATAAACTTCTTGACAGGCAAGTTCCCTTTGGCTAATATGAAAAGACTATTACTATTAAAGACCGATGATAGCTGGGGGATCCAAAGATCTGGGGCACCTAGCCTGAAGCAAGGGGCATGTGCACTAACATAGATCTTTGGTGCTAGTTCCGAAATGGCTACTTTTTTATTATTAATTTTGCAACCCTAACAATTTTGCAAGCTGGGCAATCACTCTGTGTTCCCCCTCCCAAGCTACGACACTGTGCCCAAGTAGTCTAATGCGACAGTTGTATAAAGCAGATTCAGATTTGTAATGTCTTTCTTGGGTTCCATATAATGTAATAAATTGAACCATTTTTTCAAGAAAAATGAAAATGAAAAATCTACAGTATATAACTAATTTATTTTGGCAAGAATAACTATGATGCATATACTTACAATGTGGATCTCAAGGTTTGCTCTGCTCTGGCAATTGAAAGATCTATTGAAGAAACTTGTATGTCGGCAAATTCTTCATCACTAAGAAATACAAAATCAAAATAATATTTCTAACTCTAACTTTTTGAAATTCTGATTGCAAACACAAAACTTATTTTCCTTCTATATGAGTTACATTGTGCAGCAACTTGTATTTAATTTTTTTGGAAACATCCACTTCAAATTTATGTTAAGAACCTATAACTCTGCATTTCACCTCGCCAAACAGACCTACTTCACCACCCTGATCTCCTCATTAGCCAACAACTCCAAGAAACTTTTTGACACCTTTCACTCCCTCCTCAGGCCAAAAGCACAAGCCCCTATCACAGACATTTGTGTGGATTACCTGGCCTCCCACTTTATAGAGAAAATTGGTAATATCCGTCAGGAAATCCGCTCCCAACCACCAAGTGCTGTGACTCCCATCCCTGCCTGCATTTCCCCTGGCTTTCCACATTTGATCCCATCACAGAAGAAGACGTCTCCAGACTCCTCTCCTCTTCTCGTCCGACTACATGCACTACCGACCCCATTCCCTCACATCGCCTCCAGTCTCTCTCTCCTGTCGTCACATCTCACCTAACTACAACCTTTAATCTCTCCCTCTCCTTGGGCATTTTCCCATCCTCCTTCAAGCACTCTATCGTTACTCCATTACTAAAGAAACCCGCTCTCGACCCATCCTGCACAAACAATACAGACCAGTCTCCAATCTCCCCTTCACCTCTAAACTTTTCGAGTGCTTAGTCTGCTCCCGCCTTACCCGTTACCTCTCCACTCACTCCCTCCTAGACCCTTCACAGTCCAGCTTCCGCCCCCTACATTCAACTGAAACTGCACTCAAAGTTACCAATGACCTTCTGACAGCAAAATGTAATGGTGACCACTTTTTGCTCATTCTTCTCAACCTTTCTGCAGCTTTTGACATTGTTGAACACTGTCTCCTACTCTCCACGCTCCTGTCACTAGGCATTTAGGACACCGCTCTCTCCTGGTTCTCGTCCTATCTTTCTGACCGCTCCTCCTCTAGAATGCACTACCCCAAGAAATTAGGACTATCCACAATTTGCACAGTTTTAGGCGCTCCCTCAAAACACATTTGTTCAGAGCGGCCTATCACGTTCACTAATCAAAGTCATTTTATGTGTAAGTGTGTGTGTGTAGCCCATTCACTAACTCCATCTATCCCTCACTCCCTCAAGATGGCTGAACCATCATTGTAAATACATCATTGTAAATACACACCTGTATTTTGTATCTCCCCCACCTCATTGTAGATTGTAATCTCTCATGAGCAGGGTCGACTTATTTGGCTTTAATTATTGTATTGTTATTATTATTATTGTTATTATAAAATACTTTAACTAATTTTTACCAATTTTTTTCTTTTTGAAAATTGACAGAGGATACTAGTGATAGAAAGCAATAATATCACCAAAAATCATAGATATAGAATTGATAGCATGTACAATGGTTACGGAAAGGATTCCGGCCCCCTTTAAATTTTTCACTCTTTGTTTCATTACAGCCATTTGATAAATTCAAAAACGTTCCGCGTGCCAATTCAGCATGTTTTTCACTGCTTTCATATATCATTAACAATAAGAACATGGAAGAGGCCAGGAGCCATTTGGTGAGCTGCATTTCTTCATTTCTTGCTACATGTTCACAGACTTACCAGTGGAAAAGCCAAACTTCACATGCCAGAAATGCAAGCTTGTTTCCCTATTGGAGGAAAAGTTGCAAAATCTAGAAGAGAAGTTAACTACATTGAAGATCATTAAGGAAAGTGAAGCGTTCTTAGAGTAGAATTATCTCTTCATGTTACAGAAAGAAGAAATTCGACATGCACCTGAAGAAACATAGGAATGGAAACACGTGACCCAGAGAAGGAGAAGAAAAAAGGAGAAGGAAAAACCTACAAAAAGTTGTGGGAAGCAGGGTGTGTTGCAGTCCGCGCTGCCGAGATTCACAAATCACCTGGGATAAAAGATGTTGTAGCAGTGTACTCCTTTATTTCCTCCTACGCATTTCGGCACCCTTCCTGGCACCTTCCTCAGGGAGGATTATCCCTGAGGAAGGTGCCAGGAAGGGCGCCGAAACGCGTAGGAGGAAATAAAGGAGTACACTGCTACAACATCTTGTATCCCAGGTGATTTGTGAATCTCGGCAGCGCGGACTGCAACACACCCTGCTTCCCACAACTTTTAGTAGGTTTTTCCACGTGTGAGTGGTTGGTGGAGGTCCTGCAGCAGCTGATTCTGTGATATGCTCTCAAGCCAGTTGTGGGTAACACAACTGTAATAGGTGAGTGGAACTGTATTATACCGCTCATACTTCAAGTGTCACTAGTGATAGGGCACTATTGCGCCTCTTGTTCCCCCCACCATTTTTTGTATTGATACACATGATTGGAATACAAGGCTAGAAGGATACAACTTATTTGCAAGAAACAGACTTGATAAATGAGTAGGAGGTGTCGCATTGTATGTTAGAAAACTTTATATCTGCACAGAGATACAAGCTTCAGAGACTGGGAGTTCTGTGGAAACTGGCTAATAATACAAGGAGAGAACAATGTAAAGGACATCATTGTAGTCATTTACTGTAGGCCACCAGTGCAAGCTGAAGATATCGATGAACTCTTTATGCATCAAATGGCCAAGTTCTCCAAAAAATATGACATAGTGGTCATGGGAGTTTTCAACTAACCAGAAATTTTTTGGGATTCTCTCTCAGGCAAAACTAACAGGTCAAGGAAATTCTTATCCTCTCTTGCTGACAACTTTATCTTCCAAAAGGTAGAGGAGAAAACAATGTAATCTTCTACCTTGGATCTAATCCTTATAAACAGGGAGGAAATGGTTGAGGAGGTAAGAGTGGCTGGGACGCTAGGAGGTAGCGACCATGCGATTTTAAAATTTTGGATTAACTAGAGGAGGAAGACCTGTGAAGACTCAAACTTCAAGGTTAGATTTCAGAAAAGCAAATTTTAAGGGACTCAGAAAGAGAATCGGAGGGATCCAATGGCTGGATATCCTTAAAGACAAAAATGTCCAGAAAGGATGGGAAATTTTGAAAAATAAAATTCTCAAAGCACAATCGTTAACAATTCTGAAAAGAGGGAAGAATAGGAATCAATTAATGAAACCAGGATGGATGAACACAGAACATAAACATGTGCTAAAAAGAAAGAAAGAAAGAAATGTTTATCAAATGGAAAGAGGGAGGCATATCTAAAGAAGAATATAATGCTGTCTGCAGAACCTGCAGGGTGAGCATCAGATTATCTAAAGATGACAATGAATTAAGGCTTTCAAGAGACATCAAAAGCAATAAAAAAGGATTTGGGGGATATGTCAAAAGTAAAAGAAATGTCAAAGATGCTCTAGGATTTTTATAAGATGAAAATGATGAAATGATAAGAAAGGATGTTGGGAAGACTGAACTTTTAAATTCCTATTTTGCATCTGTTTTCTCTCATAAAGAAAATGTAACATCAACTGATCTTTGCTGTCCTATTAAAGGAATAGAAGAATCCAGGCTATCTATAAACAAAAAGATAGTGAGGGAATACTTAACATAAATGAATTCAAGTCTCCAGGTCCAGATGAATTACACCCCAGAGTACTAAAAGAGATAGCAGAAGAAATGTTTTAACCATTCTCCATAATATTTGAAAATTCTTGGAGATCAGAAATCCTAGAAGACTGGAGAAGAGCAAATGTTGTTCCTATCTTCAAAAAAAGGAAGAAGGTGGACCAGGGAATTATAAGCTGGTGAGTCTGACTTCTATACCAGGAAAGATCGTTACTATTAAACAACATGTATGTAAGTACCTGGATAAGAATGAAATAATTAACCAGAGTCAGCATGGGTGTGTAACTAATGAGTCATGTCAGACTAACTTAATTTCCTTCTATGACAGAATCACTGACTGGGTGAATCAGGAAAATGCTGTAGATATCGTATATCTTGACATCAGTAAAGCATTTGGCAAAGTATCTCACACCATCCTTATTGAAAAAATGACTAAGTATGAAATGGACAAGGCAACTGTTAGGTGGATTCATAACCGGCTTACTGATCGGATCCAAAGAGTGTTCATAAATGGCTGCACAACCATTTGAAAGAATGTCTCAAGTGGGGTACCACAGGGCTCTGTTCTTAGCCCTGTATTGTTCAACATCTTTATCAATGATTTAGATGAAGGAATTGAGGGTACACTGATTAAATTTGCTGATAACACAAAGTTAGGAGTGATAGCTAATACTAGAGAAGAGAAGAGAGAATTCAAAATTATATAAATAAACTGGAGCAGTGGACGCAACTAACAATGGTTTTTAACAGGGAAAAATGAAAAGTACTACATCTGGGCAATACAAATGAAAAAACATATACAGAATGGGAGGAATAGGGCTAGGCAACAGCACATGTGAAAAAGACTTGAGTATACTAATAGATCACAGACTGAATATGAGTCAACAGTGTGATGCAGCAGCAAAAAAGGCAAATACAATTCTGGGATGTATTAGCAGAAGCATACAGTCTGGATCACATGAAGTCATTATCCCCCTCTACTCCTCTTTAGTCAGACCTCATCTGGAATACTGTGTCCAGTTTTGGATACCACATTTTAAAAAAGACATCAACAAACTGGAGCAAGTTTAGAGAAGAGCGACCAGAATGGTGACCGGTCCGCAAACCAGGTCCTATGAGGAACGGTTACAGGATTTGGTAATGTTTAGCTTGCAAAACAGAAGACTGAGAGGAGACTTAATAGCTGTCTACAAATATCTCAAGGGCTGTCACATTGTAGCATGATCATCTTTAGGCTGGCATCACACTAGAGATAAATACGGACGATTGAGAGGCGTTAAAAAACACGCACTGCACACAGACCAATGATTCTCTATGAGGTAGCTCCCATCAGCTGTATTTTTCTTGCGTATTTTTTATGGGCCGTGCCAATCGCAGCATGCTGCAATTGTCAGCGCACTATGACCGTAGTACGCCAATGCAAGTCTATGGGTGCACAAAAAAAGCGCATTACACACGAACCACATGTGTGACTTGCGAGAAATACGCACCTGGTGTCCTTAAGAAAAGCAGGCAATTCAGTGCGTGATACAGTAAAATCACACTGACAGGTTTAATAAAGAAACGAAAGAATAGCTACAGTTGTGGCCAAAAGTATTGACACCCCTGCAATTCTGTCAGATAATACTCAGTTTCTTCCTGAAAATGATTGCAAACACAAATTCTTTGGTATTATTATCTTCATTTAATTTGTCTTAAATGAAAAAACACAAAAAGAATTGTCCTAAAGCCAAATTGGATATAATTCCACACCAAACATAAAAAAGAGGGTGGACAAAAGTATTGACACTGTTTGAAAAATCATGTGATGCTTCTCTAATTTGTGTAATTAACAGCACATGTAACTTACCTGTGGCACCTAACAGGTGTTGGCAATAACTAAATCACACTTGCAGCCAGTTGACATGTCCTTGTGTGTACCACATTGAGCATGGAGAAAAGAAAGAAGACCAAAGAACTGTCTGAGAACTTGAGAAACCAAATTGTGAGAAAGCATGAGCAATCTCAAGGCTACAAGTCCATCTCCAAAGACCTGAATGTTCCTGTGTCTACCGTGTGCAGTGTCATCAAGAAGTTTAAAGCCCATGGCACTGTGGCTAACCTCCCTAGATGTGGACGGAAAAGAAAAATTTACAAGAGATACCTGAAAAAGCCTAAAACGTTTTGGAAGAATGTTCTCTGGTTAGATGAGACAAAAGTAGAGCTTTTTGGGCAAAGGCATCAACATAGAGTTTACAGGAGAAAAAAAGAGGCATTCAAAGAAAAGAACACGGTCCCTACAGTCAAACATGGCGGAGGTTCCCTGATGTTTTGGGGTTGCTTTGCTGCCTCTGGCACTGGACTGCTTGACCGTGTGCATGACATTTTGAAGTCAGAAAGCTACCAACAAATTTTGCAGCATAATGTAGGGCCCAGTGTGAGAAAGCTGGGTCTCCCTCAGAGGTCATTGGTCTTTCAGCAGGACAATGACCCAAAACACATTTCAAAAAGCACTAGAAAATGGTTTGAGAGAAAGCACTGGAGACTTCTAAGGTGGCCAGCAATGAGTCCAGACCTGAATCCCAAAGAACACCTGTGGAGAGATCTAAAAATGGCAGTTTGGAGAAGGCACCCTTCAAATATCAGGGACCTGGAGCAGTTTGCCAAAGAAGAATGGTCTAAAATTCCAGCAGAGCATTGTAATAAATTCATTGATGGTTACCGGAAGCGGTTGGTCGCAGTTATTTTAGCTAAAGGTTGTGCAACCAAGTATTGGGCTGAGGGTGCCAATACTTTTGTCTGGCCCATTTTTGGAGTTTTGTGTGAAATGATCAATGTTTTGCTTTTTGCTTCATTCTCTTTTGTGTTTTTTCATTTAAGACAAATTAAATGAAGATAATAAGGCCAAAGAATTTGTGTTTGCAATCATTTTCAGGAAGAAACTGAGTATTAACTGACAGAATTGCAGGGGTGTCAATACTTTTGGCCACAACTGTATATACACATAGAATACATATATATATGTATATACGTTTCATTGAGACACATATATATATCAAAAAATGCGTGGGCTCCCGCGGTAATTTGTCAACCAGAGAGGTAAACCAGGTGACTGAGGGCAGATTTTAATAGCCATGAGAGGGACCATTGTATTTGGCCCCCTCTGGCTACAAAAATCTGCCCCCAGACACCCCAGAAAAGGCGCATCTGTTGATTTTTTATGCTATTTTTTTTGCAGGTCAAGGTTTTTTTTGGAATTACCAGAGCAATAAAAATTTGTCAAAATCTTGGTGTCTTAACTTCATTAAAAGACTTTTTAATTAATGTCTGTGTGTGGTTTTTAACCCTTTCATAGTATAGGGGTAATAATGGATTGGTGTCTTATTGACACCTCTCCATTTTTAATAGGCTTAAAGTCACCTTACAATCGAATGGTGACATTAACCCTTTGTTATATTAACCCATTCACCACCGCTACAGGGCACTGGGAATAGAGAGGATAAGTGCCAGAAATGGCACATCTTATAGATGCACCTTTTCTGAGGTGTCTGGGGGCAGATTTTTGCAGCCAGAGGGGGGCCAAAAACAATGGTCCCTCTCATAGCTATTAAAATCTGCCCTCACTCACCTGCTTTACCTATCTGGTTGACAAATTACCGCGGAAGCCCATGCATTTTTTGACAACGAATTAAGCCCTTAACCCCTTAAGCCCCAAGGGTGGTTTGCACGTTCATGACCGGGCCAATTTTTACAATTCTGACACTGTCCATTTATGAGGTAATAACTCTGAAACGCTTCCATGGATCCCGGTGATTCTGGCATTGCTTTCTCGTGACATATTGTACTTCATGTTAGTGGTAAAATTTCATTCAAATAACTTGTGTTTATTTGTGAAAAAAAAGGAAATTTGGCGAAAATTTTGAAAATTTTGCAATTTTCCAACTTTGAATTTTATGCCCTTAAATCACATAGATACGGCACACAAAAAACAGGATTTTTGGGTTGCTTACCGTAAAATCTGTTTCTCGGAGCCTTCATTGGGGGACACAGAGACCTTGGGTGTATGCTGCTGCCACTAGGAGGCTGACACTATGCACAAAAAAAGATAGCTCCTCCTCCGCAGTGTACACCCCACCGTCCGGCAGAGAATTCCTCAGTTAGTGAGAAAGCAGTAGGAGAAGTAACAGAATAGGTTGACAACATAAACAACTCAACTGTAACCATTCAACCAAAGTAAGAACAGGAGCTGTAAAACATGGGAGGGTGCTGTGTCCCCCAATGAAGGCTCCGAGAAACAAATTTTACGGTAAGCAACCCAAAAATCCTGTTTTCTCGTTCGCCTTATTGGGGGACACAGAGACCTTGGGACGTCCCAAAGCAGTCCCTGGGGTGGGAAACAAACTTCCATCAGGCCAGCGGACTCACCACCGCGGCCTACAGAATCCGTCTACCTAGGCTGGCATCCGCCGAAGCGTAGGTGTGGACTCTGTAGAATTTCACAAACGTGTGAACCGATGACCATGTTGCAGCTTTGCAAAGCTGCAGTGCGGAAGCTCTGTGGCGCACCGCCCAGGAGGCACCCACTGCTCGAGTAGAGTGGGCCCTGATACCCGGAGGGGCTCCGCGACGCTTAACACGGTAGGCTTCCAGGATAGCCGATCTGATCCAGCGAGCAATGGTGGCTTTTGACGCCGGGTGACCTTTCCGCGCTCCATCAGGGATAATGAAAAGAGACTCTGTCTTTCGCAAGGAAGTCGTCCTAGACAGATAGACTCTTACCGCCCTAACCAGGTCCAGCTTGTTCAAGGACCGCTCTCGGGGATGAGTTGGATTCGGACAAAAGGACGGGAGCACGATATCCTCGTTGAGGTGAAACGAGGACACCACCTTCGGAAGGAACGAGGGCGGAGGCCGCAGAACTACCTTATCCTGGTGGAGAACCAGAAAGGGAGAGCGGCATGAAAGAGCTGCCAATTCCGACACGCGCCGGACGGAGGTGATGGCCACCAGAAAGGCTACCTTCCAAGAAAGGAGAGAAAGGGAAATATCCCTGAGGGGTTCAAAGGGCGGACCTTGCAGAACCTCAAGAACCAGATTAAGATCCCATGGATCCACGGGTGCCCGGTACGGCGGGACCGTGTGAGCCACGCCCTGAAGAAAGGTCTTAACCTGAGGACGGGAAGCCAACGTTTTCTGAAACAGAATGGACAGCGCCGAAACTTGACCCTTCAGTGAACTGAGGGCAAGCCCCGCATCCAATCCTGCCTGAAGAAACGCTAGGACTGAAGGGAGCGAAAAGGACATGGGCGCGACGTTATTGGTCTCACACCAAGTGAAATAGGCCTTCCAAGTACGGTAGTAAATCTTGGAAGATGATGGCTTTCTGGCTCGGATCATGGTCTGAATTACGTGGTCGGAAAATCCTGCTCGTTTCAGAACCTCGGTCTCAACAGCCACGCCGTTAAATTGAGCGGCCGAGAATTGGGGTGGCAAATCGGACCCTGAGACAGCAGATCTGTTCTGTCTGGAAGCTTCCAGGGGGCGTCCGCGAGAAGGTTGACAATGTCCGCGAACCAAGACCTTCTGGGCCAATTCGGGGCGATGAGAATGACCGGAAGTCCTTCTGCCTTGATCTTCTTCAACAGCTTGGGAAGAAGAGGCAGAGGAGGGAACAGGTAGGGAAGTTCGAACTGGGACCAAGGAACGGCCAGGGCATCGGCGCCCACTGCCAGAGGGTCCCGAGACCTGGACACGAATTGTGTGACTTTCCTGTTGAGGCGAGACGCCATGAGGTCTACATCCGGGGTTCCCCACCGAAGGCAGAGCAGATGAAACACTTCCGGATGTAGGGACCATTCTCCCGCCGCGAGACCCTCGCGGCTGAGAAAATCGGCGGCCCAGTTGTCTACGCCGGGAATGTGAACCGCGGAAATTGTCAAGACGAAAATCTCCGCCCAACGAAGAATCTTGGACACCTCCGCCAGGGCCGAAACACTCCGTGTTCCCCCTTGGCGGTTGACATATGCCACCGCTGTGGCGTTGTCTGTCTGAATCCGTACCGGCAGTCCTTTGAGGAGCCTTTCCCAGTGGACCAGAGCAAGATGGATCGCTCGAATCTCCAGAACGTTGATCGGTAGCGCTGATTCCCGATCCGACCATCGACCCTGAACAGTGTGGTTGCGGAATACAGCACCCCAACCGAGGAGACTGGCATCTGTGGTTACTATCTGCCAGTGAATGGGAAGGAAGGATCGACCCGATAGAATGAGAGGTGACGAAAACCACCAGTTGAGAGACCGCTTGATCCGGTAAGAAAGATGGACAGGGCGATCCAGGGACCGAGGCGACCTGTTCCATTTCGACAGAATGGCCTGCTGGAGAGGCCTGGTGTGAAATTGGGCAAAGGGAACTGCCTCTATCGCCGAGACCATCTTTCCCAGGACCCTCATGGCTGTACGGAGGGATGGGAATCGCGAGGTCTGCAGCGATCGTACTTCCTGCTGCAGAGAGAGAATCTTTTCTTGTGGGAGAAAGACCCTTGACCGACGAGTGTCGAACAGAAGACCTAGAAAGACCAGGCGTTGTGTAGGAACCAGACAGGACTTTTTCCTGTTGACGATCCACCCGAAATTGGAAAGAGTGTCCAGGACGATTGACAAACTTTGGTGAGCCTGTTGGAATGAGGGAGCCTTGATCAGAATATCGTCTAGGTACGGGAAAAGAACGAGGCCTCTGACTCTCAACAAAGCCATCAACGCAGCCATGATCTTCGTGAAGACTCTGGGAGCGGTGGCAAGACCGAAGGGCAGTGCGACAAACTGGTAGTGGTGCTGTCGAATCGCAAAGCGCAGGAACTTCTGATGTCCGGAGAAGATTGGAACATGTAAATAGGCATCTTGGATGTCTATTGAGCACATGAATTCCTGCTCCTCCATGGAGGCGATGACCGAGCGAAGCGACTCCATGCGGAAGTGGCGAAGACGGACCCTCTTGTTGAGCAGCTTGAGATCCAAGATGGGTCGAACTGCGCCGTCTTTTTTCGGCACTACAAACAGGTTCGAGTAGAACCCCGTGAAGCGCTCCGATTCGGGAACGGGCACAATCACCCCGGAACTGAGGAGAGCGGCGATAGCTGTAGAGAACCCCGGGATCAAGGCTGGATCCTTTGGAGGCCGGGATTCGAAGAAACGATCCCGTGGGAGAGAGACTAACTCTATCTTGTATCCTGAGGATACGACCTCCCTGACCCAGGCGTCCTCCACGGCGGCCAGCCAAACGTCCCTGAAGGAAAGAAGTCGACCTCCCAATTGGAAAGACCCTTCGCGTGCCCGATGATAGTCATGTTGAAGTAGACCGTCCAGATCTAGATCTGGACGGTCTGCCCTGGGAGGAGTGGGGTCGCCAGGAAGGAGTGGGTCTGAAGGAAACTTTCCTTCTCTCCTGGCGAGCCTGCGGCCTCTGTTGGCTGGAGGAGTTGTCCGCCGTATTGAAACGGCGGAAAGTCCGAAAGGGTCGAAACTGACGCCTTAGTGGGGGTCTGCGAGGCTTGGACTGAGGGAGGAGAGAACTCGTGCCTCCGGTGGCGTCCTTAATAATCTGGTCCAATTGGGACCCAAAGAGGCGCACCCCCTGAAAAGGCAGGTTAGTGAGGGACTTTTTAGAAGACAAGTCCTCTTGCCATGCCTTTAGCCAAAGTGTGCGTCGAATTGCAATAACGTTGCTTGACGCCTGAACTGCACAGGATGCAGCATCCAAGGAAGCGGAGAGAAGATAGTCCCCAGCATGGGAGATCTGATTGGCGAGATTGGCCAAATGCTCCGGTTGCGCCTTATCTAAGATGCCCTGCCGAAGGTCGTCTGCCCACGTGGCTATGGTCTTTGCTGTCCAGGATGAAGCAAAAATTGGACACACCGCCGCTGAAGCTGCTTCAAAGGCAGACTTCGCCAGGGATTCTATAATCCTGTCATTAGAATCCTTTAGGGACGCCACGCCTGAAAGCGGGAGAACCGTGTTATTGGATAGCCTGGACACGGGCGGATCGACCGAGGGAGAGGCCGACCAGTTGTCCGTGAGCTCCTTAGCAAATGGGTAGAGTACGCCGAGACGTTTTCCTCTTTGAAAGCGTCTGGTCGGATCCACTCTTTCCTTGGTAAAAATTTTCCCAAACTGGGAATGGAAAGGAAAAACCCTGGAGGGAGTTTCTGCCCGTCTGAACGAAACCTCCTGATCTGAGGATTTCGCAGGGGAGTCAGCAATATCGAAGGTATGATGGATCGCAGCAATGAGGCCCTGCACTGTGACCTTCATGCTTGCATCCTGGTCTGAATCCAGCTCTAAAATCCCCTCAGATGACCTGTCCGAAAGCGCTTCCCCTGACTCGGGAGAGGAGGCCCGAGAGGGAGACTGGTGAGAAGGGCTATGCGGTGAGATGGGACTAGGAGAGGATTCCGGCTGGGAATCTTGCCTGGGTCTTTTGCGACTACCGCTGGCTGATTCAGATGGAACAATTTGGGACCTGCTTGGCCCTGCTGAAGAGTCCAGGGGCAACTTATCAAGAACGGCCACCAGGGACTGAGACACCCTGGTGAGGTCTGCCACTGATTGAGATAGCGAGGAGGCCCAGCCAGGCATGGGGGGGCTCACTCTCACCTGGGGCCGCAGATGGCTCCTGGACGGCGTCAGGCTGAATTGGATTGCTACAATCCAGGCAGAGGGGAGTGGACTGGCCTGAGGGAAGTTTGCGATTGCACGAAGAACATGCAAAGTACTTGACTAAAGTGGAGGGGGGAGCGGTAGAGCGGGTACGATCAGACTTAGACATAGTGAAAAGCTGAGGTAATGCCGGAAGGTTGGGGGACAGAGGGCGGAGAAGGGTCAGTCTGCAGTGCAGAGCTACTCACGGTCCGGTGTCCCCAGAAGCGATGCTCTGCGACCTGTCAGTGGATGCAGGTCAGAGTGAAATCCGGCCGATAGACCTCCTGAATGAAAAAACCAGCTGGAAAAGATGCTGTCCAGTGAGGAGCTGGTGCCCGGCTAACAGGCTGGGAAAATGGCGCCGTCCTGAGAAAAAGCGCGCCTTAGGAGAGGAGGGAGGGCGGAGCACCTCGTAGGGTTAAAATTCACCGCCCTCTAGCCAATAGCAGGCTGGGCAGGTGAAGGACAGGCGGTGGGAGGGCCTGGGAAGAGCGGGAGAGAAGCCCGCTTAGAAGAAAGGGGCGGGGGGCGTGGCCGCGACGCAGCGGTAGGCCCGAACTGAAGCCGGGGCCTAAATTAGTTGCGGCGGCCGCCTGTCAGCAGGGGGTCGGCGCGGAGGTCGGAAAAAGGATGCCGCCGCCGCCGGAAGCCGCGTCCAAGGGAAGAAGGAAGAGGCCCTGTACTCCCTGTCCCCAGAAAGGGGGGAGGGAAGGGGGGAACGCGGGGGCCAGCAATATGGAGCATGGTGTGCCTATGGGCGTAGGGCGACTGCGAGCGCCCGCAGCGCCCGCTCCCTGTGCCACTGAAGAGGCGCACCCCCTGTCTGTCGGGAATGGGCAGCCAGGAAAATAAAAATAAAAAATCCATACTCACCCATCCCCGATCCGTTACCTGGGACTGAAGAACTCCTGCGTCTCATCCAACCGACAGGCTCTGGTAGGCGAGTGGGAGGGAGACTGGCGACAAGGACCCCTGGAGTCGCTGGCACGTCTTGGTGTCGGCGTCCGTCTGGGTGGTCCTGCCGCGGAGAACTGCAAGGATACGGGGTGGTAGTACACACCGTACTTGCAGACTCCATGTGGGAGTACAGATGTGACTTTTCACTCTGTATCCCTCCGTAGAACCTGAAAAGGAACGACGCACGACGAGGTAGATATGGGTCTAATAAAAGACCCGTGTCCACCTCCTACTGACACTAAGCTAAACTGAGGAATTCTCTGCCGGTCGGTGGGGTGTACACTGCGGAGGAGGAGCTATCTTTTTTTGTGCATAGTGTCAGCCTCCTAGTGGCAGCAGCATACACCCAAGGTCTCTGTGTCCCCCAATAAGGCGAACGAGAAAACTTGATAGGTAACATTTCCCACATGTTTACTTTACATCAGCACAATTTTGGAACCAAAATTTTTTTTTGTTAGGAAGTTATAAGGATTAAAAATTGACCAGCGATTTCTCATTTTTGCAACACCATTTTATTTTTACGGACCACGTCACATTTCAAGCCACCTTGTGGGTTCTAAATATGATAGAAAATACCCAAAAGTGACACCATTCTAAAAACTGCACCCCTTAAGGTGCTCAAAACCACATTCAAGAAGTTTATTAACCCTTTAGGTGCGTCACAGGAATTTTTTGAATATTTACAAAAAAATGAACAATTAACTTTTTTTCACAAAAAAATAATTCAGGTTCAATTTTTTTATTTTACCAAGGGTAACAGGAGAAATTGGACTGCAAAAGTTATTGTGCAATTTGTCCTGAGTACGCTGATGCCTGATATGTGGGGGGATCCAATGTTTCGGTGCATGGCAGAGCTCAGAAGGGAAGGAGCGCCGTTTGACTTTTTCAATGCAAAATTGGCTGGAATTCAGATCAGACGCCATGTCGCGTTTGGAGAGTCCCTGATGTACCTAAACAGTGGAAACCCCCACAAGTGACCCCATTTTGGAAACTAGACCCCCCCAAGGAACTTATCTAGATATGTGGTGAGAACTTTGAACCCACAAGGGCTTCACAGAAGTTTATAACGTACAGCGGTACAATTAAAAAATCATATTTTTTCCACAAAAATGATCTTTTCACCCCCAATTTTTATTTTCCCAAGGGTAACAGGACCCTAAAAGTTATTGAGCAATTTTTCCTGAGTATGCTGATACCCCACATGTGGGGGTAAACCACTATTTGGGCGCATGGCAGAGCTCAGAAGGGAAGCAGCGCCATTTGACGTTTTTGGCTGGAATTGAGATCGGACACCATGTCGCGATTGGAAGACCCCTAATGTACCAAAACTGTGGAAACCCCCCACAAATGACACCATTTTGGAAACTAGACCCCCCGAGGAACTTATCTAGATGTGTGGTGAGAACTTTAAACCCCCCCAGTGCTTCACAGAAGTTTATAATGCCTGGGCGTGAAAATAAAAAAATCATATTTTTTCCACAAACATGATCTTTTAGTCACCAATTTTTTTATTTTCCCAAGGGTGCCAGGAGAAATTGGACCCCAAAATTTGTTTTCCAATTTGTCCTGAGTACGCGGATACATCATATGTGGGAGAAAACTACTGTATGGGCACACGTCGGGGCTCGGAAGGGAAGTAGTGACATTTTGAAACGCAGACTTTGATGGAATGGTCTGCGGGTGTCATGTTGCATTTGGAGAGCCCCTGATGTACCTAAACAGTGGAAACCCCCCATAAGTGACCCCATTTTGGAAACTAGACCCCCCAAGGAACTTATCTAGATGTGTGGTGAGCACTTTGAACCCCCAAGGGCTTCACAGAAGTTTATAATGCCCGGGCATGAAAATAAATTTTTTTAATTTTTTTCACAAACATGATCAATTAGTCCCCAATTTTTTCATTTTCCCAAGGGTAACAGGAGAAATTGGACCTCAAAAGTTGTTATCCAATTTGTCCTGAGTACGCTGATACCTCATATGTGGGAGAAAACTACTGTATGTGCACACGTCGGGGCTCGGAAGGGAAGTAGTGACGTTTTGGAATACAGACTTTGATGGAATGGTCTGCGGGTGTCATGGGCGTTTGGAGAGCCCCTGATGTACCTAAACTATTGAAACTCCCCACAAATGACCCCATTTTGGAAACTAGACCCCCCTTGGAACTTATCTAGATGTGTGGTGAGCACTTTGAACCCCCAAGTGCTTCACAGAAGTTTATAATGCCCGGGCGTGAAAATAAAAAAATCATTTTTTTCCACAAAAATGATATTTTTGCCCCCAATTTTTTATTTTCCTAAGGGTAACAGGAGAAATTGGACCCTAAAAGTTGTTTTGCAATTTGTCCCAAGTAGGCTGATACCCTATATGTGGGGGTAAAGCACTGTTTGGGCGCATGGCATAGCTTGGAAGGGAAGGAGCACCATTTAACTTTTTCAACGCAGAATTGGCTAGAATTGAGATCTGACGCCATGTTGCATTTGGAGAGCACCTGATGTGCCCAAACAGTGGAAACCCCCAATTCTAACTCCAACCCTAACCCCAACACACCCCTAACCCTAATCTCAGCCCTAACCTTGCCCTAACCCTAGCCCTAACCCTAATGGGAAAATCAAAATAAATACATTTTCTTTTAATTTTATTATTTTTCCCTAACTAAGGGGGTGATAACGGGGGGTTTAATTTACTATTTATGGTGGTTTTTATGTTTGGCAGCTGTCACATGCTAAAAGACGCTTTTTATTGTAAAAATAGTTTTTGCATCACCACATATTGAGAGCTATAATTTTTCCTTATTTTGACCCACCAAGTCATGTGAGGTCTTATTTTTTGTGGGATGAGATGATGTTTTTATTGGTACCATTTTCGGGCATGTGACAATTTTTGATCGCTTTTTATTCCGATTTTTGGGACGCAGAATGAACAAACACCAGCGTTTCATGAATTTCTTTTGGGGGGTACGTTTACACCATTCCATGTGCGGTAAAATTGATAAAGCACTTTTATTCTTCGGGTCAGTACGGTTACAGCGATACCTCATTTATGTCTTTTTTTATGTTTTGGTGGTTTTATGCAATGAAAACTATTTCATATAAAAAATAATTATTTTTGCATTGCTTTATTCTGCGAGCTAGAACTTTTTTATTTTTTTGCTGATGATGCCATATGGTGGCTCGTTTTTTTGCAAGACAATATGTCGTTTTCAGCAGTACCATGGATATTTATATGCGTCTTTTTAATCCCGCGTTACTGCACTTTTTGTTCGGCGGTATGATAATAAATCATTACTTTTGCTTCGTTTATTTTTATTTTTTAAGGGATTCGCTAAAGGGGTTAACTAATGGGACAGTTTTATTGGGCAGGTCGTTACGGACGCGGAGATGCCAAATATGTGTACTTTTATTGTTTTATTCTTTTTTTATTTCCAAAAAATGAATTTATTGGGGAATATTTTTTTTTCTAATTTATTTAGAGATTTTTTAAAATTATTTTTACACTTTTTTTTTTTTAAACTTTATTAGGTTGTCCCAGGGGGGACATCACTGTCCTGTGACAGATCGCTGATCTGTCACATCACAGA
The DNA here is from genome assembly GCF_039654945.1 of Dendrobates tinctorius. NCBI lineage: Eukaryota > Metazoa > Chordata > Amphibia > Anura > Dendrobatidae > Dendrobates > Dendrobates tinctorius. Next base: position 24,530,200 of record NW_027361675.1, on the reverse strand, counting down.
TCACTGTGACAGATCAGCGATCTGTCACAGGCATAGAAGCAGACTTCCTCATGCCTGCGCTTTGCAGGCATTGAGGAAGTCAGCTCCCTACAGGCCCCCGAAGGTCCCCGTCGCCATCTTGGATCCGGGGACCTGTAGGGAAAGAGACCCCCGCAGCAGCACTGCACATTGCGCTGCTGTGGGGGGCTCAGGGAAGCACGGAGGGAGCCCCCTCCCTGCCGATGCTTCCCTTTAACCCCCGGTACACCGCGATCGTGTTTGATCGTGGTATGCAAGGGGTTAACGTGTCGGGGGCAGTCCGTGACCTCCCCTGACACATTGTGCTGGGTGTCAGCTGTGATAATTAGCTGACACCCGGCCGCGATCAGCGGCGCTCACCACGTGGGCGACGCTGATCGCTATGACGTACTATCCCGTCCCTGGGAATTAAGTCCCAGGGCACATGGACGGGATAGTACGTCATATGGGATTAAGGGGTTAAATTAACACCTACACCTCCCAAATTTTGCACATCGACCCTCATCTAATTACTAGTGAAAGACATATAAAAAAATACATGAAATGAAATGGTTTACTGTATGTAAACCATGTGTCATTTCATGTCGGGTTGGGGAATGATTTTACAAAAGCCGGCGATTGATTTTGCGGCTATTCTGCTATGTGGAACTATATGAAAAATAAATATATACATATATATATATATATATATATATATATATATATATGTGTGTCTCTATAACATATATATAGATATATATGCATCCCATATGTCTATATCTATTCTTTCGTTTGTGTTTGAAAACCTGTCATTGGGATCCATTATATGTCCATTTTGCAAGCCTGCGAGAAAAAAATGGTATACGGATCACGTACGGATTACATACGGATGCTTACATGAGAAAAATACGCGGCCACACCCTGACAACGGATGACATATGAATCACTATTTAGGGACCATTTATGCGTATTACGGCCGCACATTACGGTCCGTATTTTTCCACGTTGTGTGTGACTCCAGCCTTATCCTCATTTGCACAAGGAAAGACTAGAAGCAATGGGATGAAACTGAATGGGAGGAGACACAGATTAGATGAGTGGAACAGGCTGCTACGAGAGGTGGTGTTTCTCCTTCAATGGAAGTCTTCAAACAGAGGCTCGACAGACATCTGTCTGGGATGATTTAGTGAATCCTGCTTTGAGAAGGGGGTTGGACCAGATGACCCAGGAGGTCCCTTCCAATGCTACCATTCTATGATTCTCATTAATGTACACTGTGCACCACATCTTGACTGAAAAAACAGGAATGTAGACATTTTTGCAAATTTATTAAAAAAGAAAAACTGAAATATCACATTGTCATAAGTATTCAGACCCTTTGCTCAGACACTCATATTTAAGTCACATGCTGTCCATTTCCTTGTGATCCTCCTTGAGATGGTTGTACTCCTTCTTTGGAGTCCAGCTTTGTTTAATTAAACTGATAGGACTTGATTTGTAAAGGCACATACCTGTCTATATAAGACATCACAGCTCACAGTGCATGTCAGACCAAATGAGAACCATGAGGTCAAAGGAACTGGCCAAGGAGCTCAGCGATAGAACTGTGGCAAGGTACAGATCTGGCCAAGGTTACAAAAGAATTTCTGCAGTACTCAAGATTCCTAAGAGTACAGTGTCCTCCATATTCCTTAAATGGAAGAAGTTTGGGACCACCAGAAGTCTTCCTAGACCTGACCATCCAGCCAAACTGAGGAATCATGGGAGAAGAGTCTTGGTGAGAGAGGTAAAGAAGAACACCAAGATAACTGTGGCTGAGCTCCACAGAAGCATTAGGGGGATGGGAGAAAGTTCCACAAAGTCAACTATCACTGCAGCCCTCCACCTGTCGGGCACAAATGGCAGAGTAGCTCGATGGAAGCCTCTCCTCAGTGCCAGACAAAGGAAGCCCACATAGAGTTTGCTAAAAAAAACACATGAAGGACTCCAAGACTATGAGAAATAAGATTTTCTGGTCTGATGAGATGAAGATAGAACTTTTTGGAGATAATTCTAAGCGGTATGTGTGGAGAAAGCCAGTCACTGCTCATCACCTGCCCATTATAATCCCAACAGTGAAACATGGTGGAGGCAGCATCATGCTATGGGGGTGTTTTTCAGCTGCAGGGACAGGAGGACTGATTGCAATTGAAGGAAACATGAATGCGGCCATGTACATATACTGGATGAAAACCTCTTCCAGAGTGCTCCGGACCTCAGACTTGGCTGAAGGTTCACTCAATACTGAGCAAAGGGTCTGAATGCTTATGACCATGTGATATTTCAGCTTTTGTTTTTTTAAAAATTTGCAAACATTTCTACATTTCTGTTTTTTTCCGTCAAGATGGGGTGCAGAGTGTACATTAATGAGAAAAAAAGAACTTTTTTGAATTTACTAAACAGCTGCAATGAAACAAAGAGTGAAAAATGTAAAGGGGTCTGAATACTTTCCGTACCCACTGCAAATAAATCAGGTGATTGTACAGTAGATTAGCATTTAGAATACCATGGTACAAGACAAGCGCAAAGTAATAATGTGCCTTAGATCTTTTTCAATATGGAGATGCAGGAAGAGATTTCAATATAAGGGCTCATACTTACTTGCGAGAGACTCGCATGATTGTCGTGCGAGTCTCTAGCATGAAAACCTGTACGGCAGCCAGCACTTGGACCGGAGCGTGCGGCTGCATAGAAATACATGTAAATGACAGAAAACACTGACGGCACATCTAGAACTAGTCTGAATAGGTGCATACCAAAAAACAGCTTACATATCAAAATGAGAAAATGGTTGCATTCAATTGCATTAAGGCATGTCAATATGAAATTTATGAAGTGTGAATAGCATAATGGCTTTTGAAATTTAGAAAAAACATATGAGATACTTAGCACAAAATTTGGCCAAAAGATGTGAGCCCATTCACCAACGTCAAGGTAATCTCATAATCGAATGGGTCCCTATTCTAACTGCCTAGTGTGAACTAACCTCTGGCTAATAACATGGTAAAGCCTGTATATATAGGACGATAGGAACCAAAATGTGATTGGATGTAATTAAAATCACAGCTTGATGAAGGGCGGGAGTGCTCAGTCAGAAAGCTAACATACAAATGACAGAAAAAACTGACGGCACATCTAGAACTAGTCTGAATAGGTGCATACCAAAAAACAGCCTACCAAAAATAGCTGTTTTTGGTATGCACCTATTCAGACTAGTTCTAGATGTGCCGAGGGACCCATTTGATTATGAGATTACCTTGACGTTGGTGAATGGGCTCACATCTTTTGGCCAAATTTTGTGCTAAGTATCTCATATGTTTTTTCTAAATTTCAAAAGCCATTATGTTATCCACACTTCATATATTTCATATTGACATTGACTCGCAAGAGAATCGTACGAGTCTCTCGCAAGTGAGTATGAGTCCTAAAGAGTACAATTTTGTAGCGGTTTTACATGTACCGTATATTTTTTCTTACAAGAGTAGATACAAAAAATAAGGAAAAGTATATAGGATATACTGCTGCTACTACTATTATCTTTTCTATCCATCCCCATGCTAAACTCAAATAAGTATTTAAAAAAATTAACGCAAAAATTGCTGTTTCGTAACTCTCACGTACCAATTTTTTTTCCTCTTACATAAAAGAAGAATCATTTATTTTGATTTTCAGTTGGCTGAATTTATTTTTGGTCCATTTTACAGTTATCACAATCCATTAGTCATCCATTTTTCTAAAACGAAAAAAAAATAATAGCTTCTGCTATCAACTACTCAGGAAGAATGACAGTAGTCAGATGATACACAATTGGCATTCAAGAGATTACTGTTTTTTTTCAATGACCCATTCACTTGACTAAGTGACTGTTCTGCCTTCTTCCACGTATGACGCTGTGTGGATTCCAGCATACGGCTAAACCCTTCATCTACTCCCAGTAAAAAGAAAGTATGGGTGCTTAAGTCTATATTTATTGAGATGATGTGAACTACAATGATAGATGATAATGGATGATAAAGTAGATGATATTGGTGAGCACAATTGTGGATAAAGAAGCAGACAGTACAATACATCAGTACTGGCAGATAATAACACAGCAATAATACAGGATGTTATTACATAGGTAAAGGCAATAATACAGGGTGCTCTTACAACAGTAGCAGGCATTATTACAGAGTGCTGCCACATCAGCAGCAGGCATCTTCACAGAGGCTGAGCAATACAACACACAATGCACTGAAAAGAGATCCAAATAAACTTAGGCTGCTAGCATTGTACTAACAGAACAGGAGTGCATCTGTCTAACATGCAGTGTAAAAGCATTACAAGGAGCTGAAAATACATTGCAAATATCATGGGGGGCTGCATCATGGCCAGCTAAACAGATACAAGCACAACACATAACTGCATTAAACCCTCACCGGAATCCGCTTGGTAGAAGCAATGATTCTGCAGGGAGCTGGACAAGTGTGAGTAGCTCAGGGATCCGAGGGAAAATGGCTACATGCTACAGCCCGGGAAGATGAAGGGGCGGTTCTGAACAGAACAACAATTAAAGGGAAAGGAGCCCATATCTCCAAGAATAGGGAAAAGAGGACAACTATGACATCTAATGGCCATAGCTGGAACAGCACTTAAGAAATGTCTTGCTGCACATGAATGGGCAGAACAGTAACTTTGATCGGATCAAAATAAGACATGCTCCAATTTTTTTGTGCGGACACCCACATAGAAAGTGGGCATGTGAGTACATAAAATTGACATATGAATGAGCCTCATTCATGCAGAATAAAAATATTAAATGCATTTGTGCCTAACTTTGCTATAATACCACTTTGCGTACACTGTCCATATGTAGATCTTTTACGTCTGTATGGTTTCAAAGTCTGATCATTATCTTTACTAGAGTTGAGCGAAACGGGTCGGTCAAATTCATAAGTCACCGACTTTCGCTAAAGTCGGGTTTCATGAAACGAAACCCAACCATAGCATGAGGTCGGCCATGAGGTCGGCGACCAGAGCGCCAAAGTCGCGTTTCAAATGATGCTTCCAGCGCCCTTTTTCAGCCAATGATGGAGGACGCACACTGTGGGCAACGCGATGACATGGGCAGCGGTCACCACCATCTTTGAGAAGGGCATGCAAGTTATTGGCTTGCTTTGTGTGGCGTCACAGGGGCTATAAAAGGGTGTGCACGCCGACAGCCATCTTACTTCTGCCAATCTTAGCATAGGGAGAGGTTGCTGCTGTTGATTCTGAATAAGGGAGAGCGTTAGGCAGGGAAGAAGAAAAAAAAACTGCTTCTGCTGGTAGCAATTTTCACTGTACATCGCAACAGTTTGTGTGCAGTGACAGGGGAGGATATATTTTTGTGCATCAGCTCTGCTGGTTATTAGGCTGCCTTATAAGGCTCCCTGATAGCTGCATTGCTGTTTGCACACTGCTGTGCAAACTGCTTTTTTAAAAGCAAAAATACTTTTCTTCCTCTTTTCTGCACAGTTACCAAGCGTTCATTTTTCCACACTTATGTGTGCAGCAGTCTTGCTTATTAGGCTGCCTGCTGCCATACTTGGACTGAGAGCATCATTGTCAGCCTCCTAAAATCTCTAGGGAGATTCAAATTCTCCCCAATACTATATACACCTTGTACCTTCTCATACACCAGCCTATTTCAGCCTGTTAAATTGAGGTGTAATCTATAGTGGGCCTGAGATAATAGTTCATCCTCCTAAAATCTCTAGGGAGATTCAAATTCTCCCCAATACTATATACAACTTGTACCTTGCTTTACAGTACCATATAGCTGGTGGAATTTTGGGTACATTTTCCCAAAAATGGGGAAGTATGGTGAAAGAGGCCATGGAAGTGGGCGGGGGTTGCCAGCTGGTACTGATGGTGGTGGTGGTGCATCTGCTGGTAGTGGCAAAAGCAAAATAGCAATAGGCAGGAAGTGTTAAGCCTGCGTCATCGTCTGGCAACAAAAGGCCTCGAAGCTTCCCTTTTCTGGGAGTAGGTAAACCGCTTTTAAAGCCGGAGCTTCAGGAACAAGTTTTGGCTTACATTGCTGACAGCCTCCAGCTCTCTCGCCTCCTCTTCTGAAGTTTCAAAAAATAAAAGCACTGAGTCGTCAGTGCGGGCTCCTGGTCAGGAACAACACCTTTTCTTGTGTCCTTCACCCCTACCAAAAGTGAAGGATGCGGCAGGCCACACTACAGATTACTCCATGGAGCTCTGTTCACATACCATGCCTGGGTTATCAAGTCAAATTGTGAATTCCCCAGTCCAAGATGAATCTGACATGGAGTGCACTGATGCACAGTCACTGCTAGATTTTTCTGCTGGTACATTCACTCAGAGCACTACATAGTCCTCTCAGTTTACGGAGCCAGAATCTGACCCTGATGAAACTCAGGTTCCCCTTCCCGCATACTATACCACCTTACACGGTGACAAAGAGGAAGGTGCAGACACACCGCCATACTATGAGGGGCCCCGTGCCAGTGACGTCGCCAACGAGTGGGCCCCCCCTGCTTGCTCAGGATCACAGCACTTGCAAAGATGAAATACTTACCTCTCCCTGCTCCACCGCCGTGACGTCTTCCGCATTTCCTGACAGTGACATTCTGGTCAGAGAGCGCGATGACATCACGTCTGTACGCCCTCTGCCTAAACAGTCCAAGTGCAGAGAGATGGAAGCTGGGGACGACGAGAAGTCCAGAGTACAGGGATTCCCTAGTGAGGAAACTTATTTAATTGTTTTAAAGGTTGGGAGCAATTTTTGGGGATCACTATACTCTGGAGAATGATATATGGGGCCCACCATACACTGGAGCATTCCAAAGGTGGACATCAGACACTGGAGCAGCATTTACAGGGCCCATTATACACTGGAGCATTAGAAATGGGGCCAATTATATATGGAGCATTATTTGGGCCCATAAGACACTGGAGCATCATCTATGGGGCCCATCATATACTGGAGCATTGTAAATGGGGCAGATTATATATGGAGCATTATTTGGACCAATCGTACACTAGAGCATCATCCGTGAGGCCCATCATATGCTGGAGCTTTCCAAATGGGGGACATCAGACACTGGAGCAGCATTTACAGGGCCCATTATACACTGGAGCATTAGAAATGGGGCCCATTATATATGGAGCATTATTTGGGCCCATAAGACAGTGGAGCTTCATCCATGGGGACCAACATATACTGTAGCATTATGTGGAGCTCATCATATACTGTATCGAACATTATATGGGACCAATGATTCTGTATGGAGAAATATATGGGCCTCATTACTCTGTATGGCGCACTATGCGGTGGCCATAATACTGTATGGAGTAATATACTGTCCGTTTTTGGAGCTATTGGAGAATTTAAAATGGATATCAGTCATGTGATGTAAGAAGTGAAGTATTTTTCATTGTACTATACCGCTATTTCTCTGCCGTATCAGAGGATCATGAATTGTGGCATGTGTTAAAGGAGCCCAGTGACACTCTTTGGCCCTGGGCCCACGAAAATCTGGAGCCAGCCCTACCCCCCACAACTTTAGCCAAATAACCCTCAGTTTTCAATGCCTAACTATTATTATAAAGTAAATTAAGGTTGACAAGCTTCAGTAATAAGAATTTATGTTGTTGGCATTGAAAAGGGCACTGTAGGTGTGTTTCCTGTCCTCCACTCACTGCCGACTTTTCTTCCCCATTGACTTGCAGTGGGTTTCGTGTTTCAGTCGGACCTTCGACTTTTCATGATAATCAGCCAATTGCGTTAGACCCGACTTTTGCGAAAGTCGGATTTCATGAAACCCGACTCGACCCGAAAAAAGGCAAAGTCGCTCATCTCTAATCATTACCCTTCTGAAAGAGGTCACTACCATTAAAGAAAAACATTGCAGTTGACTAATAACATTTAGCTATGTGTGGCGAGTGTCCTAGCAACATCCACATAAATGCCAGTGTAGGGAAGGTGACCTGACGGACGGACGGACTAGTCAGAGTGAAGAAGGAAAGGTTTGCACAGTGTAGGTAGGTGTACAGTGGGGAAACAGCTAGGAAAGTGTAGTGGACGTGCAGTACCTTGGGTTGACCATTAGATGGCAGGGAGGAGTGTGAGCAAAGGACTTGACAACAGCTTAGGGCTTTAGAAACCGTTGGTCATGGGGGGCGGGGTTACAGTGACAGGGGACCGGGAGAGCTATAAAAGCTGAGGGAGGGTTCCAGAAGGTTCCAGTCCCCAGGGGGAGCTCCAGTGACAGGAGGACTGTGACAGTCTGTGCGCTGTGAGGAGAATCTAAACCAGGGGGACTGAGGAGTGAGAATGTCAGGGGGGTGGTCCTGACAGGAAGAACCGCAGAAGGGACGAGGCACTGGGTGTGAGACACCGTATTTGACACGACGACTGATCAGTGGAAGCGCTGTTGGTTTACGGGTCTAAGGCGGCCACAGTGACGGACCTGTCAGGAGCGTCGACGAGTGAGGAGGGGACGGTGTGTGCAGACACGTCCCTAGTATAAAGTACGGTGTGAGAAGCGGCTCTGGAAACGGAGGGCCAACAAGGGAAGCGAAGTAAAGTGTATTGCCTTGAAGTGCGGTATACTGTGGAGGCTGTCAAGTGGACGGCCAGAGAATAAAGCTTGGACCTGTTGCACCCTGAACTTGCCTCCATCTTGTCTCTGTTTCGTCTCTGCGCGGTAAGAAGAGGGACCACCCCCCAGCTTGGCCCAACGACCCTACATTTGGCGTAGTCGGCAGGATCGCCGCCGCTAATACATCATCTTCTGCGGCAGGCCTGCCTTAAAGGATGGAGAAGGACTTGGACTGTGCTGCTTGGATTATAAATACCTGTGGATTACAATTGGCTTACCTGTGGATTACAAATTGGGAGCGCTGTGGTGACTCAGTGGTGCTGACAGAAGATCTGGGGCGGTATCAGGTGCTGCGCAAGATGGCGGCATTACTACAGCGCAGGGGAGAGGTCCGGGTGTTTGCAGTCATGTTGAATGGACTGGGACCCCCTCCAACGTACCCCCCGTGGACAGCAGTATGTGCCCGGAGGCCGACGCTCCCATGTACTGGACCCTGGCAGATGGGTGGAAAGGCCTGCCGACGCCCCACCCCACAGAGGGAGTGACCCCAAGGGAAAGCTGGGGTGCGGCTGCTTGGCGCCATTTGATTGCTGCCCACCGGTCGGTATGAGACGCTGCGGGTGTCGGGGCATCGGCCGCCTGGAGTGGCGATGGCGGTGAGAGAATGGACTGCGCCAGAACACGTCATCCTCGGGTCCCTGGACAAGAAGCAGAGATGGTACGGAGCCAGAAGGAGCGGCCGCCATTGATACCGGTGGAGAACTACCCCATGGAGCTCCTGAGCCTGGAGGCTAGGCCCGCTGAACACCGAGTTGGAGAGCGGAGACTGCGGGAGGAGCCGTGTGGTGACGTGATTGAGACCGCGGCGCCGGGGAAGGTGAGAATTCCCCCGGCTCTGCCGGCGGCTTCACAAGCGGCCCCTATCATTCTGCCACAGCAAGCAGTCTCCAGCGTACCGGAAGGTCTGGCTGCAGAGGGCCCTATGGTATATGCGGAGTTGAGCAAGGGCCCTGCCCCCGTCCCTGGGCCATCCCGCCCGGAGTCATCAGGCCGGAGCTCATTTGCGGAAAACACGGCTGTGCTCCCTTGGCCGGAAAAAGTTCCATCACCAGAACCGGCCGTCACTCCGGCTCTGCTGGAAGATTTGGATGCGGCCTACCCTGCAGCCACGGTTATGCCAGCGTTAGAACCGGCTGCGGCCTGTTTGACAGGCCCTGTAACTCCAGCCCTCAAGGACCCGGCTGTCCCCATTCTCCACCCGGCCCCAGCGGCTGCTGGGCCGCAGATATCATCGGCTGCCTCTGCCCCACGCGCTTTTACAGCGAAGTCCCACCCACCGGACTCTGGGACTGGCACGGCACCCTCCGTTTGGGTCGCGTAGGTGATCAAACAAAAGAAAGTTCGGGAGCAGGAGGTATGGAGCCTGCTCCACTCAAAGGGGGAGGCTGGCATGGCGGTGCAAAGATCACGGGGACCGCTGGTATACACCAACGTCGACAGGGGGTACGGCTTCATCCATGACACGACCGGCCAGAAGGTATATGTGAATGTGGCCTCCATACGGCATGGTCGGGCGCTTAAGGATGGGGACTTGGTTTCCTACTATAAAGAATACTGCCCCAGCAGGTATTATGCGGTGGCAGTGCTAGCAGAGCCCGAAGGAAGCGAACCCCCGTAAAGAGGACTTGAATGGACACCCTCAGTATTCCCAAAACTCCACGGCTGTGGGGTCCCTCACTACTGACCGCTAGAAGGCGGATTGAACTGTCAGGAGTTTGCAGCAGCGTTGTGCAGGTTATAAGGACAGTTGCGTTTGAAAAAAAAAATGTTTTGTTGTTGTTTATCTGATGCAACTATTTTTCTCTCTTTCTTTCTTCTTTCTATGTTCCTTGTATGGAAAGTATACGTAAATATGTTTGCCTGACAGAACGGGAATACGGAAAAGCGGAGGAGTGTCCTGGTCCAAGGAAGGGGGAGGACGAAAGGGGATCTGCAATATTATGTTGTATTATGTTGGTTTAAAAATGAGCAAAAGAAAACGAAAAAAAAATATAAAAATGGGTACTTGTGCTATTATAAAGTTGTTTAATGTATAATATGCCAAGGTAAAATGCAACAGGTCCGGGTAAGGGAAGGTCTGCGGGACCAAAGGAAAGTGTGAGATCCGGTAGGGATCTAAGAGTTGAGGAGGTCTGGGAGACCGGGACGCCGACCATGACATGAAACTGAAAGAAGGGAAAATGAGTTGGAAGACGTGAGAGAGACAGCTGTCCTAGGTCAGGTCCCCAACACCACGGACACCCCTGAAGGAGGAAGGCGGGCGCTGGTAATGATCTGGAAGGTATGAGACCTCGATCATGGCGTACCGAATAGTGGAAGGTGACAGTAGGGGAGAGTAGGGGAAGGTACACGCCATAGAGAGAATATGGGTGTACCTAGCCCAATTTGAAAGACGTTGTCATGTGGCGTGCGCGCTGGTGAGTAGCAGTAGGCTGCTCAGAGCATGGTGCTCCCAGTATGGTTCGGCCCCCCGCAGGTAGTGGGTTTGGCCCTACAGCTGGTCCGACAACAGAGTGTAGGTGTAGCTTCAGAACGACGAAGGCAGGGATGACGATTGTCGAGGACGATAATGGACAAAGGAAGGGAGAGTGTAGGGAAGGTGACCTAACGGACGGACTAGTCACAGTGAAGAAGGAAAGGTTTGCACAGTGTAGGTAGGTGTACAGTGGGGAAACAGCTAGGAAAGTGTAGAGGACGTGCAGTACCTTGGGTTGACCATTAGATGGCAGGGAGGAGTGTGAGCATAGGACTTGACAACAGCTTAGGGCTTTAGAAACCGTTGGTCATGGGGGCGGGGTTACAGTGACAGGGGACCGGGAGAGCTATAAATACTGAGGGAGGGTTCCAGAAGGTTCCAGTCCCCAGGGGGAGCTCCAGTGACAGGAGGACTGCGACAGTCTGTGCGCTGTGATGAGAATCTAAACCAGGGGGACTGAGGAGAGAGAACGTCAGGGGAGTGGTCCTGACAGGAAGAACCGCAGAAGGGACGAGGCACTGGGTGTGAGACACCGTATTTGACACGACGACTGATCAGTGGAAGCGCTGTTGGTTTACGGGCTAAGGCGGCCACAGTGACGGACCTGTCAGGAGCGTCGACGAGTGAGGAGGGGACGGTGTGTGCAGACACGTCCCTAGTATAAAGTACGGTGAGAGAAGCGGCTCTGGAAACGGAGGGCCGACAAGGGAAGCGAAGTAAAGTGTATTGCTTTGAAGTGCGGTATACTGTGGAGGCTGTCAAGTGGACGGCCAGAGAATAAAGCTTGGACCTGTTACACCCTGAACTTGCCTCCATCTTGTCTCTGTTTCGTCTCTGCGCGGTAAGAAGAGGGACCACCCCCCAGCTCGGCCCACCGACCCTACACCAGTACCCATGGTTTTCCAACATTGCCCCAGCATCCGAGTATCTCTGATGTTTTGCCTTCTTTCTTAGTACATCCATAGTGCCATCTGGTCCCCAGTTAAGTGATGCCTATGCACGTATCATGTGAAAGAAAATGTGATTCATCAGATATGGCCTCCTTTCATCAGATATGGAGCCTTTGGAGGTAGATAGGGAGAGGTCAGCATGGGCACTCAGTGGGAAACATCTGTGGCTATGTAGTCCCATAAACAAAAAGTTGAGATGTACTGTGTGTTCACAATAGTTTCTGAGTTTTCCATCTGCCATACTGAATGTGGCAGAGGTACACTAGTATGTGACTCTATTGAGACAGTTTTATTAATAGTCTGAGGTTCATTGGATCTACAGCCAAGTGTTCCTGGAAACTATTTTAATAGTATGTGAGCAATGATAAGGATTGTCCAGGAGATGGTATCAGCTGTGGCTCCAAGTGAATATAAAAGCTGTACAAAAGTAACCCACACTTTCCCTCCTTACATAATAGATTATTGGTACAGTATATCTATATTGACCTGTTGATAGATCTGTGTACATGTAAATTAGTGTGACTGTTCATTGCTTTTCTGTTCTTGTTGGTTCCATCTGTACTAAATTCAATAAATTGAATTTATGTCTGTTTAAATGGAATCTGTCAGCAGATTTTTGCTACTTAAGAGCACGAGAGCCTGGTTCCATTGATGTGTCACTTACTAGGCTGTGTGTTGCTGTTTTCATACAATCAGTATTTTATCAGCAAGAGATTAACACTGCAGGACTACATCTCAGCATGCCAGGTAGTCCGGCTGTGTAACCCCTCATCCACTATTATTTAACAGTTTGCAGACAATTCACAGTGAACACAGGAATCTGCCAGTCAGGGGAGGGATGATGCACAGCCCAAAAGTTTACATCTCCATCAGGCAAACATGGATTTTAGATGTTGACTGTAAGCCCACAAGGGCAGGACTGAGCACTCTCCCCTCTATACCAGTCTGTCATTGTTAGTTTGTTCATTGTAATTTTTATCTGTATTTTATATGTTACCCCTTCTCATGTACAGCACCATGGAATCAATGGTGCTCTAAAAATAAATAAATAATTCCATTAAAACTACACCAAGAAGTTGAGTAAATGAAACATCACTGGAATCAAACTTTCTTGTCTTCTATTATGCTGCTCTCAGTGTACATTATATAGCACAAACCTTGTGACAGATTCCCTTTAACTGCTGCCACTGCATGCTATTGTAGTTCCATATACAAAGTTATATAAAGAACTGCAATCAGGAAAAATGCTTTTTTTGACTGGCTCCATATTAGGCCACATTCACATGTTCAGTATTTGGTCAGTATTTGACCTCAGTATTTATAAGCTAAAACCAGGAGTGGGTGATAAATCCAGAAGTGGTTCTATAATACTTTCACTCTGATTGATCAACTCCTGGTTTTGGTTTCTATATAGTGAGGTAAAAAACTCACCAACTACTGAACGTCTGAACGCAAGTTTATAGGCAGAATTATCCTATACCGAAGAGAGTAAAGAACCCAGCTGGTGGCATGGTACGGTTCTTAGGCTACTTTCACACTTGCTTTTTTTTGCAGCGCGTTTTTCCCGCAAAAAAACCGATGGAAAAAACGCATACAAATGCGTACAAATGCTGCGCTTTTTCCAAGCATTTTTATGCGCATGCATGAAAAAAACGCAGCGTTTTTATGCATGTGTATGCGTTTTTAGTGCGTTTTTACCGCGTTTGCGTTTTTTTCCAACATTAGTTGGCCTCACCAAAAAAATCAAGATAGGGTAAGGATTAACACTAACCCAAACCATGACTTTACTAACCCTAACCCTTAACCAAACCATACTAACCCTAACCCTTAACCAAACCATACTAACCCTAACCCTTAACCAAACCCTACTAACCCTAACTAACCCTAAACCCTAACCCTTAACCAAACCATACTAACCCAAACCCTAACCCTAACCCCCCTTAACTAACCCTAACTATAACCCAAACCCCTAATTTCCATTGTCTAACCAATGATCAACAAAAAAACTCATGCGCAAAAAAACGCATACATGAGCATGCCAATGCGCACGTATGCACACCCATAGACTTACAATGGGTGTCTTGCGCGTTTTTCCCGCAAAAAAATGATGGAAAAAACGCATACAAACGCATACAAATGCTGCGCTTTTTTCAAGCATTTTTATGCGCATGCATGAAAAACGCAGCATTTTTATGCATGTGTATGCGTTTTTAGTGCGTTTTTACCGTGTTTGCATTTTTTTCCAACATTAGTTGGCCTCACCAAAAAAATCAAGATAGGGTTAGGATTAGCACTAACCCAAACCATGACTTTACTAACCCTTAACCAAACCATACTAACCCTAACCCTTAACCAAGCCATAAAAACCCTAACCCTTAACCAAACCCTACTAACCCTAACCTTAACTAACCCTAAACCCTAACCCTTAACCAAACCATACTAACCCTAACCCTAACCCCCCTTAACTAACCCTAACTCTAACCCAAACCCCTAATTTCCAATGTCTAACCAATGGTCAACAAAAAACGCATGCGCAAAAAAACGCATACATGAGCATGCCAATGGACACGTATGCGCACCCATAGACTTATGATGGGTGTCTTGCTGTAAAAAAACGCATTGCGCGCGCATGCGTTTTTTTGAGGCAAGTCGGACGCCCAAAAAATGCAACAGGATGCATTTTGTGCGCCCGAGCGCACACCACAAAAAAACGCATGCTCGTAAAAACGCATACAAACGCATGTGTATGCGCACATAAGCACATCCCATGCAAAATATAGGGAAAAAAAGCGCATGCGTTTTTTAGCGCTAAAATACAGCGCAAAAAAACGCAAGTGTGAAACCAGCCTTAGATAGAGGGAAAATCTCTTGGGATCCTTCTGTGAGAGAAGTAGCTACAGAAAGATTTGATATTGCTGGAGTAATGGCAGTAGTCTTCAATTCAGCCCCTGGAGACATGCTTGGGAAGAAAGCATGGCAAGGAAGGAAAACAGTCGTGAGAGCTTTGGGCTGCCAAACTTGTGACGATTTCATTAGTTCCATAGTTAGGGAAAAGAAGACCGCCGGTTTAAGTGGCGTTAGTAGATATTTCTCTTTTGGAGGCCCAATATCACACAGGTACTGTCTGAGGAATTTGGGTTGCCATCAGTCAGGATCTGGCCCAGAAGCTGATATCCTGCATGGAAGCATGAACTGCAGAAGTCTTTAAAAAAAAAAAAGAGTCGACACTGTGAATATTGATTCTTAAACTTGATGCTTTTGTCAATAATAGTATAAAAAATGAAATAAAATTCTTATAATTGTACATTAAAAACCATAGAAATATCTGACTAAAAGATATCTGACAACAAACTTTGCGAAAAATAGAATTTGTGTCAGCGTCTAAACTGCCATACCAACAGAAAGCGCTCTGAGAAAAGAGCATCAGTTACTTCCTTTACATAAATATATACGGTAAATGTACAACACTTTCCGTCTAAGCCCAATAAATCTATTTTAATGAGGACAGTTCTTCCATGCCAAAGAGGATTAAAGCCCATGTAATTCTATCACAGTATACAAACACGTTTAGATGCCTGGCATTTCAGCCACGTTCCCGAGTAGCACACGGAGGGTGAGAAAGGCGACAGATGATGATTAAAACTTAAAGATAACATTCTGTGTCATAGTAGTTATTCTCACAGATCCTTAGAAATACAAATAGAACTTGTTAGATATTTGGCAGATCTGAGCCTACATATTGAATAAAGACAACACAAGACGTTGACTAATCAGACATTGCTTAAGTTTAGTAAATGTGATGCTAAAAGGGTCTGTTTTTCTGTTGTTGCGATCAGTGGTATACTTGTTATTGGGCTATATCTGGTAATAACTCAGCTCAATCTTATTCATAAACAAGTCTGGGCTTTAATACCAGTCACATTCCATGTACACAAGTGGTACCGCTCCTGCAGTTTCATCTTTTTCTAATTCTCGACAACCCTTTAATACTACAATTTTTCAGTTTGAAATGTGATTTTCTTTGATCGTTTTTACATTCTAATACTAGGTATGGCATTCACTGGACCGAAAGTATGCTCCAGGTGGTTGAGTTGCTCCATAGCATACAAATCACAGTTTTGGGCAGGTACAATGGTCTTTCCAGTTTTATTTGCCCATACTCCAAGGTTCCCTGTCTTTAAATTACACAATAATCAACTTAATCATGTTTTCCAAGTTAAAGTTTATTCTTTTACACATTTTCTCTAATTTTATCAGTATTGCACCCTACTTGACATCCTATTCTGTGATACTGCTGCCAAGACCTTACTAACCTTGTCATCACAGTTCAAAACCAACAGGTGATTAGCAATTAGCTGTTCTTTTTCACATTGCTCCAGCTTAACAGTCTGTGATATCGTAATTTAGTACCAAGAATCTCAGCTAGTGACAATATTTTTATCCAGTGCCATCAACAGCGCTTTAATTTTTTTTGGGTTTTGTTGCATTTTTCTATAAAACACATACAATAAACTATTCAAAAATTCTATATGAATAGCAAAGATGACTACAAAGAGGCTGTGCAGCGCCTTTCATTTCCGCATTGGGTGTAGAGAGACACTACTGCTGGCGTGGTGGAGCAGTTTCCGATAGAACTGTCTATTGCCAGGCAAGCATTCTGTACATTTCTCTAGACTTTCCTAAGTAGATTATAATTGTTGGATGTCGGAAGTTTTCTCAGCACTACAAATTCAAATCATCAGAGGAAACTTTCGCTTGTCCCTTTCTAAATTGACCTCGACTAGTACATTTTTCTTGATCAGCCTCCCTAGAGACGTAGCCCAAGTGCCTATATAAGTTTTAAATTTGCAAGTTACTAAATTATTTAATAGTGTTAGAAGGGTCACCTGACAATAAGCTGATTACGGAGAATCACAGAGCTGCTGGGTCTTTGATAAATTAGTTGTGAAATAAGAGGAAGCCAAGGAACAAGTGTTTAATTCCCATGCAGTGCCACCATGGTAGAAATAAAGCATTAGACTCTTCCCACTGCCAGGGCCGCTAATGTGAGACACATTCTTAGTAGATGCTGTATCCTCTGGCGAAAAAGTAAGAGTCCTGAAACTAGAAATTAATTACGGTATACGATGATTGAAAACAAGATTTCTAAACCAGACAACACCTGGTTACAATATAAACCTGTAGCCACTTGAGTAGACTTAGCACAAAGCATAACATCACAGACTTGACTGGCTGCTAAATTCCCCATACACTTTACATAGCTGTCAACGGAATGATGGTTCAGCTGGACGCTGTTGCCCAACTCTCCCATACACATGTGCTTCTCTATGACAGTCTCTGCTAGAAATCTCTTGTTCATAGAGAACAAAAGGATCAGCTGTATAAAATCGGATATCTTGAATCCTTATCTCCCCTAACAAACGTCTGTTGCGTGCCCCTCTAATGACTGTTGACTGACCCCATCGATATCGTCAAGGTTGGCCGATGTTGATCTATTATGCATGGGAGCCTTAAGAATTGGTAGAAACTGGTTCAAGATTGACTTGCCTTGTTCTAAATTTCTTCTTGGAAGTTGCTGTTTCCAGTTGAAGTTTGCGCTTGTTGTGCTCCAGCTCCTCTTCTTCCCTATGGGTATATCTAATTCTTTTTTCCATCCTAGCAAAAATACTTCTGTATATGGCTAGAAAATAGTAAAACATGATTATTTGACATCCATCTGTTTTTTACTTAAGCTTCACATTTTAATTAATTTGTTTTTTATTTTTAGTGATAATCATATGAGTCAACTAATGTTATAAGTTTATAGAATGTACTTTTACAAAAATGGTTATACAAAATATATTTATTTCAAATGTTTGAACTATAAAGAAATCAAACGATTGTATTTAATTCAAAATTGTATCAATAAAAAATGTCAGCTCGCTATCCAAAAATCAAAATTTTCACATTTTTTCACCTTTTAAATATACAAAAAAAACAAATGTTTGTCATCTTTGTAATTGTAAATTAGCTTTGCTTGTGATAATATACCTGCTCAAAATAGGACTTCCACAGGCAGGCTTTGTACAAGCCACTACCTCAAGCAAGTATGAGAAGAACCTTGGCCTTCCTTATTTAACCCCTATACAATGATCTGGACTAACATAGGATACCCTAGGTTGGGTCCATGGAGGACCACTGGCCAGTGGAACAGGCTGGCAGAGAGGTGTCAGCAAAACCACAGGAGAGGTATAAAAAAGACTGTCAGAAAATAGCCCACAGGATCAGGGCAGCAGTGGTGCAAATACATAACCAGCATCAGTCAAACCAAAGTTCAGAGCAGGTAGTGAACAAAAAAACCAGGTTACTAATTAACAGACAAGCCCCCTGCCTTAAGTGTTGCACAAATCTCAGCATAATAAACAGAACTGCTGCATTACGGTATATTATAACCCGAAACAAAAGTGAGGCATCACTGGTGTATTTAGGTTTTCCAGCACCCGGACAAGAATCCAGTTTGGCGCCTCCCTTCCGCCCATCCCAAACACATTTTTGATTTGCACACAGTCATGTACCTACGATTTGCTCTCCCAAATTCTCTCAATGATCAGTGAAAAACTGAGAGAAGCAGGAAGAAAAGCTGGTTGTCATGAGACCGTAAGTATAAAAATCGTATGAGTGAAGTGTCCATGTGATGACTGCTGGAACCTGCAAGCAGAGCTGAATCCTGACAGTAATTATGCTACATGCTGATAGGATTGGAATACTACAGGACTTCATTTTATAATTAAAGGGCTTGTGTAGGTTTGAGAAGAAAGTCTGGTGTCATTCTAGGTGACTGCAGGCTTCTGAATTCTCACAGCGCATGCTCTGCACAGATTTAGGATTCTCCCTTGGTAGTAAGAGTGGATGGTACTGTGAGCACAAGTAATCGATTTGTATACTTCTGGCCCCTGTGAGGGGTCGACTCACTCAGCTGCTTCTCAAGGTAGACACAGGAATGCTTCTTGTGTTAAACCACCTGCTGGTTTATTGTGCAACAGTATAAACCATGGCAAGGTTCAGCAAAGTAAACATGGCCTTTCTGGCATAACGGCAAAACAAAAATATAATGATTAGCAAAGTCGAGTTGTTTGAGGGATTCGCCCGCTCAGACCACTATGTTTCATCAGCTCCACCTGGTGCCACCGATTGGAGTCCTTTCCTCTAAACCAGTGGTTCCCAAACTCCAGTCCTCACAGACTCCAACAGGTCATGTTTTCAGCATTTCCATAGTGTTACACATGTGATAGAATTCCTGATGCCTTGATGATACTTCCATCACCTGTGAAATACTAATGAAATAACGAAAACATGACCTGTTGGGGGCCGTGAGGACTGGAGTTTGGGAAACGCTGCTCTAAACCAACACGAAGACTGCCTGTTTAGTCCAGCCATTTAAACCCAGACCATGTGACTGTTCAAAAGACTTTGACATCACACAGATCTTGTTAGCACACGGCTGTGCCAACTCTGCAGGTGGAGATATGGTGGACATTTTCCCACTCACTCTATAGATGTCCACCTAAAAGCAGCCCTTGTATGCAACTTTAACCCCTTAGAGATCCTGCCCATTTATGTTTTTGCATTTCTATTTTTCCTCTCCTTCTTCCCAGAGCCTTAACTTTTTATATTTCCATCAATTTAGCCATATATCGCTTGTTTTTCTCGGGACGAGTTGTACTTTTGAACGACACCATTAGTTTTACCATATTGTGTGCTCAAAAATGGGAAAAGAATTCTAAGTTCCGTGAAATTGCAAAAGAAATTGCAATTCCACAACTTTTTTTGGCTTCTTTTTTTTTACAATGTTCGCCAAATGCTAAAACTGACCTGCCATTATGATTCTCCAGGTCACTACGAGTTCATGTCTAGGTTCTTTTTTTATTTAAGGGGTGAAAAAAAATCCAAAGTTTGTTAAAAAATTTGTAAAAAAAAAATTGCACCATTTTTCAATACCCGTAGCGTCTCCATTTTTCATGATCTCTGGTTGGGTGCGGGCTTATGTTTTATGTGCCAAGCTGACGTTTCTATTGATACCATTTTGGTGCAGATACTATATTTTGATCACCCATTATTGCATTTTAATGCAATGTCACGGCGACCATAAAAACATAATTCTAGCGTTTTGACTTTTTTTTCACTACGCCATTTAGCGATCAGGTTAATCTTTTTTTTATATTAATAGATCAGATGATTCTGAAAGCAGCGATACCAAATATGTGTATGCTTCTTTTTTAATGGTTTATTTTGAATGGGGCGAAAGGGGGATGTTTTAAACTTTTATATTTTTTTAAATTCTCTAAGAACTTTTTTTTTACTTTTGGCATGCTTCAATAGTCTCCATGGGAGTCTAGAAGCTGCCATAACCCGATCGGCTCTACTACATACAGTCGATGATCAAATCGCTTATATGTAACAGAATTGCTGACTTGCTATGAGCGACGACCAATAAGTTGCGCTGATAGCAATCCAGCACTGACAACAATAGAGGTCTCCAGGAGACTTCTAGTTGTCTTACCAACCCACCAGTGACCTGCTATCATGTGAAGGGGGTCACCGGTGGGAGGATTTCCAGCACGATGGCCGGAAGTGTGCTTTAAATGCCGCTGTCAGAGTTTGACAGCGGCATTTAACAAGTTAATAGCTCCTCGTAGATCGTGATTCCACCCACGGCTGTTCCAGGCACATGTCAGCTGTTCAAAACAGCTGACATGTCCTGGGAAAGATATGGGCTCAACGCCAGAGCCCACATCAAAGGGAGAGAAGTGACCTCCGCTGTACTAGTACGGCAGAGGTCGCAAAGGGGTTAATTTAACCCTCACAACACATAGTGTGCTGGGGGAAAATACTCTGGTTTCACATCACTGATGCCATTATGCACAGTGACACATATCTCCCCTCATATACCGTGCCAGTGACCCTGTCACACCACATTCCAACTATTTCTTCTCCTCCCAAACTTTGTCCTTAAATCTTATCTCTTCTCCACCCAAGCTGAGTCCTCAAATCCTATTTTTTGCCCCATTACAATAAATCTTTGGTGTCTTCTGCTCCACTGGAGCAATTACCACCATTTGTGCATGTGCTAGTGAGTGACGTCAGTAGCATGATCTCTTGACCTGATCACGCTGCTGGCCAGGGGGCACTGCACTTTCTCTGAGCTGGCTGTCAGTTTGACAGCCGGCTCAGAGAACGGCCGACTCCCAGTCCAGTGGGTGGCATGATGGAGCTGCCTGGGAGACAGCTCAGACCACCACATCAAGTGTCCCCTCCAGATACAGTACTCCTCTGCGGTGCTCATTGACAGAAGAAAAATCAGAAGGACAGAGTACAGACATGTATTTTACAGTAATCACACTGATCTGGAAAGTCATGTTGCATGCCAGGTAATTTTTACTATACCATAAACACCGTAAAAGCAAACCCAAAAAAACAATGTTGGGAATGTTTTCACTATTTACCTGCACTTAGACATTTTTTTCTTTTTCAGTACATTGTATGGAAAAATTGATGGTATCATTCAACATTGCAAGTAGACCAGCAAAAAATAATATCTCATTCAGCTATGTTGGCAGAAAAATAAAAAAGTTATGATTCTTGGAAGAAAGTAAAAAATGAAAGCAGAGAAAATAAAATTGGCTGCAACAGGGAAGAGAAAAAAGGAGACTTGCATGGTCTTCAGTTAGGTCTCCTCAACTTCACGAGGCTTGGGGCTCATACCCATTTGCGAGAAAAATAACGGTGCGATTTCCAGACCGAAAAAACAGACCACTGCTATGCGAGTGCGATTTAGCACCATGAATTATATTAGAAAAAACTATATCGTGAAATCAATATATCATTATCATCATCTAGGGTATACTTCATGAATTACCTGTAGTCATATTGCTGCCTAGGTAGGTGGACCAGTGACGTCACAGCTTATTTTAGCGGTCTATGTTGATAAAGCATATTTATGATAAATTATATTTATGATATAGTCCTTTACAGATGATATTTTCTCTGTCTTATTTTTATGGGGACAAATGTTATATATGAATTAATTGATATTTTTATAGCTTCAGCATGATTTTCACTTAAGGCTCACTAGTTAGGGTGATTGTCCTGTACAAATATCCATGTAGGACAAATATTGATGGATATTTTAGTGTAGTAGACCTTATGATATACTGTTGCTTCGTAGCCTGGGATATGTGGTCCTAAATATTTCTCCTTTATCTGCAGCAACGGTACATTAAGAATAAAGTCTTTTAATGAAAAAATTAAGCACACAGGTTTCCCATCTTTATTAATTTCCCAATCCAAGCAAAGCCACTGTTCTCCTGTAAAAAATAAAAAACAAATAATATCCCATACCTGTCCGCCGTACAGTCATGTCCCACGGCACAATCCATCTCAAGGGGTTAAATAGTTTACTACCGGGAGCGGCGCTAATGCTACACCCCGGCTGTAAACCACTGTGTAATGAATGAAAAGCTGCCTGCGCAGGCTCCCCACCTCAGTGACATCAGCGCTAGTCACTGAGGATGCCCAGAGGCACCTCCTGACCTGAGGTGGACTCAGCAGCGTGGCAAAATGTTCAGAAACTTTCCCACGCTACAGAGTTCATGTCCAGTTAGGCGGGGAGGCTGGGCAGGCAGCTTTTCATTCATTACCCAGTGGTTTACAGCTGGGGAAGTAGCATTGGCACCGCTCCCGGTTGCAAACTACTTAAGCCCTTGAGATGGATTCTGCCATGGGACATGACTGTACGGTGGACAGGTATGGGATATTGTTTGTTTTTTATTTTTTTCTACAGGAGAACGATGGCTTCACTTGAATTGGGAGTGTAATAAAGATGGAAAGCCTGTGTGTTTAATTATTTCATTAAAAGACTTTATTCTTAATGTGTTTGTGTTTTTTAACCCTTTCATACTGTTGGATTAATAATGGATAGGTGTCTTATTGACATCTCTCTATTATTAACCGGGCTTAATGTCACCTTACAATAACAAGGTGACATTAACCCCTTATTACCCCAAATGCCACCGCTACAGGGCAATGCGAACAGAGAGGCTAAGTGCCAGAAATCTTACAGATGCGCCTTTTCTGGGGTGGCTGGGGCAGATGTTTTTAGCCAGGGTGGGCCAAAAACAATGATCCCTTTCTAGGCTATTAATATCTGCCCTCAGTCACTGGCTTTCCCTCTCTGGCAGAGAAAATTGCGTGGGAGCCCACGCAATTTTTTTCTGTGATTATATTCTTTCATTTAACCAAAGACATACTGATAGGGAATTTAGATTGTGAGCCCCATTGGGGACAGTGATGATAATGTGTGCAAACTGTAAAGCGCTGCGGAATATGTTAGCGCTATATAAAAATAAAGATTAATATTATTATTATTTAACACCTACAGATCCAAAATTTTACACACTTACACTAACAACATTAGTAGTCAGGGACATATATAAATCTAACTGATATGCAGTGGTTTACTGTATGTAAACCATGTGTCATATCCTGTCGGCTTCTGACATATATATATATATATATATACCTATTCTATGTGTATACATGTATTCTATCTTTTGTATTTTAACCTGTCAGTGTGATTTTACTGTATAGCCACATATGAATTGCCAGCTTTTCAAAGGACACCGGTGCGTAAAAAACGGCATATGCATGGTGCGAGTGCTGTCCTATTTTTTTCTCGCACCCATTGACTTGCATTGACGAGTCTCGTCCAAGATACGCAGAAATACGCAGCATGCTGCGATTTTTTTCTCAGTCTGATTTTGGCTGAGAAAAAACTTTCAAATGAGATGTCATGTATTGAATAACATTGGTCCAAGTGCAATCCGGTTTTTTAACGGATTGCACTCGTCCATATTTCATGCAAATGGGTACGAGCTCTTACAAGCAATCTAGGATAGTAGTTAACAATAGTATAAAAAAATGATTGATCCAAACACATAGAAAATTAGCATATTGATTGCTCGACATAGGCACCCAATTTTATCATCACCTCTTCTTCATATGCTGTTTGTGGCAATAAGAGAATGTAAATCTGAAAATTTCACAATGTTAAAATCATCATGTTTTAACTTGCACGGTTTTGTTGCACCAGATGAAAATGTTTAATATCAGATCTTGTTTGGAACTTTATAGTTTTTTTTCTCTACTGATTACATAGCCATTGTGCACAATGTCATAAAAGTAGTGTATTAAAAACAGAATTTTTTTTTATCTATTACCACCACACATTCCTGTATGGGAGATTGTTCCAGTGACAACTTTATGGAAAATATACTAAGCAATGATTCTGATTTCCATTATTTTAGTATGATTGCCAAGTGTTGGTCAGTATGTTACATCTATTTACGAGAAATACTTCGCACTTTGCTAGTCCCCCCCATTAAAGATAATAAATCTGTATATGGTATCACTGTATGACAAAGCTTTATGACAATGTAGCTTAGTTTTATCTACACTTGTTAATGGGATTCAAGCGATAAACGACTTTGGAATGAATATATTTGGGTTTGTTTAGTGGAAAATGGCAACACATGCTTTACTTTAATGGCAGCATCACAGTACATTTGTCATGTTCTCCTGTTACTCAGCTGCATTGCCGAACACTATGGACTATCTAGCTTATCTTTGTGCCTTTTATTCTATGCCTAAATCCTAAGCCTTCCACAGACTCAAACTATTTGACTATCTTCTAGATCCTTTCAATTATAAACACGATATGCAGCTAAATACTGTACCAACATCTGAATATCTTCAATAATAATGAAAATAAATTACTCACGACTCTTGCTGTGTCTCTTCAACAACTTGTTGCTTAGAAGATGGCACCGCTGTCCCCTATCTTGGCTGCTGATATCAGTATTGCACTCAGAAAAGAGGCTGATTATATGCTTTATAAAAATAGCTGCTCTTTAAAGGATGAACCTTGTAAACTAGGATCCCAAACAATCTCTGGCTTAATTTCTACAAAAGTCTCATTACGCAGTGCATCATCTATTTTATTCCAGGATGAGAGAATACACTATGGGTGTATAAATATACTAGGGATTAAGATGGATTTTACAAAGGCCATTGGGAGGGGTTTGATCGAGACCGGATTAAATCCTGGACATTTCAAAAGAACAAAGAAGATAATATCTCATTTTATTAAAGTTGAACCACAAATGGTTCTTCCAAAAAAACTCCTACCTGTAACAATGAATATATCAATATATAAAATTGAGAGTGTGAAAAATATATGTTTTATACATGGTAGTATGCTACATACAAGAATAGATCATGCTATTGCACTATATACAACTTCACTGTTTAAGGGCAGTTTTACACGTCCAGATAATTCCGGTACCCGAGCTATCCATGTCCGTGTGCATACGGAGGTCATCCGTGTGCTATCCGTATGTCCGTGTGTACCATCCATGTGCTGTCCGTGTTTTTGAAAAATTATTTTTAATGTTAACCCTTTGACTTTTAAAAACGCACATGGATCGCACACGGACAGCATCCGTGTGCAGTACGTGTTTACACGGACACATTGACTTGTATGGATCCGTGTGATCCGTGCTGTTGCACAAAAACGGACATGTCAGCGTGTTTTGCACACGGACAAGGTCCGTGAAAACACGCCGACATCTGCATAGACACATTCCTGAGAATGTGTCTACGGGTGTCAGTGTCTCCGGTACGTGAGAAAACTGTCACTACACGTACCGGAGACACTGACGTGTGAAACTGCCCTAATCAAGCAACTCATGAGAGTGAGTGAAATCTATCCAAATTTAACCCCAGGGCCATTTTCCATTTTTGAGTTTTTGTTTTTCACTCCCCTTCTTCCAAGAGCCATAACTGTTTTATTTTTCCATCCGGGACAAGTTGTACTTTTGGAAGACACCATTGCATTTAACATATCATGTACTGGAAAAAGGGAAAAAAATTCCAAGTGTAGTGAAATTGCAAAGAATGTGCAATTCCACATTTTTTTTTTATACCATGTTCACTAAATGCCAAAACTGACCTGCCATTATGAGTCATTATGAGTTCACAGACACCAAACAATTATAGTTTTTTTAATTTAAGTGGTGAAACAAAAAATCCAAAATTTGTTTAAAAAAATGGCGCCATTTTCCGAGACGTTTCCCTTTTTTGTGAGCTGATGTTGGGTGAGGGCCTATTCTTTGCACGCCAAGCTGATGTTTTTATTTATACAATTTTGGTGTAGATACAATGTTTTGATGGCCCATTATTGCATTTTATTGCAATGTAGCAGAGACAAAGAAACGTAAATTCTGTTTTGAATTTTTTTTCTCATTACGCCGTTTAGCGATAGGGTTCCTTTTTTTATATTATTAGATCGGGCAATTCTGAATGCAGCGATACCAAATATGTGTATGTTTGATTTTTTATATTGTGTTATTTTGAATGAGGCGAAAGGGGGGTGATTTGAACTTTTATATTTTTTTCCATATTTTAAAAACTTTTTTTACTTTTTGCATGGTTCAATAGTCTTCATTAGTATTGTGAAGAAAGGGGAGACACAAACGCAAAATAGGGTCTATCCCACAGATACAATAAGCGGTTTTGCCAAAAAACTGCTCATCTGGTATCAGGTATTGAAAGTATTTATAGATGAGGGCTGCCGCAGATCCACAAGTCGGTCACCAACAGTATGAAGCAGAACTCTGTAGAGGAATAAGTGGATTACATCCGCACTGCCCAAAAGATGAAGTTACAGACGGTTATTGAAGTTAACAGTGGTTTATTCAACGCGTTTCAAGGTTTTTTATTTCCTGAAGAAGGGGTTGCAAAAAACCTTGAAACACGTTGAATAAACCACTGTTAACTTCAATAACCGTCTGGAACATCATCTTTTGGGCAGCGCGGACGAAATCCACTTATTCCTCTACAGAGTTCAATAGTCTCCATGGCAGACTAGAAACTGCAGTACTTTGATTGCCTCTGCTAGACACAGGCTATGATAAGATCGCCTGTGTGTAGCAGAAATGCTCACTTGCTATGAGCGCCGAACACTGGCGGAGCTCATAGCAATCCGGCAAACAACCACAGAGGTCTGCTGCAGACTTCTGGTTGTCATGCCGACCCATCGGTGTTCCACGGTCATGCGACAGGGTGACCGATGGGAGGAGCTAGTGACGTACTTCCTTTCTTAAATTTTAACAGCAACGAGTGGATCGCAATTCCACCCATGGCTGTTTCGGGGACATGTAAGCTGTATAGATAAGCTATCATGTGCCCAGAAAGGTGTGGGCTCCAGTGCTGAGCCCGCACCAAACAGCGGGAATCATTGTAATTACACATGTTTTGTTATACACATGTTTATTTCCTGTGTTTGTATTGGAATGGCACAAAAAAACAGAGAAAAAAAGGCAAATTGGACATAATTTTTATACAAAACCCCC
This sequence comes from Dendrobates tinctorius, assembly GCF_039654945.1. Taxonomy (NCBI): domain Eukaryota; kingdom Metazoa; phylum Chordata; class Amphibia; order Anura; family Dendrobatidae; genus Dendrobates; species Dendrobates tinctorius. Next base: position 24,502,638 of record NW_027361675.1, on the reverse strand, counting down.
AAAATGGGATGGACAAGATTATTAGCACCCCAAACTTAGGATTTGGTTGCACACCCTTTGGAATAAATAATTGCAATCAATCGCTTCCTATATCCATCAACAAGCTTCTTACACCTCTCAACTTGAATTTTGGATTACTTTTCTTTTGCAAACTGCTCCTGGTCTCATATTTGAAGGGTGCCTTCTCCTAGCAAAGTTTAAGATCTCTCCACAGGTGTTCAATGGGAAATAGATCTGGACTCATTTCAGGCCACTACAGAACTCTCCAGTGCTTTGTTTCTACCCATTTCTGGGTGCTTGTAGTATGTTTGGGGTAATTTTCCTGTTGGAAGTCCCATACCCTAGGATGCAAACCCAGATTTCTGACACTGGGCACAAAATTACTACCCAAAATCCTTTGGAAATCTTTAGATTTCATGATGCCTTTCACACTGTCAAGTTACCCAGTCCCAGAGGCAATCAAACAACTCCAGAATATCTTTGAAATGCCACCATATTTGACTGAAGGCATGTGTTCTTTTCTTTGTAGGTATCATTTCATTTTTGGTAAACAGTAGAATGATGTGCTTTACCAAAAAGCTCTATCTTGGTCTCATCTGTCCACAGGATGCTTTCACAAAAGAAATATAACAAAACGTGTAATTGCAAAGACACTTCACTTTCTGGAATAATTTCAAGGGTGCCAACACTTTTGACCCTGACTCTATATATGGCACAGCTATCTTCCTCAGGTTATTGATCAGCCAAGAGTCACTCTGTGCTGGGACCTTCAGTCCCTTTAGGGCACACCCTGACTAATAGTTTTTGAAGGGGTCATTCACTACTTGGACAACCCCTTCTGAATCCTAAATGTTTCCCCCTAGTAAAATAATAACACTTATACTCAGCTCTGGAGCTGACGCTGTACCAGTGGTGTCAGCCCTGGCTCTCCTGGGGATCACATGACATTGTTATGTCACACGATTCCTTTAGCCAATCAGCGCTGACTACACTCTCCTCTTCTAAGGACATAATTAACATCCAGAGGAACTGAAAGCTGCTGTTAGAATCTATTTAGTTTGTGACTATCTGCCATTTTCTTGTGGTGTTCTGGCTGCTGGTCTTTTTCCTTTGGTGCTGGGTTTGTCTTGGGTCAGGTGTTTGTATCACTCGTTATTAACCAGCACCTGACTCCCAGTCCTTGCTGGACAACAGTGTTAATCTGCTTGAGTTCTGGCTTGGTGCATTGCTTTGCCTTCTGTGTGTTTAATTTGTGCAGTGCTGGGACCTCTGGTTCTGCTAGTCTTAGTTTATGTTTTCAGTTGGTTTATGCAGCCTTCTCTGTGTTTTCTATTAGGAGGTGAAATAGTCAGAGTGAGACAGATATATTGAGCGCCAGGCTGACAGGTCTCAGGGCGCTGGTAATAGTAATCCGATGCTACTCCTGTCTGGTGCCTCTAGAGAGAATATAAACATGGGAAACAGGGTAACCCGATCGCAGGGAGCGCAAAAAAAAGGGAGAAGCTTGAAAGGTTTTCTTCTTTATTAAGTTACCCTGTTTCCCATTCTATTAGAAGGTGACCCATTTTTGTACCCAGTCCTTAGATCTTTCAGGGACCCTCCTCCCCCTATCTATAGGTTTTCGCTTGAGATTAACCTAGGATCGTCGGTGAGTCTTTTTGCAAGGAATGGGTCGCCCACTCCATCGTAAAGTATCAGCCTAGTCATAGTGCAGGGTCAGTTTTCCCCCTTCTACCCTAGTCCTGTGTTGCAGACCCGTAACAGCTGCTTCTGCTCTCTCACTTCCTGTGGATGTCTTGATTTGTCTGAAGTAAGCACTGATTGGCCACAGTGATCATGTGACATAACACTGCTGGAAGAGCGCCAGCTCTGGAGGTTATTATAGGTATTATTCTTTTACTGGGGAGAAACCTAGGGATTCAGAACAGGCTGTCCTTGTAGTGGACAACCCCTTTAACACAACTAGCACACTTCCCAGTTTATTTTCCCAACCAATGCTTAGCAGATCCAGGATACTAAAGGAACCTTTCACCATCTCTCATTTTCCTTTAGTTTCTCACTTTGTAAAGTAGTGCTTCTGAGTTGTCTTCCAGTTACTGACCCAGCTTTTCCTTGGACCAAATATAATTTGCGAGCCGTAGCTAATAGAAAGTATACTGAAGTTATGACCTGAGGTCTCCCTTCAGAAAAAAACCCCACATCCCTGTATAGGGGGTTAATCAATGAAAACCAGGGAATTCCTTAACATTCTACTCCTTATTTTAGCATATGTCAAACTCACAGCAACTCAAGGGATCCACAACTTCCAGGGAAGGCTAGGGTCACATTAAAGTTTCTGTGCACAGGGTATCATCTGCATGCGCAAACGCATGCAAAAATGCATGCAAACGCATGTTTACGCAGCGTTTTTTATCCGCATCATCTTACGCATGATGCAAAAAAACACTGCGTTTCATGCGTTTGCGCCGTTTATGCGCATGCGTTAAAAATTTCCAATGTTTTGCAGTAGCTTTTCCTTGACATCAGACACCCAGTAGGTGTGTCTCATGGGATTTCTATCTATCTATCTATATACACTGCACTAATGAAATCTTCATCTTTGGCTGCTATATCTAGCTGCAAGATGGATCTTGACATGGACAGCTTCTACGAAGATCTGGATTTACAACTGAAATGGGCTGCTGCCTTTGCTTTTGCTTGTCAAGAACAAAGAAGAAGAGAGACGGAGAAGACGACTTTGTCGCTATTGGCAACACCCCATCCTTGAACTCCGAAAGAGAGCCGTGGAGCCTACCACTCTTTGTACACAGAGCTGCTGCAAAACCCAGAGAAGTTTTTTGACTAGACGAGGATGTCAGAACAGAGCTTCCATGACTTGCTGCTACGTGTCCAAGGATCCATCACCAGGCAGGTCACACAGCTCCGTCGAGCAATTCCTGCTGAGGAACATCTTTTGGTCACCCTGAGGTACGTAATTTGGAAAAAGAAACATCTGGCATTAATATGATTGCTATAAAAGCCATGTACTGATGTGTTTTCTCAATTTCTGTTCCGCAGATTCTTGGCTACCGGAGACACATTATCATCACTCCATTTTCAATTCAGGATTGGAGTGTCCACACTTTCTGGGATTATTGGAGACACCTGTCGTGCTTTAGGTGACCTTCTGCGGCAATAATTCCTCCCCCAGCCCAGAACTGAACTCTGGCAGGAAAATGCTTCAAAATTCCAGGAACTTTGTAATTTTCCTAACTGTGTGGGGACTGTGGATGGCAAACACATTAGGATTATGAAACCTGCTTGAAGTGGAACAGAATACTTCAATTCTAAAAAATACTTTTCCATTGTTCTAATGGCTATTGCGGATGCCGAGTGAAGATTTGTTGCTGTGGACATTGGTTCATTTGGATGAGGAAATGACTCGCAGACTTTCAAAAACTGACATGGGCCAATGTCTGTATGGGAATGATCTTAGTTTTCCACAGCCATGACCTTTTCCCAACACTGACAGACCGCCAATGACTTTTGTTGTTGTTGGGGATGAGATGTTCCAAATGTGTGCCATCCTCAATTCGGAACTTAAATCACACAAAAAAATTTACAACTACTAACTGACAAGGGCACGAAGAACTGTGGAGTGTGCATTTGGATTGCTGGTATCTAAATGGCGCATTTTGTGCAACTCCATTAATCTAAAAATTGACACTATTAATGTGGTTGTAAAAGCATGTGTTGTTCTGCACAACTACATCCTGGTAAAAGAGCGACCAAACTTATAACCTGATGAACCTGTGCATGATTACCAATTTCAGACTCTGAGAACCACAGTGGAAGTTGCCCAGATGAGGGATAAGTTTGCTGCTTACTTTGTTTCAGATAATGGATGTACGGCATGGCAAGACTAAATGATTTAAGCCGCTAAGTAAAATGTACCCGTTATGTTTAAATTTACCTGTAATGTAAAAATTACATACCTGTTATGTTTAAATGTACCTGTGATGTAAAAATGTACATGTAATGTTAAAATTTACCTCTAATTTTTGCTGAGTTAAATAATATAATACCGCCAGTAAAACTTGCAAGCTCCCTCAAAAATACAATACCCGTGTGTTTTTTGGCGGCGGTTCATAAAGATAAAAATAAAACCAAAATGCAAGTTTTATTTTCTAAAATTTAACAAAAAAAGAAGGGTTAAGGTTCAGAGAGATTGGGTTTTGCGTCGGGGTTTACGTGAGGGTGAGATGGGGTGAACCTTGAGGGAGTGGAGCTGTGAGGATTGGGTGGTAGTTGATGAGGAAGGGGTTACAGGGGAAGGTGTCATGATACCAGTGCTGGGTGACCGGCACTTCTGGGGTTAATGTTCTGATCGCAGTGCAGACTCTCACCTGCACACCTGGGACCTATTAGGGTGGCCTCTCATTGGTTCTGGGGAGGCTTCTTATAGCCTCAGGAAGCTCCCATCCCCCGTCAGTTATACTTTTGCCCTTGGCATTGTGTGGTGACCCCTGAGTGTGTTAGTGCTGTGTTCTGGTTGCTTGATTCCCTGTGTATGACTCAGTCTGTTCTCTGGATATTGCTTTGGATTCTGCTTGGTACCTTCTATGTCCGTTTGGTTTTTGATCTCTGCTTGGCCCTGACTGTCCGTTCTGTCTCATCCCTGGTACTGTATTGATATCTTGTGTATGACCTTTGGCTTTGTCTGACCTCCCGTCTGTTTATCCCTCCTGTACCTCGCTTGCCTGTATTGTGCCTGACCTCTGCTTTGCCCGACTCTGAGTTTTCTTCCTTCTCTGAAAGCAGGACGCTAAGCCCCGCCCCCTTGCAGTCACATGACCGTAGGTCCTGTGCCGGCTTTCTAATCTTCTACATTCAGGTCCCGTGCATCTTTATTGTCCAGCTGTTCTTGTCCCCAGGGGTCCCTACGGTGTGGGTGAGTCCCTGCTTAGCGGAGGCTGTATGCCGGCGCTGTCAGGACCCTGACAGAAGGGTCTACAGGGGAAGGGGTAACAAATTGAAGGATTTGATAAAGTATGGCAGTGGAGACATTGGGGATAGATGACAAAGTGGAATCATGGGAATCAATAGACAAACTGAAAGGTACAGACAAAGACACAAGAGAAGGTAGTGACAAATTGGTAGTTGAGGGTGGAGGTGGTGGGTTCAATGTGGAAATGTTTTTTTGGCTCCGGTTTTCGTTCTGGTGGAAATATTTTTTTTGTCCTCAGTTTTCTTGGCCGATTGGGTGTGGTGGCCTCTGTAGCAGTCATCTGGCATGGTGCTGAACTGGGCCGCATTGTGGATACTGCTGGCTGCAGGGGTGCTGAACTGGGCAGGGGGTGGTGTACTGGGCAGGGGTGCTGGACTGCGCAGCATCGTGGATAGTGATGACTGCAGGAGTGCTGGACTGGGCAGAGGTGCTGTACTGGGCAGCGTCGTGGATACTGCTGGCTGCATGGGTGCTGGACTCTGGAGCATGGTTGATGCTGCCGGCTGCACGGGTGATGAACTCGGCAGCGTGGTCGATCTGTAAACTGGAGGCGGTGGAGGATAGTTCGGTGCTGTGGTAGTTGGAAAATAGGCTGCTGGCAATATCCTCCGGCCTGTGCATTCTAGCTTTGTGACTGCTGCTGGGACTGCTGCTGCTGCAATGCATGGCTGTAAGCAGCCTGGCAGGCCTGCATGATGTTCAGCTGGAGTTGAGGCATAAGGTTTTCTGACACGCTTCGCTCTATTGCAGAAAAAAAAGTCGCGCCGGTCTCTCAAGGTCGGCTTCCAGGCCGGTAAGGCGTTTGCTGACATCCTTGAACCCACTCTTCACTCTGTCACCAATCAATCTAATCCTGTCCTGGAAGACCGAGCATAAGTGCATAAACTCGGGCATGCCTGACTTCTCCAAGACCCTCTGCAGCTGACAAGAAGACCCAACAAAAGCAGCTGCAGAGGGCTGGGAGAGGGGAAAACCTGATGGACCGGCTGCCTTTTCCCCAGTCTGTGAAGCCTGCAAGGTTGCTCCATCACTGGTGGATGACTGGAACTGCATCTGTTCAGTGTCTGGTAGATGAGGGGCCACTTCAACATGAGGATGATCCAGGTTGTGTTGTGCTGCTCCAGGTTCTGTGTGGAAAAAAAATAACACATTATTAAAAAGAAAATTAAAAAAAATAAAAATAAAATGCTTACGTTCGCAGAGCAAGGGCAGGCCTCAGAAATGCAAGGTCCCGGTGGTATTTGTATTTCCGGAACCTTTGAGCAACACCACTTTGAACCTGAATCTCCTCTCTCATGTCCTTGTTGAAGCGGTCCTTAATCGAACGCCAACAGATTTTGATTCTCTTCTGTGATGGGTGGAAAAAAAAAAAAAATTAATTGGAAAACATTGAACATACATTAACAGGTTCACTACCGCGACAGGCCACATTACAATACTTACCAAAATTATTTCTGGCACGTGGCGTGACACGGTCCCAATCAGCCAGCAGGAGTTGCCACTTCTTCCCAGAGACGTCGAATCACCACATTGTCAGAGTGCAGGCGGTCACGGGTGTGGCTTCTTCATGTTGTGATACCTATAGATCAAATAGAAAAAAATAATTTTAAGTAAAACTGAAAGAAAATTCTATTACAACTCTGATGAAAGACTACTTACACCCCATCTTTCCTCCTGAGACAAATGAGCCAGATGATCCTGGGAAGCTTCATTTCCACTTGACTGCTCCTGCTCTTCATCACTGGAAGGTACCTGTAAAGAAATTGCATGATTTAACGCATGTGTAGTATTACCAGTAAATACATGCCAATCAGTATAGCAAATGTGATTACATAATCCTTGTCAGGTCCACCCTGGGAAGAAGTCAGTTCTTTGCTTGAGGACATGTTTGAAGAGCAGGCAGCAGTCAAGTGAAACACTACAGAAAAGAACAGAGAAGAAAAATTAAACTTGTTAAGATCCAAACATAATGTAGACAAAAAAAAAAAATCTATGGACACCAATACTTACATTACAGGCAGTAGTCCAACAGCACAGCAGTAAGCACAGGCTAGGTACAGACAGCAGCACCAGGAGACAACTGCAGCAACAGGAGACAACTGCAGCAACAGGAGACAACCGCAGCACCAGGAGACAACCGCAGCACCAGGAGAGTCGACCAGTCTACAAGGAACAGAAAAAGCATTGAGAGAGACAGACATTTTCAAAGCTTCTATACTTACATAGACAGTGTTGTCCTCACCAGGACAGAAAGCAGCACCAGGAGACAACAGCAGCACTACCACTACCACTGCACCAGGAGAGTCAACAAGTCTAAGGCTAAGTGCACACATAGCGGAACTCTCACGGAAGTTACCGCGAGAATTTCGGAATTTCATTCCGCGGGAAAATCGCATTTTAAATTCCCGCGATTTTCCCGCGGAAAAACTAGTGATTTACAAGCGTAATTAGCTTGCGGAATGATAGCGTTTTCCAAGCGATCTGGAGCATCGCTTGGAGAACTGATTGACAGGTTGGTCACACTCGTCAAACATGATGTTTGACGAGTGTGACCAACTTTTTACTATTGAGGCTGTCTATGCAGCATCAGTAGTAAAAAATAAAATGTAAAAAATAATTAAAAAAAATAAAAAATGGTGTTATATTCACCTTCCGGCGTCCCACGCAGCCTTTCCGCCTCTCTCCATGCTCCCGGTCCCAGTAATCCTTTGCGCAAATGACCGCAAGACGTCGCGCTCCTGCGACGTCATCGCGAATGACCGCGACGTCATCACGGTCATTCTCGCAAAGGATTACTGGGACCGGGAGCGTGGAGAGAGGCGGGAAGGCTGCGCGGGATGCCGTAAGGTGAGAATAGCAATATTTTTTATTTTAATTCTATTTTTTTACAGGGATATGGTACTCAAAGCCCGGAGGACAGTCTTCTCTCCTCCGGACCGTGGGTACCATCCGCAAATGTTCTTCTTACTTTTCGCATGGTGGACACAGCCATATACGGAAAGTAAGCAGAACAATGCATTCCTATGTGTGCGGAATCGCCGCAATTCCGCTAAATTAATGAGCATGCTGCGTTTTTTACCGCAAAGCGATTCCGCCACAGAAAAAAACGCAGCATTAGCACAGCATTGCAGAATCCCATAGGATTGCATGGGATGCTTATTTTTCGAGTTTTCGAGGCAAAATTGCGCATTTAGAACCGCCACAAAAACGCAAAAAAACCGCGACATGTGAACTCAGCCTAAAAGTAACAGAAAAAAAAATTAGTACAAAGCACAAATGGCAGTGAGAGAGACAGACATTTTCAAAGGTTCTATACTTACATAGCCGGTCTTGTGTTATTGTCCAGAGAGTTATGGTCTTGCAGTGTCCACACTTCCTTTTATAGAGCTATCAATTAGCAGGTGGTTAAATCACTTTCTGGACCAACTCATTAAAAGTATGCATGCGTATTGAACGCATGTGTGTACACATGTCCTTGCGTACGCATGTGTTTCCATAGACAGTAATGCGTTTTTTTACGTACTCATCCGCATGCGCATGCCTGCGCATATTTGACGGATTTTTGCCGCTTCAAAAAATGCAACATGTTGCGTTTGCCGGAACCTGCCGCCCACTGAGAAATGACGCATGCGTGCGCAGACGCATGGGAACTGATGCAAAAGTATATCCCTGCGTACACCATTTAAAGATAGGTACACATGACGTATTCGGATTGCTGCGGATAAAACGCTGTGCACACAGACGCAAATGTAAAACCAGCCTTAGTCACTTCAGGTGGTCACAAATATACAGTATCTGTATAAAAAAGTCCTTTGCGTCCAAGTGTACCTAGAGCTTGACTGAGTAGGCTCATATGCTGGTGAAATGTGATGTGCTGTTTTGATGCAATGAAATTTAATGTGAATTCAAGGGACACATTTGAGGTATCCACAATATGACAGATTAAGCGCTGGTTGTTTAGCTAATACATTTCCACATACAAGGTGCTATATTTTTCTTCAAGTTGGCTTCCAGAAAATCCAGTGCAGTTAAGACATGTGAGAACTCAAATCTGCAGCTGTTGCTCATCTAGACATCGCCTTCCGTCAGATTCCTGGAAGACAATTACCGTAGCTTTCCGAAAGTTGCCACTGACATATTAGTTCTCACAGACTTAGACTTTCGCTCAATTACAATCCTGTATAAACTCCACTTTTTATACATTTTTTTTTATTTTTATTAATCTACAAAAACCCACAAATACTCAAAGGGCTTCAATATATACCAGACTTAATTCATGCTGCACAGAAAAATATAATAAACATGTATAAATATAAATTACATAATAAATTTAATTTAATTAATCCATACAGACAACCCTGTCAACCTTGAATTTCTTGACGAATCAGCACATGGGAGGAGCATCAGGGTACTGTACAGTGTGGTGTTTGGCAGACGTGGCTCATGGTTGGTATAGGTTTTGACTTTGAGAGTTCAAGGTTCACAGGGTTGTCCATATAATAATGAATTTGCATTTATTATTTATATATATTATTGTTTGTTATTATATCTGCCATTTCAGCATAAATTAATCCTGGTCCTTGTCCTTTACTCGTTACTTTCCATGCAGTACACTACTCTATATTGATTTGTTGTAGTGATTATATTTTGCCAGGATTTTGCAAACTATTATCCACACTGTCCATTCACTTTTTAAAGGGGTATGTTTTTTTTTTACTTTTGGTATCAGTGTTTTTTATAAATTAATAAAAATAAAAAAAAAGTTTTGTTTAATTAATTAAATTGGGGTATCATTATTATTTGGTTGCACTTAGAGTTTTATATAGGATTTTATCAGTGTTGTTTGGGACTTTAAGTTGCCTTAAAATAATTTTGGTTCTACATTAATAAGGCTCTTGGTTAATTTTTTTGGTATTAATTTCTCTCAGTTATGCATGGCAGTCAACGACTGTGAAAGAATTATTTTCAGTGCTTGACATATTTTATTTAAATGCCTCGTATGTATGAGTCTGATTGCTGGAGCTCCCACTAATTTTGAGGCCACTCACTGTTACAAGCTCATCTTGTGCAGTGAATTCTGTAAGCCATAAGTCAGGGTGAGCAACACAAATAGAAAGATGGCAAAGCAAACATGGCTTGCCAGACAGTAAGTAGAACAGTGAAGACTGGAACATCAGTGTATGCAGGGTGGTAGGCAGACAAGAAGAACAGGAAAAACTAAAAGACACTGAGACAGGAGTGTGAATATACACAGGAACTGTAGGTGTATAGTCAGTTCAGGACTTACTGCAATCCAATGGTTAATGGCAGAGTTGTATATTGTAATTAGACTGATGGTCAGTGGCAGAGATGTATGTAATCAGCAAACAAATGGTTAACCACAGTCAGTAGTGATTAACAGGTAGCCTGGATACTTACTTGCAGAAAAAGTTACACACTGTTGCAGCAGCATTGTAGTGTGAACAGCATTAATGTTACCAGAGAAGAGTTCACTATGCTTACATAGGATGAATGGTTGCTGTAGGTTTAGGCTAGTTTCACACTAGCGTTTGGAGGCGCAGCGCACGCTCGGCGTGAAGCTCTGCCCCCTGCCGCGCCTCCTCTGGTCAGCTCCGCCTATGGGTGCATGACACTGCATGCGACCTGCGTACCCTATCTTTAGCATTGGGTATGCAGGCCATGCGCAGTTATGCTTTTGCCGGCGAATGCGTCCTTTTGATGCTGCACCGACCAGTGCCAAACGCACCGTGCTGTATTTTGGTGCGACCTGCGCAGGATCAAAAGGCCGCATGTGTAGGCAAAAGCATACCTGCACACGGCCTGCGTACCCAATGCTAAAGATAGGGTACGCAGGTCGCATGCAGTGTCATGCGCCCATAGACGGAGCTGACCGGAGGAGGCGCAGCAGGGGCGGAGCCTCACACCGAGCGTGCGCTGCGCCTCCAAATGCTAGTGTGAAACTAGCCTTAATCCAAGAAGTAAATGCAGATAGGTGATAAACAAGCAGGTGTTTACTAGCGAGATGATTAGCCAGCAGAGAGAAATGGATGGTGAGAAAAACCCTAGATGTACATATAAACTTACTGAATGCTAAGACAGTTCATACCTGTTTGAGTCGCCCCTAAATTGCCTTGGATGATGTCAAAGGAGTACACCGGGTTACTTGATAAACTCAGTGCGTACTACAGCCAAGGGTGGTGGCCATAGAAGAAGGTCCTGGAGTTGGGGCTGGGACATGTGACTAACACTCACATAGGCCGGTTTCACACTAGCGCTTTTTCAGCGCGCGCACGGCCGGGGGTAGCTCCGCCCCAGAGCCGGCTCTCTGCCCGGCGTGCCCGCCCCTTCCTTGTAGCGCCGCCTCCTAGCGGACAGCGGCGCCTGCGATCGGCGCACCCTATCTTTAGCATAGGGTGCGCCGATCGTGCGCAGGCCGTGCGCTAGTTGCGCTTTGACCTGCGCTGCGCACTTTTGACGGTGCGCCGTGCGCGCCAAAATCCGAAAAGTTTGATTTTGGCGCGCACGGCGCACCGTCAAAAGTGCGCAGCGCAGGTCAAAGCGCAACTAGCGCACGGCCTGCGCACGATCGGCGCACCCTATGCTAAAGATAGGGTGCGCCGATCGCAGGCGCCGCTGTCCGCTAGGAGGCGGCGCTACAAGGAAGGGGCGGGCACGCCGGGCAGAGAGCCGGATCGGGGGCGGAGCTACCCCCGGCCGTGCGCGCGCTGAAAATGCGCTAATGTGAAACCAGCCTTAGCTATTTCTGTAGCACTCCTTCAATGTTAAGTAGTGTAACCATTCATACGAATCTTTACCTTAAACTGGAAGTTTTAAAAAGAAATACATATGGCATACAAACAAATGGTTTTGTGGCACTGACCAGCAGTACCTAGAACAGAAACAGAAGATTAGGCATCCCTGGTCCTGGAAATATCAAAATCCAAGAAATGCCTGACTGTCAGAAGCTGAAAAGCACCTAAACAATTAAAAGATCATATTTAAAACTTGTCCAGTAGTCTGTAAATCACAAAAATTTAAAGACCAACTCATCAAGCCCAGAGATTTTCTAGCCAGTCTTGATGAAGACTGTGGTGAAGTTAGAGGTTTCTGATTCATGAAAAAGAGCACACATGCTCATCAATCTGGAGCATCTGATGAGTGGCATATGCCTTCGTGTGCCAAGCCAGAAATCTCACTCCAGTCAGGGACTGGAGTGACATTTCTGGTGTAAGGAATGTCACAACTCGTCATGAAGAGTTGCACCAATTTTGAGACTTCAAATCTTTTCTGACACTTTTTTGGAAAAGCTTTGACAAATTGGAGCCTAAGATTATTTTGAGGTTCATACCTTTAATATATACTACATATTCCCTGTACATTCTACATTTTTAGAGTTTATAATGAAATATTGTGGAGAGATGTTTATACCTTGTGTGTGCTCTTCGTGGCTCTCTTTAATGGTAAAGGGCATTTAAATGTCAATGGAATTGTAATAATAATAATAACAATAATAATAAATTTTATTTCTATAGCGCCAACATATTCCGCAGCACTTTACATTTCGGAGGGGACTTGTACAGACAATAGACATTACAGCATAACAATAATCACATAGATTATAACAAATACCAAGAGGAATGAGGGCCCTGCTCGCAAGCTTACAGTCTATGAGACACGAAAGGTGGGTGGTAACAGTTGCCCTGATTGTATGGACCAGCCATAATGTTAAGTGTGTAACAGTACAGACACAGAGGGCTAACGGATGCATAAAGCATGTGGGAACATGATGCGGGGAACCTGGCTATGGTAAAACTTTTGGCTGTGCCACACAGAGATAGATTACGGTATTTTTCGCTTTATAAGACGCACTTTTGTTCCCCCAAATTTTGGGGAAAGTAGGGGGTGCGTCTTATAATCTGAATATACGGGGGAGGGGGGGTGTATATATATATACTGCAGGGTCCAGGGGAGGTGGGGGCAGCTTTGGAGCGGTGCTGTGAGCTGGTAAAAGCTGCCGGAGGGAGCCTTTGATCTCCTGCTCCCGCTCATATAATATGCACTGCCGCTGTCCATCACCATGGTGCTGAAACCGCACCACGGTGACTGGCTGGGGGAGCGGCGCATATTATAGCTGCCTGCGCCCTCCTTTGATCGCACATGATCCCCTGTGTTAGATATCGCCCCAATGCTGCTGCCCATAGTAAAATAAAAAACTCTTTCCTTACCTCCTCCAGCGCTGATCTCCCAGTGTCTCGGCTGCCGCTGTCATCAGGCACGCAGAGATTATATCACTCTGCTGTGCTGATCACATGACCGGCACTGAGAACCAGGAAGTGGAGGAGGAGCTCAACCACACTGAGGGAGACACGAGGAGGGACAGCGCTGAGAAGGTAAGGAAAGAGTTTATTTTACTAAAAGCAGCAGCATGGAGGCGATATCTAACACAGGGGGCCGTGTGTCAGCCACAGGGGGCCAGTGTGCCAGCCACAGGGGGCCGTGTGTCAGCCACAGGGGGCCGTGTGCCAGCCACAGGGGGCCGTGTGTCAGCCACAGGGGGCCAGTGTGCCAGCCACAGGGGGCCGTGTGTCAGCCACAGGGGGCCAGTGTGCCAGCCACAGGGGGCCAGTGTGCCAGCCACAGGGGGCCAGTGTGCCAGCCACAGGGGGCCAGTGTGCCAGCCACAGGGGGCCGTGTTTCAGCCACAGGGGGCCGTGTGTCAGCCACAGGGGGCCAGTGTGTCAGCCACAGGGGGCCAGTGTGTCAGCCACAGGGGGCCAGTGTGTCAGCCACAGGGGGCCAGTGTGTCAGCCACAGGGGGCCAGTGTGTCAGCCACAGGGGGCCAGTGTGTCAGCCACAGGGGGCCAGTGTGTCAGCCACAGGGGGCCAGTGTGTCAGCCACAGGGGGCCAGTGTGTCAGCCACAGGGGGCCAGTGTGCCAGCCACAGGGGGCCGTGTGTCAGCCACAGGGGGCCCGTGTGCCAGCACAAGGGGGCTATATTCAATATAAGGTGGCCATATCCAGATTAAGGGGGCTAATTTTAGGATGGGGGGCTATGAGGGACATATACCCTATATGATTTGTTAGACGGACACTGGCATTATAAGACGGACCCCATTTATTAAAAAATTCTCTATTCCTTCACCACATTTGGGGGTGCGTCTTATAATCAGGTGCGTCTTATAAAGCGAAAAATACGGTAAGTTAATGTGTTGAGGCAATAGGCCAGTCTGAATAAATGCATTTTCAGGGCACGCTTAAAATTGTGGAGATTGGGAACTAATCGTATTGACCTAGGAAGTGCATTCCAAAGAATTGGCACAGCACGTGTAAACTCTTGGAGACGGGAGTGGGAGGTTCTGATTATTGAGGATGCTAACCTCAGGTCATCAGCAGAACGGAGGGTGCGGGTAGGGTGGTATACTGAAACAAGGGAGGAGATGTAGGGTGGTGCTGAGCCATGGAGGGCTTTGTGGGTGAGGGTAATAAGTTTATATTGAATTCTGGAGTGGATGGGTAGCCAGTGTAATGACTGGCACAAGGTAGAGGCATCGGTGTAACGATTGGTGAGGAATATGATCCTGGCTGCAGCATTCAAGACAGATTGGAGAGGGGAGAGTTTGGTAAGCGGGAGAGCGATTAGAAGAGAGTTACAATAGTCGAGACAAGAATGAATAAGGGAAACAGTAAGAGTTTTTGCAGAGTCAAACGTAAGAAAAGGTCGAATTCTAGAAATGTTTTTGAGGTGCAGATGACAAGAGCGAGCCAGTGATCGAATGTGGGGGGCAAAGGAAAGCTCAGAGTCAAGTATGACCCCAAGACAGCGGGCATGTTGCTGGGGAGTAATAGTGGAACCACACACAGAAATGGCAATGTTGGGTATAGGTACATTAGTAGAGGGAGGAAACACAAGGAGTTCAGTCTTTGACAGGTTCAGTTTCAGATATAGTGAGGACATGATGTTAGACACAGCGTTTAGACAATCTCTGGTGTTTTCTGGAAAGGCTGGCATGATGTCAGGAGAAGAAGCGTATAACTGGGTGTCATCAGCATAGAGTTGGTACTGGAAACCAAATCTACTGATTGTATGACCAATAGGGGCAGTGTATAAGGAGAAGAGGAGGGGGCCTAGAACCGATCCTTGAGGAACCCCAACAGTAAGGGGAAGGTGAGAGGAGGAGGAACCGGCAAAAGATACAGTAAAGTAGCGGTCAGAGAGATAGGAGGAGAACCAGGAGAGAACGGTGTCCTTGAGGCCAATGGAACGGAGCATAGTGAGGAGGAGCTGATGATCCACAGTGTCGAATGCTGCAGAGAGATCCAAGAGAATTAGCATGGAGTAATGACCATTTGATTTAGCTGTTAGTAGATCATTAGAGACTTTAGTGAGGGCAGTTTCAGCAGAGCGTAAAGAGCGGAAACTGGATTGGAGAGGGTCGAGAAGAGAGTTATCAAAGAGATAGCGGATAAGACAGGAGTGGACCAGGCGTTCCAGAAGTTTAGAGATGAAGGGAAGATTAGAGACAGGTCTATAGTTAGCGGCACAGTTTTGGTCGAGAGATGGTATTTTAAGTAGTGGATGTATGATGGCATGCTTAAATGAGAAGGGAAAGATACCAGAAGAGAGAGAGAGGTTAAATATTTTAGCTAGGTGAGGGGTGACAGCAGGGGAAAGGGACTGGAGGAGATGTGACCGAAATGGGTCAATGGTGCAAATGGTTGGGCGAGAAGATGCAAGGAGCCTGCTTACTTCTTCTTCTGTGACTGGTTCAAAATCAGAGAGTGAGCTAGATGCAGTGGGGGAGCGAGGACGGTGCATGGTATGAGGTAATTTCCTGTCGAATCTGGTCAATTTTTTCTTTGAAGTCATTGACCAGATCGTCAGCTCGGAGTTCGGTGGTTGGGGCCTGTACTCTTGGGTTGAGTAGAGAATGAAAAGTGTCAAAGAGACGTTTTGGGTTATTGGACAGTGAGGTGATGAGGGTGTTGAAATAGGTTTGTTTGGTGAGGTGAAGGGCAGTGTTGTATGTTCTAAGTATAAACTTATAATGGATGAAATCTTCATGTAGATTGGATTTTCTCCACAGACGTTCGGCGCACCTGGAGCACCGCTGCAGGAAACGTGTTTGCAGGGTGTGCCAGGGTTGTCGCCATCTGTGTTGTGGTGTTCTATTTATAGGGGGAGCAAATTCATCCAGGGCACTTTGAAGTGTTTCATTGTAATGCTTCAATGCAGAATCAGGACATGAGAGGGAGGAGATAGGGGCCAATTAAGACTGCAAGTTCTTCATAAGTTTCTGGGTGTTAATGGCCTGTATGTTTCTATAAATATGGACAGTGGGGGTGACCTGAGCAGCCTGGCAGTTCTTGATAGAGAATGAAAGAAGATTGTGGTCAGAGAGCGGGAGAGGGGAGTTTGCAAAATCATCCACTGTTCAAAGCCGAGAGAAGACCAAGTCAAGGGAGTTTCCGTCTTCATGCGTTGGAGAATTAGTAAGCTGCGAAAGGCCAAATGAGGAGTTTAGAGATAAAAGGTGAGTAGCAGATGGGGAGAGAGGAAGAGCAATGGGGATGTTGAAATCTCCCATGATGAAGGTAGGGATGTCACAGGAGAGAAAATGTGGAAGCCAAGTGGCAAAATGATCCAGGAACTGATGGGAGGGGCCGGGAGGACGATACACCACCTCCACTCGCATGGAGAAGGGGGTGTAGAGTCTGAGGGCATGGACCTCAAAAGAAGGGAAGATTAGTGAGGGTAGTTGAGGGATAACCTGAAAGGTACATTTTGGTGATAGGAGCAGACCAATGCCTCCACCTCCTCTATTGTCTATTGTCTGATCTTGGGGTATGAGAGAAGTGTAGTCCCCCGTATGAAAGAGCAGCAGCAGTGGTAGTGTCTGACTGCTGGATCCAGGTTTCAGTAAGATCTAGGAGGTTAAGAGAATTAGAAAGGAAAAAGTCATGAGTGAAGGAGAGCTTGTTACACACTGAGCGAGAATTCCAAAGGGCACAATTAAGAGAGACAGATGGCATGCAGGGAATATTAATAAGATTAGAGGGGTTTCTGAGTGTAGCAGTTGGCTGGTTTGACTTTCTATAACATGGGGGACCAGGGTTGGGAGCAATGTCTCCTGCGACTAGGAGAAGGAGGATAGAAAGAGTGAGCAGATGGTTAAGTGATTTGTGAGAGCGTCTCTTATGTGGAATGATGGGACTGACTGACCTCTATGGCCTCTATGTGGGTGGCCTCTATGTTGGAGAAACAGGACAGAGACTGAGAGCAAGGATGAGGTCTCATCGTCATACAATTACAGACAAAAAAAACCATTTACCTGTGGCTAAACATTTCTGTGGTCCAGGACACAACATAGGCAATATGAAAGTTGTCATTTTAAAAGGCAATTTTAAAACACAGACACATTGGAGAGTGTGGGAGCATAAATTCATTACAATCTTTGATTCTATTCACACAGGACTCAATTTGTCAGAAGGTTTTATGACCCATTACCATATCTGAGCTATCTCCTCCAAGTAGTCCTTTGATCTTCAGAACTTTTCATACTACCTATCTAATCTTACCTAATTAAGGATTCTCTCTCCAAGCTCATTGTTTGTTTATTGAAATGTTGTGCTTTAAACTGTATATAAATAAGGTTTCTTCAAATATTTTGTCATATCAGCCTGATGAAGGGACATAAGCAGTCCCGAAAGCTTGCTTTGTAACAACATTCACTATTATTTGTTAGCCATTAAAAGGTATCATACCCACAAGATTCCTATTTTGTTTCTCTCACTGAGAGCACTTTATATATTTTTTTCTACTGGCTAACACGGTACCAAACCACTTTTTTCGTTTTTCATTATTTTCATGCTCTAAAATCAAAAAATTTTCTATTGAGATTCTCAACCAAAATATGTTAAAAACAGAGTCTCGACACCCAAGATCATACCAAAAAATACAAAATTTGCCTTCTGAACCTAGTCCAACATTATAATAGTAAAAAAAATACATTAGCAAGCTAGAAATTTTTTCTGCCAAACAAAGGCTGTTCAGGTTATGAATACTTTGGTCAAAAAATGCTTTTTCAGCTGTACTTCACCACCGGCCACAAAGCGTCTCAGTGCTAAAGCTACCTTATATTTCTGTTCTTAAAAAATTCTGTGCAGATCTGTGTAAAACAAAATCTTTCTTTGTTGGAGCCTGTAGTAATCATACAGTTTGATAACGCTCTCCTTTATTTTGAAAGCATAAACATTTGTAGCATAGTGGGTGAGGCAGCCATGCCTACAGCAATAGAGACAGTCACCAAGATACTCTGCAGACAGCAGACACATGCTAGAATTTCATTGCTGGTGAAAGTGCGATGTGGCAGGTGCAAGAGATTATCGCAGAATACCAACACACTGAATGTTTTTCAGTGTCAGCTCAGTAGCTTAGGCCAAATTATTCTCCAAGCTCAGACCAGGAACTCATCGTAGGATAAACCATGCTTCTACATTTTTCAAGATACCCATGACAATTGCCTGCCCTTTACTATACTATATAGCTGCCATGTGTAACATACACATGTGATCAAAATTGTTGGTACCCCTCGTTCAATGACAGAAAAACCCACAATGGTCACAGAAATAACTTGAATCTGACAAAAGTAATAATAAATCAAAAATCTATGAAAATGAACAAATGAAAGTCACACATTGCTTTTCAACCATGCTTCCACAGAATTAAAAAAAATAACTCATGAAATAGGCCTGGACAGACATGATGGTACCCCTGAAAATAATGTGACAAAAGGGACATGTTAAATCAAGGTGTGTCCACTAATTAGCATCACAGGTGTCTACAATCTTGGAATCAGTGAGTGGGCCTGTATAAAGGGCTACAGATACATACCATGTCACCAAACAGCACAGAGAGTATCACACTCAACATGGACCAGAGGAAGCGAAGGAAAGAGTTGTCTCAGGAGATTAGAAGAAAATTATAGACAAACATGTTAAAGGTAAAAGTTATAAGACTATCTCCAAGAAGCTTGATGTTCCTGTGACTACAGTTGCACATACAGTGTGTACGGAAAGTATTCAGACCCCTTTAAATGTTTCACTCTTTGTTTAATTACAGCCTTTTGGTAAATTCAAAAAAGTTCATTTTTTTCTCATTAATGTACACTCTGCACACCATCTTGACTGAAAAAAAACATAAATGTTGAAATTTTTGAAAATTTATTAAAAAAGAAAAACTGAAATATCACATGGTCATAAGTATTCAGACCGCCTGCCTGTGGTGTATATATCTGCCTCCTTTTTTTAAAACCCGGTGGTAACATGTGCGCAGATTTAGATCTCGGCTCAATGACAAGCCAAGGACTATAGCTACGCATGTTCCGCCACAGGCTCCATCTTGCTGAAGTCTGCCCTGAGATGAATCTGCATATGCGCTGCCACTGGCACAATTTCATAGAAGACAGGTGAGAGATGAGTCTGTGCAAGCACCACCAGTGGTGGCAATAGCCCTGGCTTAAACTTTAAAAAAGGAGCCAGATACAGAAACTAGAGGAAGGCGGAGAGACCAGGGCGGAGATGAACCCTACCCACAGTCCCGCCTATGGACAGAAAGGGTGAATTAAAGAACAGCCAAGATGTGGATTTCTTCACTAAAGGTATCTATTAAATCGGTATAACAGCGCAATTATGGCCATGCCCTTTAACATGCAAAATCATGCTGACAGGTTCTCTTTAAAGAGGTATTCTTATCTTGTACATTTATGATCAGCATCTGTCTCCAGAATGTCCTGTGGATATGAAATACATACACAAGATAACATTACCCCTTTACGAATTCAATCTCTTTTAGAGCAGCCATCTAATCCTTGACATACCAGCCATAGAATCATGGAACATGCTATGTACTCCATGGAAGGGAAAGGAGGGAACGTTCTGCTGACATTTGTTTTACCAGTTGTAAGGAAGTCAGCTTGAAACTAATGGTAAGATGTTTGGCAGCTCAGTCCTTCTGCATTACTACTTGAATACCTAAAATAAACTGATACATATACTGTGTAATATATATATATATATATATATATATATATATATATATATATATATATATATATATATATATATATATATATATATATATATATATACAC